>NW_028274820.1:90969304-91272334 GCF_037043125.1 Eumetopias jubatus
CACCTTAGAGAACCAGAGAGCAGTGAAATTTGCCTGAGATCTCATCCAGGGCCGTGGAGGGGAATCGGGCAGCTGTGACTGAAGGCAGCAGTGTGGGGGAGAGCAAAGCTCGTCCCCACCTTTCTATGTTCTCCCCTCACACATGCTGGTTGCACTCAGGGCAGCTCTCATTGCCCAAAAAGACACCAAACTGCAAAACTCAGCTCTGCAGCACATCCAACCTTTAAAGGCAATATTCATCACAGTATCCCTTGAAGACCAATTTTGATATAGAATTTCTGGAATAAATGAGCTATTAATGGATCTGTCTCACATGAATGTTTGGGGGCGTATTTCTCCTCTTTTAGCTTCTCCCCACCCTCACGCGACTCTCTCATCAACTGTCCTCAAATCCACTGCCCGTCACCTCATCTTTCCTTGTCATATCTGACAAGGGCAAATCCAGTAAGACCATGTCTAGTATCTAGAAGATACTCTGTCATTCTCTGAGAATCTCCAGTGACATTTATTATGTTTTTCCATTAACTAAATGTAGTATTCTTCTACTTCAGTTCTACTTGGTAGATGTGTGGACAATCAGATTCAGTCAGTCTTTCTGTCTCTTCCCTCATGGCTCCCACTCCCTGTGGTTGAGGGAGTTGCCCTCAGGCTCTTGGCTGGTGGTTCCCAGGTGCGGAGAGGAAATTAGGGCAGAGGGAGGTGGTGGTGTGGCAGGACGTGAGCCGGGCCCATACATCTAAAAGAGGTGTTCAGGTACCCGCTTTCCCGACCTCTGGAATAGACCTGGCAAGGCTCCATCTGGGAAGAGGGCAGTCATACTCACTCTTCATTGACAAAGATGAGTTCCAGAGAGGGTTGGCTGTTGTTTACATCAAGACCTACAGTAGCAAAGGAAAGTAGACGTGAGATGTGGAGGCTGGAGCCGACCGTGCAGGGCAGGGGCTCAGGGCTGGGGCTGAACGGGGAAAATGAGGGCAGATCCTGCTGGAGGCAGGCATGACCACTGCCCTTCCCTCTGCTCTGAAAGCATGGCAGGGCTTGTGGACACAGGCAGGCCCAGGGTGTTGCCAGAACCCTCGAGTGTTTGGGGGAAAGGAGCAGAGGTGGCTGCTCTGAGCAGGGGAGGAAGGAAGAGCCAGGAATGTGGGGTCACAAGGGAGCTTCAGGTTCCAAGGGCTGGCCTGGGATTGAGGGGAGGGGAGGGGCGTGGGCGAGGGCTCTGGGGGCGGCCCTGAGCTGGGCGGTGTCCCAAGAGGAGGGTCCAGGGGCGAAGGGGAGGTGAACTCCAGCAAACAGTACTGATGGGCTCGGCCTCTTCGGCGCTGGAGTTGCCAGCCACGAGCTGCTCGTCCTCGGCACTGACCAGCTCCTGCAGCACGGCCTCCACGATGGGCATCACCATGGCTGTGGTGGATGTGTTGGAGAGCCACATGGAGAGCAGTGTGGTGCAGCACATGAAGCAGAGCAGGAGCCTGGAAGGCAGGGCGGGTGGGCGCAGTGTCCACAGCATGGCCACTCCCTGGGGTAGCCCCCTGCTGCCTTCGCGGGGCTCCTTTGGGGCCTCCTACGAACCAACAGAGCTGGCCTAGAGAAGGGGCCGGGGTCGGGGGGGAGGTGCTGGCATGTATCCAGAAGGTTAGGGTTTTATGTCATGCATTCAGCTCCCAGGGCTTGGCACCGAATAAACACTAAATTCATATTTGTTGAATGAATAAATCACACTTCCTGGGCTGATGGCCTCAGTAAGCAAAAAGCCCTTCCTTAAGCAAAGACGAGCTTTGGTAGTAGGGTCACCGGGCCTGGACGGCTCTGTAGACATTCGCTTGGTAATGAGGTGTGCTTTTGGTGCATAAAGGAATTCTTTTTTCTGCCCTGCAAACAGCAGTTCTTCAGGGACCATTACAGTCTTTGCTCTGCAGCTACGTCACTGTAGTTACTAGTGACCAAACAGAGACTAACGTATGGGGTTCACGGTTCTGCCCACTACTTGCCCAGCTGCCCACTTGCTGAAAGGATAGGCCCCCCCCGCCGCCCCCCCACCCCCGGGCCACACAAGTGTCCCATGTCACTGCGCACACTTCTTCAGCTGGTATCTTGAAGAGTCAGCCCTCGGAGGAAAGCGCTCACAAAAATAACCCTCAGGTTATTTCGTTTTGACTTTGGAAACATACAACGTGTTGGAACAGACGTGGTTCTCGCTTCCATAAGACAAAGCCAACATAAAGACCACCCGTGTTTCTTACTTGAGGTGGGATCCCTGACGTCGGGCAATGGGGGACACCTGTCGTGTGGATTAGGTTGGGCAGGCCGAAGTCCTGGTGGTGTTTTTCCGTTTAGGCTGAGAGCAACAGGAGTTTGCCTGCCCGGGACCCCCACCAGCGGCAGACAGAGAGCCCTGCAGGCGGTGGAAACATGCTCGGGGAGGAGGCAAATGAAGAGTGGAAATGCAATGGGAGCAGCATTCTTGAGTCTGAGTTGAATACACAGAGGTTTCAAAGAGCTGCGGAGTCCCAGCATGATGTGTAGATGCCATTATGTGCCTAGGAGGCTGAGTGTGGGGTAGTACAAGGCTATTACTGAGTGAGGGGACAAATGACACCAAATGAAGCTGTAGTTAAGTGGGAGACGGGAATCTCCTTTGAGGCCTAACCTGTATTCATCTAAATGACTAATGTTGAAAACCAATACCATATTATTTATTTATAAGCCATTGGACTCCCAAAGGAGTCAGGGCCGCTTACATAAAATGTCTCAAGAAACCTGTAAATAGAAGGAGGTGAGACCTATATTCCGAAGGAAAGAGAAGGGTAGGGTTATTCGATGCAGCAGAGGTGAAGTTAACATAAAACTCATTCCCGACTTTCCTGCACATTCCCCAAGGTTGGGAACGTCTGCCCTGGCCTTCCCCATAGCAGACAGAGACCAGGACGGGGTTGAGGGCCTGGAAGGCATCGCGGACGCCAGGTCAGGGGCAACATGTCTGAGCTGCAGTCTGAACCAGTGACAACAAAAACTCAGGGTGGATGGGAGGAAACCCCCACGTCTCCTTAAACGGCAAAGGAGAAGACACCCATTTCCCTGTCCAGCCCGTTCCGTGTTACGCCGGAAAAAAGGTTGAGAAACAATTTACGTTGGTCCTTCCCGTTTTACCCAGTGGGCCCCTTGTATTTTGTAACCTGCTGCCGGGAGGTCTATGTGGCTCCGATAAATTATTGAGACCGTGATAATAAATGACACCAACGTCACACACGCACATCTCTCTTGCACGATCGAGGGCCCTCTCGCCGGAGGGAGCCGTGGGAGCCCAGCAGGCCTGATGTCGTTCCATCCCATTAGTAGAAAAACACCCTGACCTGGACGTCACCCGGGGGCCCAGGACCCCTGTCCAGGTAGGCCCCTGGCAGCTGGGGGCCGCACGGTGGCTGGGCACCCCAAGGGCTACTTACATGCCCGGCTTGGCTCCGGCCATCATGACCATGCGCAGAGCAATGCGCTTATGCAGGTTCCACTTCTCCACGGCAGCCGCCACGCAGATGACACCCACCAGCAGCAGCGTGGTGTTCTTGAAGTACTCGGCGGCCACCTGTGGGAAGGCAACGGCTCAGCCCCTCCCCGGCCGTGACCCAGCACCTGCGCCCCGCACAACGCGTGCTCAACCGGGCGCTGGCGAGCGGGAAGCGGGGAGGTGCGGGCTGTTGACCTAGCCGACTGCTTGACATTGTGTATTTATAGATATAATACACACACGCACATATATAATATATATATATACCCACATACACATAGTATATATATATACGTTCCTACTACCTTGGGCAGGCACTGATCTAAGCACGTTACAGAGATGATTTCATTTAATCTGGCCAGTAACCCAATAGGGTAGATGTTCTTCTCCATGCTTAAAAAATATTTATTTATTTATTTATTTAAAAAAATATTAAAGCACCCTGTATTTAATTACGATATCATTTCAAAGAATAAATATATAATTTTATCTTAATCCTTAAAAATTATTAAAATAACTCTGGGGGGCGCCTGGGTGGCTTAGTTGGTTAAGCCTCTGCCTTCGGCTCAGGTCATGATCTCAGGGTCCTGGGCTCGGCCTGGGTGGCAGGCTCCTTGCTCAGTGGGGGAGTCTGCTTCTCCCTCTCCCTCTGCCTCTCCCCCAGCTTGGGCTCTCTCTCTCTCAAATGAATAAATTTTTTAAAAAAAGCATAAAATAACTCTGGGCTTATCCCCAAATCTCATTTTTTTCTTAGGTTTTAGAAAATTATGTTAATTTCTAAAATTAGAAAGTTAATGCATGCTCATTATGGAAAACGTCAAGATACAGAAAAATTTAAAGGTGACATTACCCTTAATCCTGATACTGTTATTACTTTGATATATTTCCAATTTATGTCTATATAGATACATAATTGGATTTACATAGTATGCTGTTTTGTATTCTGCTCCCCCCTATTTACATCATACCCTGATCACTTTCTTATTCGACTTAAATTTGTTGGAAAAAATTCATGTTAATAGAAGCATCATGTGCCACAGAATTTGGCCATTTTCTTTTTATTGAATATTTAGGTTAATTCCTTTTTTTTTAAACTACAAATGGAACAAAGAATCTGCTTAAATCATTCACCTTATATAAATGTGATTATTTCCTTAGGTTAGAGTTCTCCAGGGTAACTTAATAGCTTGCCTTAAATCTTTAAAAATTTTTAAATATTTAAAAAACTCCAAATAATTCCAAAGTTGCAAAGAGTTCCAAAGTGATAATTACATAAGGAATGCCCATACATTGTCTACATTTTTTTTCCCCCTGAGCCATTTGAGGGTAAGTCACGTACGTGTTAGCCTTTTCCCCTAAATACTTCGGTGTCCGTTTCTTAAGAAGAGGGGTTTTTCTCTTCCACAACCAAATACCAGTAATTCACTTCTTCTTGCCCCTTAATGACAAGGAAATTAAGACTGGGGCCTGTTAAGATGTTTCATGTGTCTATGGTCCACAGATCAACCCTTCACTGTTTTCCTCACTTGGAACGTTCTCTTCTCTGTTTACAATCGAATTTCAAAGCCCAGTTCAGGCCTTCCTTGTGAGAAAAGAAAACTTTCCCTGTGACTCTGGCCTCTGACTCCAGAGTGGAGTGTGGGCACCATTAATTCCACCGATCACAGAGCAGGCAGGGCGATGCTTGAATTTTCGCTTCATGCTCTTTTTCTGTGTACCTCTGTCATTTCTCGACTGAATTTCAGGTTGCAAAAAGGCCAAGGATCATGTTTCTTTGTAAATCTCTTAACCCCAGCACCAAGATGCAAAAGTAGATGCTCAGTAAATATTTATCACATACAGAACTGTTCCCAACAAGGGAACCATGACAGAAATTGAGAGGAAGAGATACAGAGAAGTTTAATTTCTAATTGAGAAACCCTCTTTAAAGTGGGAAAACAAGAACATTTCTCATTGCAGGAAAAATGAAAATTGCAGGAAACGTAAATACAGTAAAATATGTGGTGTTGGAAAGAAACAAAATTTACATAATCATACTGTTAAACTTTGATTATTGAATTAACCAAAACCATGGTGTACCTATAGCACTGGGAGGTCTGGGGGCAGGAATAGGGGGCAGGTGTAAGAGGACAAAATCCTCATCTGCTGTTGCTGGAAATCAACTGACAATGTCTACAAGTGATGACTCAAGAATTAACGTAAGAATATCAAATAAGAGGGGCACCGGGCTGGCTCAGTAGGTAGAGCATGCGACTCCTGATCTTGGGGTTGTGAGTCCCGGCCCCACACTGGGTATAAAGATTAAAAATAAAATCTTAGGGGCGCCTGGGTGGCTCAGTTGGTTGAGCGTCTGCCTTCGGCTCAGGTCAGGGTCCCAGGGTCCCTGGGATCGAGCCCCGCATCGGGCTCCCTGCTCAGGGGGGAGCCTGCTTCTCCCTCTCCCACTCCCCCTGCTTGTGCTCCCCCTCTCGCTGGGTCTCTCTCTGCCAAATAAATAAATGAAATCTTAAAAAAAAAAAAATCTTAACTATCACGTAAGAATACCATATGGTGCTTAATTCCAGAAGAATCAGTTAACAAAGATGAAAGTTATTGACCCTGGATGCGGGTGGGGTGGAGGGGGGACTTGGTGGGGGCGCAGAGGGGTAGGGGTGCCGAAGGCAGCTGCTGGTTTTGCATTATGAGTTTTTCAGTGTTATGTGATTTTTAAACACTGCTAACACTTTGACAATGAAAAAGCCAAAATAAAGCAGTGTGCTCCATTTCTCTCTTCTCTCTTTTGTCCCACAGAGATGTCCTTGTGTTTGGTTGATGAGGTTTGCGTAGCAAGAGAAGGGTCATCTGCCCTCTCTGTGACCATTTCCTGGAGGAGCCCCCTGCTTCTGCTTAATCTAGTTCTTGTCCCCAAACCCAGTCGTCAGTTGGCACTGTCACTAATGCTTCCTGAGGGTAGGGAAGGCTCCCTGCTCTGCTGGGCTGGTGACTCTAGGGCAGAGTCCCCTCTGGGAGGGGTTGGGTAGGCCTCTGGGCCCCGGTGCGCATGGGTGAAGATGCTGCCCCCTAGTGGGAGGTGGGGGCACCGCGGGGATACCTGAGGGCCACGGCTAAGTGGCGGGGCGGGGCGGGGCGGGGGGGGGGATGGTGGTGCGCATGGGGGGTGGTGCAGGACCTGTCTCACTGCACCCTAACCTTCCCAGAAGTCTAGGAGGCAGCTCTGTGGCGGAATCGGTGTTTTCTTTTCCTCCGTCTTCCGAGAAGGGAAACCGACAGAAGTCATCAGACGCAGTACCCGTCCCGCCACTGGCCCCATGACTCGAGGCCCCTGCAAAGCCTTTAAAAAGGTCAGTGCCATCGTGGTTACTTTCCCAGGGGACCGGCTGCAAACATTTTCATTTTCTGCCTCTTTGGCACATATCGGAATACTAGTTTGTGATGGCCTTTTAGGAGCCCAGAACCTGGAGGACAGGTGGGGCTGCTTTCTCGGGATTCCTTTCAAAGGCAAGGAGAAAGGAACCCACCTGCAGAGAGGGCCCTCTCCACCACGGGAGTTTTGCATTTCGCATTCACTTTCTCATCAACAGTCTAGGAGGCAGGTACTGTTAGCACCTCACTTTGCAGGTGAGGAAACAGACTCAGAGGGGTTAAGGAAGTCTTCAAGGTCATAGCGTGAGGGGCAGGGGCGGGCTATCAATCCAGGTGCTCCTGAATCCAAACCTACTGCATATGTCACTCAGGGTGGGCCACCTGGAAACCATGTGTCTAACTCAACTCTAGGGGAATCTTCTTGGTCTCGGTGACAGCATGCAGAGGCACACATTTCTGTCTTCATTCATAATCACAGTCCTGACACTGGCTGATTGGAAGCCCCAGGCCCGGCTTTAGTGGGAGACTGGCTCTGGGCTGTTTTCATACTTGGTGTTGGGTGGGCTTAGGTCTATTCACGTGGCCTCCCTGCCCCCTTGTAATCGGTGTCCTGTGCTTGGGCCAGGCAGCCTGGCTGTAGTTTGTGATTAAGAGGCAGCACAGCCAAGTGGGGAAGAGTGAGGGCTCCGGAGTCCGCCGGGACTCAGCTGTGTGACCCTGGGCAAGTTACTCAACCTCTCTGGGCTTCATTTAGGCATCTAAATAAAAAAAAAGTATGTGAGTCCCTACCTTTTGTAAAGCTGTCGTCAAGAGTAAACGACAGATGCAAATCAGCTAGCAGAGCCCACCGGGTGGACAACCAGGAATTTTGGCAGCTCTTCCTATCGCTCAGTGGTCCACACAAAGGCCGACACGCTCTGCGGCCATCTGCACACAGAGCGGGGCCAGCCACAAAACTGCCTTTCCACTTTTATAAATTAAAATTCTATCCGACGGTGGTGTTTGTTAGTTGTCCAGCCCACTGGGTTTTCGTTTGTTTGTTTGTTTGTTTTTACAATCAAACCTTGGTTATTCAGAACCCCTCAGGGAACACCGGGGTTCCAGGATTCTTGAGGGTTATTTTCATTGTTTTCTAACATGCGCTGCTTACTCCTGCGTGCTGTGGGCATTCCCTTTCCCACTACCTAACTTCTGAGACTAATAGTGTCTGAGTTGGGAAACCAGATAACAAAGCTTGTTAGAATTATTTGCCAAGAGGAGTAGGAGCGCCTCCCAGGGGTAGAGTCCACGGTGTCTGTGATGTTTGCCTTTTCTGCTTTTCTGCTCTGTGGTTTTTCTCTGTTTTCCAGAGCCCTGAGCTTGGAGAGCAGAGGTGTTCCTGGACAGTGTTTTAGAAGAGATGCGCTCAAGGAGTCTGCTTGGAAAGGCAGGGCGGAGAAGAGCAATAGCATGGGCTCTGGAGTTCAGACCAGCCGGGTTTGAAGGGTTGCTTCCCTGCAGATGAGCTGGAGGCTCTTGGGCAAGCCACGGAACCCCCGTGGCCCCATCATTCCAATGTTTTAAGTGGCGAGAGTCATGATACACAGCTCATTTAATCCGTCATGGCGTGGCCTCGAATAAGATAACACAGGTAGGGTCTTAGAACAGTGCCTGGCATACAGGGAGTGCTCAATAAATGTGCATATTATTAAAGAAGTAAAAAAAGGATAAAAAGCTTCAAGATGAGATTGAGGGCGATGCCAGGGAGGTCAGCATGACTAAAGGAGGGAAGAAGAGAAAGAAATGAAATAAGAAGGAGCAAGGTGGGGCCTGAACACCAAAGATTCCTCCAAGTTTTCTTAGCGAAGTGTGAGCACACCAAAAGAGCTTTCTGAGCCAGGCTGGACGGAGAGGCCCAAAGACAGAAGGGCCGGCGGATGTGGTCCTTCAGTACCTAGCTCATCGTTAGTGAATTGCAGGCAACATCCATTAGTGATGAGCTTTTAAAACATTACTTTCTTTGAAGGCGGAATTATTGATTGATCTCTAGATAGGTTAGGTTTTAAATGTTTAAAACAATTTTTTATAAAGGTTGTGGCTCTATTCCTAGACGTTGGAAAAGGGAACTCTGGACAGCAGGCTCGGCTCAGTGCTCTTCTCAGGAGAAGTGTGAGTTGGCTTCCCTAGGGCCATCCCGGTGGAGGAGGCCCATGGGCCAACCCATCCTCCCTGTCACTGACGCTGTGGTACGTGGTATGGGCTTGCACACTCACCATTAGTGGAAAAGCCTCAGCTCCCCGCGAGGTCGCTATTTCTAGATCCTCCTTTTTCAGGAGAGCAAAGGGCAGTTTGCAGAGATTATGCAACTTGCTCGAGACCGGTTAGTGACAGAACTGGATTCAAACTCAGGTCTACCCTACTCCCAGCTTGGATCCTGACCCTTTCCACGCTGCCACTCTACCTGCTCCTGGCGACAGCAGCCAGAGACCACAGGAGGTGTGGTGGATCTGAGCGTGTCCTGAGGTGGACATCTGGTGGCTCGCGAAGGGTGGGGTGACCCCAGAAACGCAGACAGTCAGCGCTCTGCAGGTCAGCTGTGGGAGCCTCTAGAAGTGGCGGGAACATGGCAAGCCCTCAGGAGACCAGTGGTGGCCTCTGGCAATGGACTTAGTTTGCGGCTCTTCTGGACATCTGAACAATTTTGCAGGAAAATCCTCTAGACCCCAGGAGGGGCTGCCCAGGGTGGCTCCCAACCTCAGCATGGAGCTAAGCCCCCAGGCAGGGCTGGAGTCCAGGCTACTGCATTCCAGCCAGTGCCCCAGCAAGGCAGCCAAATCCAGTGCAGCTGACTCGGGGCCTTTCCCTGGGGAAAGGAATGCTGTTCCTGCTGGATAAGTCTCTGCGGGCTCCAACACCCTCCTCATCACCTAATTACTCCCCCCAAGGCCAGACGTCTGCAAACCACACTCAGTGCCTCTGAAATTTCAGGAGGCCCGCAGGAAGGGCCCAAGTAGCTGGGGCTCTGGGCTTCCACGCCCAATCTGGGTAGGACCTCTTCTTCCGTCTGTTTTATGTATTAAGCCTTCCAAGATGTGGTTTAAAGAAAAGGTTTTGTTGCTAAAAAAACATTCTTTGCAAACCCTACCACAGAGAAGTCTAAAGCGGAGAGACTCAGATGAGCGCTGACCTGGCCCGGAAGTCGGCTTAGCTCCCGGAGATGCTGACTCATAAAGTACCCCCAGTTTCTTCTCTGGGACCTTAAGAACTGCCCCCAGTGGAGGAAACTAAGGCAGGGGTCTGAGTTCTGAGTCCAGAGGCGAAGGGCCTGGCTCATATGTAGGGAATAGCTCTTCCCCCCAGTAACTTGGCCTCAAGAGACTGCAATATCTGTAGGTTCCTGGTCCAGGCCCCACTCATGGCCTGGGTATGGAGCTCAGCTCTGGGCTGCGTCTGGATGGCTGTGGGTGATGAGCTGCTTGGGTTCAGGAAGGTGGCTGGGCCCCGAGGCTCAGCCTACCTCTCCACAGGCCTGTATGGGGGGGGGGCGGTTAGCCTCCATGGGGGGCAGAGCCTAGAAAGGCAGAGTGGAGAGGAGTATATGAAGTGGGCCCAGGTTCAAACAAACAGAGAAAGTCACGGTCTCAGTGATGGTCAGGAATCTGGCAGGTCAGAAAGATCAGAAACCACCAGGGAAGCAGATTCATGACATTGAACCCCGGTGTCATGGGGCTGCAGAGGCTGTTTTGTTATCACAGGAGGCTGTCTTGTCCTGGCGGGAGCTAGAATGCCAAGGAGACTTGCCAGGGTCCTGCAGTGTAGGGCCGCGGGGACAGCAGAGGGCGTGAGTGTGAGTGTGTGTTGGGCAGGGGAGAGATAGAAAGCAGATGTCACCTCTATTGGAAGTAGTTCCTGACCCTGGACACCCTGGAGACTATTCCCAAGCCCCAGCATTCAAACCATGCCTTTTACCGGCCCAGAGAACACTCTCGCTCCCACCCTCCTAGAAACGGTAAATCTTAGCTAACTTGATTGTCCCTGGCTATGGCAGTGCCTTAGAAGGACCCAGACCATTCCCGAGGCAGATACGATGATAGTCACGAGAGTCACAATGGAGGTAAAATAAAGAACAAACCTAAAATCCAGGCCTGAGCTCTGTATACCAGCAGAGGGAAGAAGTGGCAGGATGCCAACAAGGTCATAGAATCCCAAAGTCAGAGGGCCCTTTGAGTCCATCCCCTCTCCCAAGGCATGAAATCTACCTCTAATGTCCCTGACATGGTCGCCTGGCTTGCATTCCCACGAACAGGAATACCCAGACCCCCATGTGGCTGCCCAGTCCAGCATCTTCCCTCACATGGAGCGGGTCTCTCTTCCGGTGCTTGGATTCTGGTTCTGGTTTGATCCCCTGAGCCTCGTGTGTTGAGCTGCAGAAGCCAAAAATCATGTCCCTCTTGAGACTTCTCTTCCTTCCCCGTGTGACTCACATTCTAGATTTTGGACATCTTGGCTACCCACCACTGTATGAGCTCCTGATCTAGAATTTGATGCTCTGGACACATACATTTAGTAACGCAGCAGACTTCAGCACATATTGGCCAATGGTTAATGGGGGCACACATTCCTGGGTTCCAGTCCTGGCTCCACCCCATAGTAAGTTCCTTAACCTCTCTGAACTTCCATTTCTGAACTCCTCCGTAAAAACAGAACTAAGAACCACTTTACAGAGGGTGAAGTGATGTGGAGCATGTAAAGGACCTCACATGGTGCCTGGCATACGGTAAATGCTCCAAATTTTGGCAGCCACATTGGGCTGATAGATGATTCATGCTGCATCTGTACTCAACTAAAAGCCAAGGTCTTTTCCACACACACTGTTAACATTTATCCCTATAAAACATCATTTTGTCAGTCCCAGGCTATTGTCTCAGCCTATCAGCATTGTTTCTGTCATCATTCATTAGTTGGCCCATCCAGCTTTGAGTCATCTGCAGATCTGATAATGCGTCTTTTAGGTTTTCACTTGGGCTCTCTCTCTAGTCCACTGCCAACACGTTCCTCAAGATTCTTTAGGTTCAGCTGTTGGGCCAGCACTCAAGTTACTCAACTGTGCTATCATCCAGCCCACATTGGCTCCTTTGATTGAGAATTTTTTTCCCCTGGAGATTGTGAAGGCTCCAAAGAAAAAGTTAATTTGTATTCAACAACTTCCGTTTAAAAGGCTGGGGAAATTATAAAGCCTTCTAGAAAGACGTCAGTCAAAAAGTGGTCAACATAAAGTTTGGGCACCTGGTGGGGTAAATTTCATTTATTTAGAACATTCCCTCTTGGGGAATTGTTCAGGATCCTGAACAATCCTCCGCAGTGCCAGAAAACGAGGTATTACCACATGGCTGTTCTGTGTTTTTCTATTTGGTTTGTGCCTTCTCTCTTTTAGAATAGACACTTCTCAAGGTCAGGAGTCTATCATTTTGTATCTCTTTTCAGCAAGACAGAGAGGAAGTCTAAGCTTTTTTTTTTTTTTAAAGATTTTATTTATTTATTTGACAGAGAGAGACATAGCGAGAGAGGGAACACAAGCAGGGGGAGTGGGAGAGGGAGAAGCAGGCCCCCCCGCGGAGCAGGGAGCCCGATGTGGGACTCGATCCCAGGACCCCGGGATCATGACCTGAGCCGAAGGCAGACGCTTAACGACTGAGCCACCCAGGCGCCTGGAAGTCTAAGCTTTGCACACAACAAACTCTTAACACCTGCCGACCATCAAGTCATCACCATAAAAATGAACCATTTGTATGCATACATCCAAGCCAACGGTGGGAAACTGAGAAGCATTATTGTGAGTCTCAAGAGGGCAGAAATTACGTGTTTCATTTTTGTCGCCTTCAGGGTCCCTATAATGTCCCAGATGGCCCATGGTAGATACAGAGCTCAGGAAATATTTTTCTGAATGTTGATTGAGTAACACAAGGGACAAAAGCCATGGTTCCCGAGTCACACCGATCCTACCCACATACCTTCCTTCAAGGTAGAGAGCACACTATTGCACACCGTCTGGAAACCCTGCAACCAAAAAGCCTTCACTTAGGGCAAGCACAAGGATGGAGGCCATAGACACCACAAATCCTAGGGGCTGCGAATCTTTGTGGAGAGAGGACATGTCCACAGAAAGTTTCTATCAGGTATATCTGATGTACCACTGAAAGGCTAAAGACATCAGATCGGCTCCAAGGGAAGGGAGCAAGACTTTTAGCTAAGGTCTTCTGAAAGGCTTCACTGCAGAGGGTAATTGGACAGGATTTTAAAGGTGGAGGGAAGTGGAGAGAACTTTGAGTCAAGGGAACGCTAGGCAAGCACAAGGTGGGTTTGGGGAGTGACAAGTAGATGATTTGTCTGCACAGGGGGCTCCTGCAGACCCCCAGCCCGCCTTTTCCTGGGGAGCCCTGGCACATGCTGGTGTAGGGGTGTGGCTAGTGGTGGTGGAATAGGTCTCCATCTGCAAAGTTGAGTGGCTCACAAAGGGGCCTAAGCCATGTCCTCTACTTACCAGCATTTTCCTCTACTCTGAGTTTAAAAAGCCACTAAGCAGACTATCTTTGGCTGAAGCTGCTTCCTATAGCCCAGCTGTTAAATATCATTGCCAGGCACTGCTACTTTATCAGACAGATGGTGTAGGAGTTTTCACTTCAAATGATAAGACTTGCCCTCTGGCTCCTCCAGGGCTTTCCATCTCCAGCCCCAGCAATAACAATGCCTAATCCTTCACCGGACAGTCTTCCTGTTCTCCTCACAGTCATGTTACCCCACAAACCACTGACTCAAGAGATGCCTTCTAGGTCTGGCCTGCCTGGCTGTGCAGAGGGGCGGGCCCTTGGATGAATGGTTGCCTAGCAACATCTCTAACCATGCAGAGGCGCTGATTGGGCCACCCCTCTGGAGAATTCCTGCTGCAGGCAGCCCTTGGAGAAATAGGGACATCATCTCCTTCAAGGTTAAGGCATGCTGTCGGCTTTTGGGCTGCCCCAAAGTGAAACACAAAGATAGAAATCTTTTAATTAATAGTTAGCTCATGTTAAATGTTAGTTAAGATTCAATTCTTTCTATAATGTCATTTTTTTCCCCCCTCTGCCCTCTATTTTCACCCCCTGACTCATGGGCTTCTGGTTTTTCACTTTTAAAGAGAAACGTGCAGAGGTGCCTGGGTGGCTCAGTCACTAAGCTCCTGCTTTCGGCTCAGGTCACGATCCAGGGTCCTGGGATCGAGCCCCGCATCGGGCTCCCTGCTCCACGGCAAGCTTCTTCTCACTCTCCCACTCCCCCTGCTTGTGTTCCCTCTCTCTGTCAAATAAATAAATAAAATCTTAAAAAAAATAAAGAAAATAAAGAGAAATGTGCAGAATAAGTTTAAACGCTTTTCTTAAGAAAAGTCATGTTTAAGGTTGGTGGTTCTTTTAGGCAGGCACACAGACCAAACTACCTATTCTTGTTTCCACAAAAGAAGGGGACACTTTGGAGCAACTGCCTGGTGATGCAGGTCACGGGCTAGCTTTTATGTGGGTCTCCAGGATATTGGTGGTGTACCCATCTGCAAGAATAAAAGCACTGCTGATGGTTTGGGGGATCCCATCCTTTATGGAATGACTAAGGCTGCTACAGCTACTCATTGCCACCAACCCTCCCATCCCAAAACAAAAACAATACAGAATAAAACAACAGCAACAAAAAACACAACGAAAACCAAAAACCCAAATGTCCCAAACACAGACAAACAAACAAACTGGCTAGTTGAGTCCATCTGGTAGAATAGCAAGCAAGAATATAGACTTTGAAATCTAATAGACATGAGTTTGAATCCAGTTCTGCTACTTCCTACCTTGTGAGTTTCTTAACTCTCTGAGCCTCTTTCCTCATCTGTAGAGTGGAAATATCAACACTCACCTTGTAGAGATCTCAGGGGTATTACATAACTGATAGAGTACTTCCAGTATAGTGCCTGATTTCTAATAGGCCTGCAAACATCAGTTCCCTTTTGTCTTTCTTCTGTGCCTCTGTCCTTAGTCTTTATCAGAAACTCTAAGCAGAGACCAGGTGCTATAACGACAGTCTAAACAGAACCAGGTGTTAATGAATGAGGACCATCTTTCATCTTGCTTCTGGGTTCTGGTTGTGTTTTTCTTCTTTCCTGTTTGTGGCTGATTTAAGTGTTTGCCCTGAAATCTGACCACAGCCTGGGCTTGATAATTGACAATTTCTGGTTGAGCTTTTAAGGATGCCATAGAGAGAGAGAGAGAGAGAGAGTGGACAGAGAGGGCAGGTTCTAGGTAGATAGAGGTCAGGAAAGAATATGCAGTAATCCTGAGTTGGGGAAGAAGGAATAGAATTTTTTTTTTTTTTTTTTTTTTTTTAGGCGAAGTGGATGAAAACATTGTCAGGACTCAGGAAAACATGATGAGTCTCTCTGTCAACACACATTTATTGAGCACCTCCTATACACGGACTCAGGTTTATAATGAGATTCCAAAGACCTGGGAAACCCGATTCCTACCTTTGATTCCTGCCTTATAGTTTCAGTGGATATACAAAAGACTGAGAAATGTCAACAGCAGGTTGCTTATAGGTGCCAATCAACCAGTGCCTAGAGGGTTTCAGACTGAAGGAGCAATTGGATGTGAGCAGTCAAGTAAGGCTTCCTGAAAGAGGCAGTTCGAGGGAGATGAGGGTCATGGGAGAGGAACTCAGGGTCTGGAATAGCAGGTGCACAGGCTTAGTGCTAAGAGGTTGTTCCAGAGGGTGAAGAAAGCCCCCTCCTCAAGTGCTTTGGGGCTCTCCCTTCACCTTGAGCCCCCTTCACTGGCCCAGGAGGGACCCGACCAGGGAGCTGGGCCACAAATGGTCTAACCTCACTGGATCGGAGCACTCCGAAGAACGGGTACAGGAAGGCAGGCACCAGGGCTGCAGCTCCGAGAGGCACGGCCTCAGACACCCAGTACACAGCGGTCACGATCAACACATAAGCACATGCAGCCTCCTGTAAGGGGAGGAAAGTGGGCGGTTAGTCACAGGGACAGCCACTGCTGCAGAGAATCCAAATAAGACCCGGGGTGGAGGCAGTAGGCACCCAGACTCACGGGCCCCAGGACACAGCCCTGGGAGGTGCAAAGCTGGCCTTGGCAGGGGAACTCGGTGGATGCCTGGCGGGACCCATACTTGGGTGTGTGCAGTAATGTCTGCGTCTTGGGTGGACTGGCGCGTGGCACGTGGTCTGCAGCTGCGTAGCCACCAGACTTAGGCGGTGCTTGAAACTGTGCAGGATGGGGACTGAAATACTCAGTGTCCAGACCCAAGATCACAGCCTCTAAAGGTGGGGTTCACAGCTTTAACATGGCGGCAGAATATTTTGGCATTGAGTTGATTGGACACTAGATATTCTTGGGGTAGTTGCAAGTTGGGATCTGTTTGTGTAACTGATTCACGTGTGAGCTCTGAGACTGGCCCATTTTGGGGCTGGATAATTCCATGCTGTGGGGGGCTGTCCTGTGCATTAAGAGGTTTATCAGCATGCCTGGACTCCACCCACTAGATGTCATTGGCACCTCCCAATTGTGACAACCACAAATGTCTTTAGACATTGCTAAATGTCCCTTGGGGGGAAATTTGTCCCTGGTTGAGAGCCCATGTCCTTACCAGTGTCTGGTTCTCACTGCTCTGGGACTTCATTCCCCCTGCCTGATGCACATGGAAACGTCCCTCTGATAAAGAGAATAAAAAGTGCTACCTACTTGCAGGAGAAGGCCTGGAGCCCTCACTTTGCTGGCTGTACAACCTTGGGGTGCATAGAATAAAAAAGTACAACACTGTTATCAACAACCAGGCCTCTTTAACCTCAGCCTCTAGTAATGCTGGTTGCTTGGAGTCATGCTCATCAATGGTGCCGAGAAAGGTCACTGGCTTACTCTTGGGAGGGGTCACTGTCCAAGGACCTTAACAATGGACTTGGAGGGCCGCTGTAGAGAAGGTCCAAGCTGGCTCTGGTTTCCTCAATTTATACATTAGTTCTAAACCATCTGGGCTCAGGTCTGACCTGCCCTGAGGCTGGCTGGTGATCAAGGAGCCTGACAAATCTTGTTCTGTTTATCTCTCCCTTGGGTTCAGAACACGCGTACTCAAACTCTTGCACAAAAGTTACAAAAGGTCGCCATGATCAGTGAGGGGCGTCAGGAGTGATTAACCCAGCCTGGCTGGATAGGACCTTGCTCCCTCCTGATATGCATGGATTATTGCCTTGGGGTTTGAGAAATAGCAACAGGGCCCAATGATTGTTGACTGTAGCTCCCACTGAGATTTCCTCTGGGGCCAAAAGATGAGAGAGAAGTTAAAACTTTTGGAAGTTGCCGATAAGACAACATAATCAGTAAGGGGGAAAAAAAAGGCTCTATTGGAAAATAATGCAATTTAGAGAAATAACCTCCTTCGTTGCAGAAATAAAACGACTTAAAGAAGTTCAAAGCCTTGAGCCCCCTTGAACTCACTTATTCCTATCTCTTTCCTGGGAAACAGAATGGCGGGTCTTAACTCCAGCTGAAGATAAAGGAGACAGGATATCTGTCCCTCATTCCTTCCTGAGAACCTTTAGTCTTTCTTGTCATTACAGGGCCACAAATTAAGGTGGGGGGAAGAGGCCACAAGTTAAGGGAGAGGGGAAGGGGCGACAGACCAAGAGAAAGAATGAGAGAGAGAAAGATGGAGAACAAACTTTCTCCCAGGCACCATCTTAGTTTGAATTAGGAGGACTTGGGTAAGCCAAGGTACACTTTTTGATTGTAATTATTGTTACGAATTAGAATAGGTTGGCTTGGAGGAAGTCAGCAAGCCACCTTCATCCAGCATTAAGAACAGGATAAACCACCATCATCATTTTTACCTGGACTTTCCTTAGAGCACAAGAATGGCCAAGAGACCACCTCCAGAGGCCCTTTCCATATTTCTCACCCAGTTCATCCATGGAATTTACATAAACTTCCTTTTGCTCCTTCTGAACCTTCTCAAAATTCAATGGGTAAGCTTATATTTAGATAACCCTTGAAAATCTTTGTGAGGGTTGATCACAGGAATCCCGGGCTCGCACATCTGGTCAGTGTCTGGCAGTTAACATTGGTTGAACTGAATTGGGTTCCTCTGCTGGCTGTCGGGTTTCTCTTCTCTATCTATTGGAGAGAATAGTCTGGAAACTCTTGACCTCTTATCACTGCCACTAGTCAGCAGGTGTGTAGGGGCCGATGAGTATTCAGGCAGTGCCTTTAAAGGACAGTGTTTTCAGTTCTTTTTGGCTTCTGTTTACAAATAAAGGAGGGAGCTCAAAAGTGACATTCCCTATATAGGATATTTCCTGACTCTGCTACCAACTGATGTGTAAATCTGTTCCTTTCCCGTGCTGTCTGATCACCTCAATGATGTCCCATTCAAACTTCACTGGAAGGGGCTTGAGGTCTGTTTATTTGCTGTCGTAAATGACTATGAGGCCTTTCTGAAATAACCTTTGTCCCTCCAGGGACACTGAGGCAGGGCTCAGTTACGGACAAGTCCTTCTTGTGCCCTACTCTTCTGTAACATGGGAGACCAAGTCTGGGCCCCTGGTTGTCAGAGAGCCGGGCAGAGAAAAGGGGGAAGATCATTCTAATCCTTCCTAGAATGTAGCTATGGCTTATCTCTTCGAAGAACCATCAGAATGGCAGGCCCAGAACTCCCGGCCGGGTCCCCTTCCCTCAGCTCCAGCCCAGAGCAACCAGGTCCGTTTAGGAATCTCAGGGATTAAATATCAGAATCTAAAAGCCTGATGCGCGGGAGTAAGAATGGGTGAGAGACATTCTCTGTGTTGGTTTGTGCTTCCTGTGGGCGCTGGTGACCTCAAGGTGATTTTATGTCATTGTAGAAGAAGGGCAGAGCTGTTGTTGACACGGTGACCCACAGAGAAATCATCTTTGTAGGGCCCCCTGGGTAAGTGGCAAGCAACCGTGTCCAGCTCTGAGGGCACCAGTCACGCCAGGCTCCATCGAGCTGTCCCTGGGGCTATGGGACGCACAGTATCCACCCCTGTGTGCCGACTGGGAAGCTCTGAGGTAGTGGGAGGTCTACTTTCTTAAAAGGCACTTGTTCTTAAAGGGGACGATTTTCCACCCCCCCCCCCACAGGCCCAGGGGATATTGGGTAATATCTGGAAGGATTTTGGGCTGTCATAGTGGGAGGGGGTGGCACTGTGTGCTATGGGCATCTAATGGGTGAAGACCAGGGATGCTGCTAAACATCCTACCATGCACAGGAGAGCCCTCCCTGCCTCAAAGAATTATCTGGCCCCAAATGTCACTGGTGTGGCTGTTGAGAAACTCCCTTTGAAGTTGAAACTGAGTCTGACAGAAGGAGCTAGGCCAAGAAAGGGCAGTGTCCCTTGGTCTCAGGAAGTCCAGCTGTCAAGATCTCTTCAGAGGTTACTTACAGACCCAAATTGCTCTTCCTTTACTCTCCTCTTTCTTTTTTTTTTTAAGATTTTTTTCTCTTCTTTTTAAAATAACACCTGTCTTCCATCAAATTTATAGATTATTTTGCCTACTTCAATAACTTGTTATTTTATTTTTTTCTTCTTGTGGATACTTCTTACTAGTCATTGGTGACTGAGAAGCTCAAAGCCAGGGCCCCCGAATGAAAAGTAGGCAACACCACACCCTAGAGTCATGGTCCCCAAAGATGGGGCTGACTTAGGGGGACACAGAGGTGCCTGATACCACCATGAAGAGGAGGGCCCTGTGTCTTTGGTGAACAGTCCCTTAAGTGCATCAGACATTGAGGAAAAACAACAACAACAACAACAACAAACCTTGAAAAAAGAAAGAAAGAAAAAACAAACAGCCCGTTTGGACAGGGCAGAGAATTGACGAGCGTGAGCCCAGGAAAACTGTCAGCAACAATCACCGTCAGCTAATCGCAGCCTCCTGTTAATCACCGTCTCCCTGGCACTCTGGGGTATTTATTCTAGTAAAGATTTAAGCCAGTTTGTTTTTAAGACGAACCATTCTAATCCCCTCTACTTAACTTTATAACTCAATGTTGGTTACCAAGTTACTCGGAGAGCTGCCTGGAAAATCTCTTCCCCTCCCACAAACATGATTAACCTCTCTTAGCTTATTTTTTCTCAAGTCTCAAGGGTAGTGCCTGCAGGACAAGGGGTAAAGCCCCTGAGAGGTGGGGGAGGGGGAGGAGGGGAGGAGGGGGAGGGAGACAGGAAGGGAAGGGAGGCCAGCGAAGGTCTGAGAAGCTGGCAAAAGGCAGAGCCAAAGCTTTGGCATCTCTGCTGGTGCAACCTGGTCAAAAATTGGGTCATGGTCTAGAGTTGGGGGCTCTTATTTCTTTTTTATCGCGTGGTTGAAAGTCTCTCTTTCAAGAGCACAGAGAAGAAAACACAGAGGATACAAATGATCAAAGAGCCATATGCATGGGACTGGGGCAAGATGCCAAGCTCTGCTTTCAACGTCAAGTTCAGAGGGACTTCAGCGATTGCATTTCAAAGCGTGGTTATCAGGACCACAGACCCTGGTGGGTGCGGAGGAGCCCCCGTGGAACTCCTCCCCCCCCACGCCCCTGCCTGCGACCCCCCCCCCAAGTCCCGCAGCGTAATCCCCTCCCTCCCACGTCCCCCCCAACGCCGGGTGTCCTTACTGGGAAGCTTCCCTGCTCTCCAGCTCCCTCACAGAGAGCCGGTCACATGGTGACCCAGTTGAGCCCAGGACAAATGCCAGCCCAGCAGCGTGTCCCTCTCCTCAGGGGCACAGCGCGTGGCCCCCCGCGCCGTTCCGGCGGCCAGACGGCCGGGTAGCACCCCTCAGCCGATTCAGCCGCCCCGCCAACCTCACCCCTGGCTGGGGGCCACGCGGTCAGGGCCCCGGGGAGGGGGCGGAGAGACGAAAGTGGCAGCGTGGGGGGCGGGGGGGGGAAAGAAAGCATTCGAGCCTCCCCCAGAAAGCGCTGTCCACGCCTTGAGCCCGGGAGCAAAGCACCCCATCCCTCGGCCCCCCTGCCCCCGCTACCCTCCCTGCCCTCGCAGCCCCGACGGCCCGGCCGCAGGGACCCGAGGGGACGCGCGGTACTCACGCTGCTGGGGTGGAGCACGGGCAGGGGCAGCAGCAGGAGCGGCACGCAGATGACGAGCAGCAGGTTTCTGGCCCCGAGGAGGCCCTTGAGCAGGCCCATGGTGGCCCTCGGCGCCCCCCTCCCGCCTCCCGCCGGCCGCCAGGGGCCTTCGCTCCTCACCACGCTCGGCTCAGGCCAGAAAGACTTCTGAAACCCTTCTCGGCTTCCAAGAGTCCTCCCTTGTCTTGGGGGCAGAAAAGGCAGGCAGTGACAGGTCCCGTGTGCACAAAAAGCCTGGGCTCCTTGCCTCCTGGTTTAGGTGGGATTGGGGAGCATTGTTTTACGCCCAGCAGAAAGGGACCAGGAGAGGAGGCTGAGCCGAGGCATAGTGGGTTGCCCCTTTGCTTGATTAGTAGTAGAGAAACTTCATTCTAGGGCTCCGCAGAAAGCCCCCCCCGCCCCCGAGCCAATCAAAGGCACACCTCTGCTGCTGCTGGTTCGCCTTGGAAAAATCATATAAAGGCTTTACCCAGTTAAAAACACGAAGTGCATGGGCTGGTGCCCTCCATCATTTTTGCTCCCTCTGATGGTCTGTCTGGGGCGGACAGACCCCTTTCTCCTCTGCCTGTGCTTGCTGGACCCCCTTCCCTTAACCCAGGCCCCCAAGTTGGTCAGCGGCGGATGCAGACTTCAAACAGGGCTGGTCTTCTCTCCCAGGACCTGGCACCTGAACTCAGTTCAAATTTCTTTCCTTCAAAATGGTTTCCCACTTATAATTTGCCTTGAACCTGGGCCTCCAAAGCAGGAAAAAAAAAAAAAAAAAAAAGAATCCCCAAGACTTTCCTTGCAGTCACCGGACAAAAGTCTTGCTGGAAGCCCACCTTAACTTTCCTTCACCTATGGGGAGCCGGACCCAGGCAGTGGCCCTGGCCCCGCCCATGCCTCAAAGCCAATCAGTACGTTGGAAAGATCGAGGCAGTATCTCTTCCAGAGGCAGCCCTGGATTGGTCCCAGCAGGGGCCTGCTGAGTCTGCAGAACCTAGGCAACTTGTAAAGCTTATTTTTGTTTCTCAAACATCCTAGGGGCTGGAGTGATGATCATCATCGTAAACATGATCCCACTTACGCAGAGCTTTCCCTGGGAGAGCACTTACGAACCTTGTCCTTAGGAAGATGTGTTTGGTGGCAGGGAGAAAATGAAATAATAATTCTGGAGAAATTTGCCCCCCGAGTGTACAATATTAAGCCCTTCGGACTTCCCTGATGACAAAGATCATTTGCTTCAGCATCTGAGTGAATACGAAGCATCTGGGTCAGCAGAAGGTGTTAGCCGATAAGAAAGACCACAGACCTTTAGGGAGAATGGGAAGGGTGGCTACTACCTCTCTGGAAAAGTCTAGATGCCGCTCTCATTTCAAAGGCCCTTGGAGCCCAGATGTCAGTGGTCTTTCTTGACTGGAGTAGGTGCTCAAATGCTCCTCTTTTACCAAAGAGGCTCTTTACCAAAAAAGAAGCAGAAAGCTTCCTTTGGCCGGTATGCAAGGAGGAAGGAGGTGGGAGGGCAGGGAAGTTGACAAGTTCAGGGTCAGGGCCTCAGCAGCTGTTGCACCCTGCAATTTCTGCTGCTTAGAGATCGGGAGAAGCTGTTAGCCTCTTTTCTCAGAAGGGACATGTGGGTAAGGTTACCCATGTTTTTCTTGAATTCACAGAATGCAAGAATGGCATTCCAAGGTCTGCAGTTGGAAATGGTCCCCAGGCTAAACGCAAAGAGACTGGAGAAGTGACTCCAGAAAACCAGTTCTTCTTGACTTCCAAGGCAGGGGCAATTATGGACAGCCCAGGTTCCCTTCCCGGTTATCTTGCCACTATAGGATAGGCTATGATGACCCATCTCTTTAAATGCATGTGAAAGACTGGCTGCCATGTTTGCTACATTCGGGCCTCCTTTTTGTGCTGATTTTGAAACTCAGAATGAACAAGACCACAGGTGTGATGTTTGGGTGGCAAATATAACCACCCAAAGGTAATAGGCTGGCAAATAATACCACCCATAGGCTGGAAAATAATAAACAGCTGAGGAACTCAACATCCACCATTCACCCCTAGACCACTTCAAATTCCTTAACAAAGATTCCATAACATAGATTCCATGGAGCCTAGTAAACTTGATCAGGACATTTTTTATTACACCATGAGTGAATAATTGTTAAATAAAGTTAGGTAAGGCGAGGGACACAATTAAGACCAGTAGTTCTTCTTCGTGACTCTATCCGTTTTTTCAGATGAAGGAAACATTTTCCAGAATACTATGCTTGAGAAATAGAAGGCAGGTTCCACTTAGATGAGGTATCTAAAGTAGTCAAACTCTTAGTAACAGAAAGTGGAAAGGCAGGTGCCAGGCACTGCCGGGGGGGGGGGGTGGGTGGGTTGGGGGCGGGGAGGGGAGTTGTTACAGAGGTATCAATTTTGCAAGATGAAAAGTTCTAGAGATCTGTCATACCACAATATGGATAGAGCTAACACTATTGTACTGTGCACTTAGACATTCAGATGGTAAATTTCACGTGTTTTTTACCACAATAAAAAAAAATATAAGATGTTAAAATGGGTTAGGCGACTAAGGGGCGCCGTGTAAAGACATTTGACAAGCGTTCACCTGTGGAAATACCTTCTGACTGATTTATCACTGAGGCGATTCTTTTTTTAGATTCAAGGTGAGATGACAGAGCAATGGAAGTTTCAGCACATAGATGTTTTTCAATGTCTCTTGAGTGACACCTTGAGGGTGCCAACTCTAGAAGATGCTTCCAGAATTTTTAAATCCTAAAAGTCCCCAGCAGTATAGAAATGGCAGAATTAGTTACGGGCAAATTCCCTAAGTTACAGGCAAAGTTCCATGACAGACACCATGCCCTAGATTATTCTGTGTGTACATATGACAAAAATGTGACCCGGTTGTGATCGTGGTGTTACAGTGTGGTATTAATGAGGCAAAATGGGACAGTCTGTTTCTGTCCAGTCTACTACTTTACTGTTCATTGAGCAAAGGGTCGGGTCTTGGGGATGGTGGTGGTGAGTGTTATATTTGACTTTGCTTGTAAATGAAGTTATTATTATAAACTGTTCTTGTGGGTAAATAGTCAATTTGTAGTCAGCCTAAAATAGTCGTTACTAGTGTCATCTAGTTAGTAAAAGTGGAATTGTCATTTGTCTTTAAAAAGGTTATGCCCTTCTTGTTTCTGTTTTTTTTTTCAGTCATTGACTGCCACATAAAATGGGCCCCGATTTATGACTACACAGGTGCCTTTAATTTTTTGCTGCAGGGTGAATGAACTACCGTTTTATCACTGGTCCTGGGAACCATGCTCCCATTCATGGATCTCCTACCCCTGGGAGCAGGCATGTATACCATAACATGGAAGACAGGGAGGGCCTAGAGGGTGGTCTTTCCACCCAGTGACTGGAAGAAAGCACTCAGATCCAACCTAAGGGGGGTGGAGCCCTGGGGTGGGATGCAAGACTCTGAGGCTGGGCTATTGCCCAATGTCGACGGGTTGAGGCCTCTGCTCACCTCCTCCCCACCCCGCATCCAGGGAAAGCACAAATAGTGGAGGCAGACCATGAGGCTAATCTGCCTTTTGGGAAATCCCAACCCTGTACATTGACCTTTGTTTGAGTCAGACAGTGATACCCGAAGGGGGCGGAAAGACAGTGAGCATCAGAGTGCAGGCAGGCAGAGTTCAAGTGAGCAAAAGTCTGCCCAAAGAGATTGGGAGACGCCTCTAAGAAGTGGACACAAAGATAATCAGAACTGGGCCCAAAGCTAGAGCAGAAGAGACACCAACTAAAATAAAGAGACCAGCTTAGTAACCATGTCAAAGAGAATACGTAATATTAGAAAGAGAAAAACTGAACAAAAAGCAAATATCAGAGACTGCATTTGAGGGAGGTAAGAGAGAAGTATAACCAGGGAATGAGAACCAGAGAGACGGACAGTTACTAATCTTCTGAGCCGAAGCACATGAGGCTGCCAAGCTGTATTCTTCTCTGATGGTGAACACCTTCTTCCTCCACATACTACTGTTTCTCCAAGGTGATCATGCAGCTTGTGCAGCTCGGAGATCACTTATTCAAAGGTTTTAAGAGGTCCAGAGTAGCTTCAGGCATCATCAAATGACAACTGTTAAATACCCATTTCAGAATCGAATTTAGCCCGATAAGGTCTCACTCATTCAACCATTAGACCTCTTGCAATGGTAGCCTCCAAAACCCAGCTGTCAACCCAGGAGAGCCAGAAAGATCCTTGAGCTGGTGGGGAGTCTGTCCTAGAGCCCAGGGCTTTCCTGCTAGCAGAGATCTTCATCTGCTAACTCATACTTAACCTAGAATTATAACAAGCCTAGCCATCTTGCTCTTCAGGCGATAGCAGCTAAAAAAAGAACACATTGCAAAGGGCAGGTTCTGTCGGCAAGAAAGAAAAGTGCATCTCAAAGCCTCACCGTGAAGAAGGCGGCCGAAGAGCTCAGAGCACATGCAGAATTAGAAGAGCCTGGGGCCTTCCAGGATCGGGGCAAACAGTCCAGCAGGTCCCTTAGGTCCTGCTGTCCTCCCTGTAATAGCTCACACTTAGCTCAATGATCATGGGCATTTCAGAAGCAGTTAAAGCAAGGTTAGAGGTTATTTTATCCAACTCCTTCATCAGGGTGTTTCAAAGATATTAAATAAAAGCCTAAGTTGTTTCGTATGTAGAGTTTAACAAGATACCAGGTCAATACTGCTCAAAGGAAAGTTTTGGCATTTGAAAGGGGAAATCCTGTCATCTGAAAAATCATTTTTATTTGGAGCACCTCATTTTCTGGTGATGTTAAATGATTTTAAGCATTTGGCTAGACATGGCCTTTGGTGCCACCTCTTCATTAGGGTGATGAGGGTGACCCTCTCTGCATTAGCTTGCTTTCTCTGTTTGGAAGACAAGGCATGACTTTTGCAGCCTTTCTGTGGGCCCCCTTCACGTTTCTCCTCCATATTAGATCAACTTTCAGAGAAGAAGAATCAAGACCCATAGATCATAAAATTACTGATTTTCTAACTGATTCTTCTTGGCAACTTTTGGAAAAGGTGAGAAGTATATCTCTGATAACAATGTATTTATTTGGCTATAGCTCTAGGTTGGGTTTTTTTTGTTTGTTTGTTTTTGTTTTTTTTTTTAGTCTCTTACTATAGAACCTTTGGAAAGATGTTCAATCAGCCTCACAGCCTGAGGTCTGTCCCCCATCTTCCCGCCATGCCCAAACCTCTGTGTTTTCTCCTCTAGCTCTGTGCTCGCCCTTGGGTGTTGGTGGCAGTCACTCGGTGTTGAAGCATGGCTGAGACTTCTACATGTCGCCAGGCAAATCATGGGGCCTTCGGAGGCATCTCAAAATTACCACTCTAGCCCTTTCTTCCAGCCCAGGTCACACTGTGACATGAATCAGACGTGCTTGTCAGGAATCTATAAGGGGCAAAGAACATGATGGTGTCATTATTTTACCTCTGCTACTCTGAGTTGGTGGCATGTGCTTTGTTGCTGGGCTCTGTAAACGGAGTAGAGAATGAAGAGTATTTGGATTACTGTGTGTGTCGGTCCCTGGTCCGTGGTCCTGGTGCCGGCCAGTCTCTCAGGGAGACACTCTGGGGCCTGAGGACCGCATCAAGTCGTGCTGCAGGGCCCGGAAGAGGCTACGGAGGGACTGGGCCCAGATGTCCTTCTGATGCCCTTGGGACAGGGCTGTGCGGTAGGCTGTGTAGGCCAGGGTCAGCGCTGTCCTTTCAAAGTCCTCTTTCTTGAGGATGCCAGGGTGGTTGGAGAGGCTGACACTCAGCCGGCGGATGTCTGGGATGCGCTTGGGGATCACGTGATTGCAGATAATGTGGAAGTCAGAGGCCTTCCTCAGGGAGGCGAGCTCCTCGTCCTTGATGGAGATCTGCAGGTCAGGGCTGATGTCAAGTTCAGCTAGCAGGAACTGGAGAGAGACACGGGATGTGGAAAGACATGAAGCATTTGGGCATCGCTGAGGACATCACTGTGTTCATTATCACATATGTTCATCTGGGGAGGCAGCTGCATCTCCAATTCTGACTTTCCCACCAGCTGGATGAGTTACTTAACTTCTCTGAGCCTCATTTTCCTCCTCTGTGAGATGATTAGTGACCACAACACTTCACTGGGATATTGTGAGAAGTAAGTAAGACAAATATGGTGCCTGGTACAAAGCCACTATTTCAGGGACTGCTTACTGTTACTAGTGGCCTGGACCAGCGCACTAGTTCCTGATCCCCCTCCCACCCACTCACCAAAGATCTTCTAGAGCACGAACTGACTATTTTGGGTAATTTAAAATCAGAAGCTGAATTCGAAGGAGGCAGAGAATTGTGCCAGGAATTAAGTGGGATACAGAGATTTGTCCTCATTTCTCACCTGTTCTTTAAGAGTAGTGTGGAGTCGGCCACGTGCATCCCCTGCTCTGTGCTGGGCTCATCCCAGCAACGTAATAAATACTTCTTGGACTTCAAATTCTAACTTTCCTCTCTGTCTCCGATTCCTCCTGGCTCTAATCCATCCTCCATGCTACTGTCTGCTATCTTTCTAGAACAGATCTGTTCATGTGACTCCCAAGTTCAAGACTTGGCAAAGTTTGTCCCCCGTGGTGGGATTTGAAATCCCTTCCCCTTCCCCCAGCTCAACTGCTTGGCTGCAGTATGCTGTCTCTTAGCCAGACAGTTCTGGGACGTGGAGGATGTGAGAGGATATCAAGGCAGGAGGGGAATTTTGGAGATCATCGTAGTTCCTCATTTAACAGTGGAGGAGATTCAGACCCAGAGAGCAATGGCGGCTGACGCGAGGTCACCCAGCTGATGGGGCCAGAACCAGAACGACAGCTCAGATCTTGAACTGGGAGTTTTACCACTGAGCCAGTCCAAGCAGCCTTGGGGAATTTACCTGTGGTTTGGAGGATGAGTAAGGTCTTAGGGGCCCAGGTGAGAGAGGCAGAGGAAGAGAGCTTCGCGGTGGCCCCAGCCCATCAGAAATGGAGCTGCCCCAGCATGCAGTTCCTGAGACACCTGGCGTGGCATTGCCCGAGCACTCCTGACCAGTCCTGCCTCAAAACCTCTGCTTGGGAATGTTGCCCAACTCTGCTGCTCAGGTGCTGGCGGTGGCACCTCCGGGCCAAACGGAAATCTCTAATTTTGCCTTGACTGAACTCCCGATGCCATCCTTCCATGTCATGGTGTGTGGGAAAGGGGGGGAGATACGAGGAAGACCTGGCTCTGGGATGGGATGAATCCGCAAAGTAGTCTAGACCAGTCCCTCTGGCGCTTAGGTCCCTTCTCCAAAAAACATAGAGAAGGTGCAATGCCTTTTGCGTGACTTGAATTGACCACTTTCCCTTCTGCCTACCTCATAGAGCAGTTCAACTTCCTCCAGGGAGTTCTGCAGGACGGGGTTCAAGGGCATTGATGAGGATCTCTTTGGCCGATGGGCAGCAGGAAACAGCACGGCTGCAAGAAACCAGAGTTAGCTCGAGGGGCTGCGCTGTGCACATGGCCTGGAGGCCGGTCAGCCAGTCCGGAGAGTGACTGACTCCAGGTGGTGGTAGACGTGAAGCGGCGAGAGGTGACAGATGACTCTGGTGTGTCCCCGAGAACTCCTAGGCATGTCAGACGTTACTATTTCAGACCAGCGATTTCAAACCTGGCTGCTCATCAGAATCATCCCAGAAAGTTTTGAAAAATATGTATGTCTAGGGGTATGTATACCCTGAGAATTTACATAAAACAAAATAAAACAGAAATGAGCAAACTGATAGCCCTCTCCCTGCCCCAATTCAATAGATGAGTTCTCTAATAATACTGTTCCCTTTATCAATAGGAGGGGCTGGTTTATATTTATTGACAACCCTTTTAATGAGAGGATCAGACTTCTGGCTAGTCCCCGGCCATCTGAGATCTAGCTGCCAAGAATCTGAATACAGGTGACAAAGTGCAGGAAAGGAGCTGCCACAAGACCCTGACGCTTGGCCCTAGGGGTGTGGGGAGCCAAGCTCAGCGCTTCCCCCAAGGGCTGGCTGACTTAGAGATGCATTTGGTATGAAGTCAATGACTTGTCAGTGTTATTCCTTGGTGACTGCATTTAGAAGTTGTAGCTGGAGGAAGATGGATGAGCTGCTAGAGGTAGAGGGGGTAGCAGAATTGGGAACTGACAGAGGACAGGTGAAGGAGGAGACCAACTATTACAGAGTATGGGACTAATCAGGACAAATTGCCGTTCTCCAGGATCGTGTTGGGTAGGAGCAGACAGCCCCGTTCACCCCAGCCCCACCTTGTAGCAGGGCACTGTGCAGAAGGGATTCGTCTCCCTGCTGCCGGCTGATAAAAAAAGGTGCATCTTCTTCAAGACACTTGAATGTGATCTGCCAGAAGCCTGGGCAGCTAACTGTAAAAATCCAAGAGACTTGGAGGTAAGTAGTGCCCCCTGAAGTTGTGCGAACCACAAGTTGTACAACCATACACAACAGTTCTCCTTCTTGATAATGGTGCCCTTGGAACCACCAAGAAAGAGTCTAGTGATGTCCAGTGTACTCTGGTTAAAGAAGGCAGGGCATTGCCTAAGCATTCTAGAAGGTTTTCAATTCGAAGTGATACAAATGAAACATCTTCAGTGTAAAGGACATTTCCTGGAAAGCTCACTGGTGGGCATCTCCTACTTCCTGGAAAAAGCTGGTTGGATGTTGTATTGCTATAATACTGTTTACTCTGTAACTCATTTATTATCTATACCACAGGTTCCTCGCAGGCTGGGATAAATATGGTTCTGTGTTTCTCTACCCCCAGCAGAGCCTGGCAGGCTGACCAAGTCCCTGCACTGAAGGAAGCCTTGATGGGCAGAGTGACCAACTCTGCTTCCCCAGAGCATTTCAGGGGAAGGAGCCTATGAATTGCTGAGCACTAGTTCCTAGCCCAGCAGTTTAACAAAATTTGTTTTCTTTGTCAGAAAAGTGCCAACTTCCCACAGAATCACAGATTTTAGGGCTTGAGAAGGCCTTGGACTCTGTTCATTCATTGCCTCTGCCTACAGTATCAGGTGGAGGGAGGCATCCCCGGCTCCACTGATTTGCAACCTTGACCCAAGGGGCTGATGCATGGGTCCCAGCAGCAGAGGTTCTGATTTAATTGAGCGGGGTGCACATGGGACAGGAAGAGTTTTTTTTCAAAGCTTCCTAGGCTTCTTATGGCAGCTTCTAATGGCAGCCAAGGTTGAGAATCAGAGGGTGCTTGACCTGACGTTGTGGAGAAGGAGCTGCCCTGGCCATATGGCCACTCTTAGGGTAACCTGATAGTTGTCACCCTTGACCGGACATCTGGATCACCTGGGAGTTTGGAAAATCCCAAATGCCCAAGGCCAGCTCCCAGGCCAATTCATGGGCCTCTCCCTGGGGTGGATGTAGGCAATGGGATTTTTTACAGCTTCCAGGTCACTACAGTGGGCAGGCATTGGGTTATCCAGACCCACAGCCAAGCAGCGGGTGCCCTGCTATGAGGCAAACCCCACTCCCATCTGAGGGGGTCATCTGAAGAGACCAGGGCCATCATGTTCTCGGAGACAAACGAGTAGAGGCACAAAGAGTGTGCGTACTTTGACTCTAATTTCTCTTTGGTGGGAGATAACACCAGGATCAAACCCGGTTCTAGACCGAGATGTGACCTGCTTCTTTCCGTGTGCCCTTTTTCTCTTCTTACCATGAAAGGGTGGATGAAATCCCATTCTCAGGATCGGATCCGAGACCACCTTTACTTCTTTAATTCTTGTCCCCGGATTCCATTCTTACTGTGAAATTACAGGTGTTGTTCCCTTAAAAAAATTCACACCCCAGTAGGTGAAGGGGATAGGAGGGAATGAATGCCCTGGGCAAGGAGCCCTTTCTGCTTCCTGTCTTCTCAGACTTGGGATGGCTGCCTTCCAGAAAGTTCTTCATAGCTGAACTGTCTCCCTGTGAACACCAACACTCCTTTAACACACACACCCCAAGTGGACCCTGAATTCTCAAAGAATGGGGAAGAAAATACTTCTGGATTCAAAGCTCAGCTTAATCATGAAAACTTGTTGTTTCCAAGAGCCCTTGTTCTGATTCTTTTTAAGAATGATAACACAGTTTGGGGAAGATCGTCAGAAATAGCTTCAGCCTCTAGACCAGGAGACTGATCATTGCCCCAGAAAGTGTATGTGTGGGGGGCGCAGAAATCTGAAAGATGGACTACCTCCCCCCTTGTTCTCCTGCTCACATGCTTCCACCACCTTCTATCGGACCCCCGCCCGTTGCTGGGGCTGCTTGGATGATGTGTCCAGCAGGTGCTTTTCTACTGCCCTGGATGTGGAAATGCAGCCGTCTCCGGGCCAGACATCTGAGAGGCCGGGGTCTGACTCTCTGGAAAGAAGGTGAGGCCTAGAGAGGGACAGATTCACCTTTGCAGAGATGCTGGAAGGGGGCGCGGTGGGGGTGGGGCAAGAAATAAGCTATGTCTGGTCCTTGGCAGAACATTTGGATAAAAGGTTAAATATACAGTCACTCCCGACGTTCTTGTCTGCGACAGGGGAAGGCTGGACTCTGCCAGAAATGCAAATGGCCCACGTGAGAGCTGGCCAGCTCCCAGAGGCATGTATGAGCGAAGCTTTAAGCTAGACCTTCTCCTGCGTGGTTAGACACACCGCCCTGCTCCCCCAGGAAGCCTTTCCCTGCAACCCCACTGGCCACCGGTGTCCTTTCTCCAGCTCCGTATGCCCTCTGCGTCCTGTCTCATTTCCCATCTTGCTGTCTGTCACCTGAAAGCATTCGTCAGGGTGGCCGGCTCCTGGGAACGAGGGAGGAAGTTTACGCTCCCCCTGCTTGACCTCGATGTCTGCATAACGCTGGGCTTCAAGGGAAGGCTCAGTATATATGTGGGGATGATTTTAAAGATGAGCCAGGGATTCTGGGGGCATCTGGGTGGCTCAGTGGGTTAAGCGTCTGCCTTCGGCTCAGGTCATGATCTCCGGCTCCTGGGATCGAGCCCCACATCGGGCTCTTTGCTCAGCAGGGAGCCTGCTTCTCCCTCTCCCTCCACTGCTCCCCCTGCTTGTGCTCTCTCTCTCTCTCTCTCTCTGTCAAATAAATGAATAAAATCTTAAGAAAAAAATCTTAAATAGAAATAAAGATGAGCCAGGGATTTTTAAAAAGCCTCACCAAACCAAAACAGCCGTGCAGACTCTTCAGGCTTTGCTCAGGTTTTCCTGTCCGGCCAGCTCATCGCCTGCCTTGATGGAGGTCATCATAAGCTTGGCTGCCTGCTCATCTGGGGCAGCACGGCCTCGACCAGGCTGATGCGAGGGAGACCTGAGGGGTCCCCACTGGATGGCCATTAGCGACGGCACCTTTGCAGAGAGAGGGGAGAGCGGGGACCGTGTGGGAGGCCAGAAACAGGCAGAAGGACCCCACCCGAGCGTGGAGCCTCAAGCAAGAAGGCTACCAGGACAGGTTTGTCGAAATCACTGACTTCATGTGCCTCTTGCTTGATGTAAAACTGGGCCAATCTGTTTTCTACGTTTCCTCTCAATACTCTGCAGCCAGCCTGCCCTCCAGCTATTTCTTCAGGATGTGAATGTGCCCATGAGGACCACTCAGTGTGACCAGGGGACATCAGAGGCTTCCACGTTTCCTAGCACGAAGGTCTGCTGCAAGGCTGGTCTCGGGGCAGGGAGACCGTGAGCTTCTCCCCTCCTCCCTGACTCCCTGGACATATGAGCCTTGGGGGTGGGGGGACATTGAGGGTCTATGATATATCGGACAGACCAGCATAGAACAAAGGATTTGCTTGCTAAAGGTCATGCACGTTCACTGATCCAGTCCAGGAACTGGATCCAGAGATTCGAGAGTCTGTATTATGGCATGTTCTGTCTATATCTTCTGCTGAGAGACGCGTTCGGACCGCAGACCAAAGTTGTTAAAATGTGAAGCTCAGATACCGTAACAGCACATGAGCCCACTGTGTTGTAGTCGACGTGCTCGTGCGTTCCATACGCACCTTGTGAGGTGAGTACTAACATGCCATTTCACAGATGAAGAAACGCGGAGGTTAAGAAACTTGCCCTAGGCCACCCAATTTGTTTGCCGTAGGACTGAGATTAAATCCAGACCTCGCAGGCTCCCGAACCCTATCTCACCCTATCTCACCGATAGGGAGAACAATGCTATCTTTTTGTAGGTGTATCGCCTTGAACACTGGGCTCAGGAAAGATAGTGCAGTTAATTATGAATGAGTGCATTTGGTATAAGACATATTCTGAAATGAATCACACATAATTTTTTTCTTTTTTTAGAGAGAAAGAGTGTGCGTGATTGGGGGAGGGACAGAGGAAGAGGGAGAGAGAGAATTTTAAGCAGGCTCCACGCCCAGCGCAGAACCCAATGCAGGGCTCGATCTCATGACCCTGAGATCATGACCTGAGCTGAACTCAAGAGTCAGCCGCTTAACCGACTGAGGCACCCAGGTGCCCCTTACCACACACAGAATTTTAAAAAAATTCTCTAACTTCGATTTATAATCCTGTGGTACGAAAGGTCACATTACTAGGGCCCTGTGATCACTCTAGACCCTCAACTCCTTTGCTCCCTCTTTGTTCTCTGCAATTGCTTGGCAAAGTCACAGCCCATCTCGGCCCGTGTCCCCTGCTGCACCTGTGCACTCGGATGTGGCCAGAGGAAAACACAACCGTCTTACGTGTTCTCATCGTGAGTTCATGGTCGTACACCGCCCCCCCCACCCCCCGCCTTGCTACTGGATCTTTCACATCAGCACCAACACTTCTTCTGTCTGAAAAACATAAAGCCCTCTGTACAGGCGGCTCTTCCTTCTCACCTGCCTCTTCACGCGGCCGAGTCCTCCTCAAGCCCTGCCTCTCCTCACTTCTGGCCACACCACTGCCCTGCGGACTTCCGGCCTCACCCTCCAGACCCGACGTCCGGCCACCCAACCGCCGGCCCGCATCTCCGTGCCCGCTGGTGAGAGCTGCCTCTCCTGCCCCATACCCGGCCCGACCCCAGCGCGCGCGCACACACGCACACGCCACACCGCACATACCACACACACACACACACACACACACACACACACACACACCAGACGCATGGCACACCGTGCGCGCGCACACACACACGTGCACACACGCACACGCCACACCGCACATACCACACACACACACACACACACACCAGACGCATGCCACACCATGCGCGCGCACACACACACGTGCACACACCACACACCACACCGCACATACCACACACACGCACACCAGATGCATGCCACACCGCACACACACGCGCACACACACATGCACACGCCACACCACACCACACATACCACACACACACACCCCAGATGCATGCCACACCGCACACACACACATGCACACATACCACACGTACCACACACACGCACACACACACATGCACACACCACAACACGCACACCGCACATACCACATACACACACCAGACGCATGCCACACTGTGTGCACACACACACACACCTACCACACCACACCACATACCACACACACACACACACACACTCCACATATGCATGCACCATACCCCCACACAAACCAGACACATGCCACACACACATGCACACACACCACACACACATACCACACACATACAAACGCTGCTCCCTCACACACCCATCCTGCTGTCTATAGTCTTCCCCATCTCTCTCAGTTGCTCAGGCCAAAAACCTTGGAGTCATCCTTGATTTTTCTCTTTCACATCGCACATCCAACCAATCAGCAAATCTTCCCGGCTCTGCCTTCAAAATATATCTGGAACCCGTCTACTTCCTGCTAGACTCCTGGTTCAAGGCTTGAGCACCTCTCCTAAAGTTGTCTTAGCTTCCATCCTTGGCTCCCACCCTTGTTCTGTTCTTCTTTTTTTTTTTAAGATTTATTCATTTATTTGAGAGGGAGAGAGAGAGAGAGCGTGTGTGAGCAGGGGAAGTGGCATAGGGAGAGGGAGAGAGAATCTCAAGCAGACTCCCTCCTGAGCCCAGAGCCCAATGTGGGTCTTGAACTCATGACCCTGAGATCATGACCTGAGCTGAAATCAAGAGTCGGATGCTTAACCTACTGAGCCACCCAGAAGTCCCATCATTCTATTTTTAATACAACTGAAGTGATTCTATGAAAACATAGGTCAGATGCTGTCATTCCTTTGTCTAGAACCCTCAGTGGCTTTCCATCTCACTCAGAGTAAAAGCCAAAGATCTTCAAATGGCTACCAGGTGCTACATGATTTACCTTCTTCCTGCCTCTCTGAGCCTGTTATTCCCCCCTGGCTCCTGCCACCCCAGCCACAGGCCTCTTCACTGCTCCGTGAGCACACCAGGCATGCTTCTGCCACAGGGCCTTTGCACTTCTCTTTCCTCTGCCTGGAATAATTCCTCCAGCGATTGCATGGCTTACTCCCATGTTTCCTTCAGGCCTTTAGTCACCTCCTCAGGGACACCCTCCCTGATTTCTCTATTTAAAAGTATAATCCTTTATACTCTGTCCCTAATTTATTGTCAGCAAACAAACCAGATGTCTTATTTATATATGTGTTTGTGTCTTTTTCCCTCACTAGGATGTCAGCTCCCTGAGGGCGTGAGATCTTGTCTGTTTTGTTCAGTGCTGTATTCCCAGTGCATAGCATCCTGCCCACAACTATCGAAGGAGTAGATGATCCCATAGAAACACATTAACTACCCTTGTCACTAAACCCCATTCTTTTCAAACAGTGTGTTTTACTAAATCCTTCTCTCCCCTCCCACCCCCCCCCTTTTTTAATATGCTCCACGCCCAGTGTGGAGCCCAAGGCGGGGCTTGAACTCACAAGCCTGAGATCAAGACCAAAGCCGAAATCAAGAGTCAGATGCTTAACCGACTGAACCACCCAGGTGCCCCTAAATTCTTCTCTTTCTAACAGGAGGATTCTAGAACTTATTTTTAGTTCCAGGTGCTGGCTAATTATCAACATGTAGATGTGATCTCCTGTCTCTACCACCCCCTCCCTTTATCTCCGAGGAGCCTGTATTCTTGCCCGGGAGAAGCCCCTTTTAATGATCTCAGTCAAGGCGGGCGCCTGTCTCCCCGACACCTTAGCTTGTCCAAGCTTTCCTGCCCAGACATACAGACAGAAGTTTCCTTAAATGGAAGAGCCTGTCTTTGCTCTGAAGCCTGACCTTCTCGTTGACTTTTTGTAATCTGGGATGAAAATCTTCGTCCCCGCCATCTTCCAAACATGTTTGGTAGAAAAGAATGGTAGTAAGGCTAAGCACTGTTCCCGCATAACTGTACACAGCATTTATACCAAAGAGCTTGTTGGAAAGGATTCGAACTGCACACCGTATCAAGCCAAAATACAACGATATTTTTAACGATGCAGTCAAAGCAACTCCATGGAAATGGTTTGGATGTGGAAAGGAGAAACTCTCATTTATGAAAGCTCTTTTGTGAGATCTTATGGATGTCATTTACTTTTCTGCTCCTGGGCCCACCCTTCAGTGACATTCTGAGGGAGCCAGGATCTTGGCCCCGTGTGTTGGGGTCCTCTGGGAGCACCAGAAGGTCAGAGGGCTACAGGGAGCAGGGAGCACCTGGGGGGTGGGAAGGGGATGAGGGAGGGCAGCCAGACTGATGCCACAGACGTGGGGTGGGTGACAACCTCCAGCTCTAGCCTTCTGGCTGAGTGATCTGGGCTCCTCGACTGCTCACCCATGCTCTAGGGTCCTTCCCTGTGTGTGGTCAGGAGAGCACCTGCCCCGCTGAGTCACTGGGGCTACGGGGCTGTGCTCAGTGGCTTGAGTCCTGTCAGTCAGTCAGGACGTACTGAACACTGACCACGGGCCCTTCCCTTCATGCCTGAAAACACACACAGCCCTAAAAGGGAATCCTGACAATGATGTAAATTCTACCACATAACTGAAGGGCCATCCTTCCCTATTAACCTGCTTTTAGAAAGAACAATTGACATGTATTTAATAAAAAGTTATAGTATGTAATGCATACATTTCTTTTTTTTTTTTCTTTTTCTTTTTTGAAGACTGGTTAGTTCTCCTCAGCCCCCCAGGTAGTGTTCTGGCAGGACCTGGGGGCTTGGGCCAGGTGTGTCCGGCTGACCACAGGTGAGTCACCAGCTAACCACAGGTGAGTCATCAGGTCTCTGTGAAGTTGGCGGGGCTGGATCAGGCTGGCGTGGAAAACTGCCTCCAGAGGCCGAATCCTAGAGAGCGGTTCTAGGGAGAGGCCCGGAGAATGGTAGGAAAAAGGCCGTCTTGACAGCAGGGTGTGTTCCTTTTGGGTTGATTTCTACATTTCCACTTGGGGGCATGGGGCGGGGGAGGATGGGGGCCGGGGTGTGGGTGCTGGGGGGTGGGGGTCGGGGAAGGGGGGAGAGAGGCGGGGTGGAGTGGGTTGGAGGGGGTGGAGGGGGGATTTGCGGGTAGAGGTGGAGGACCCTGCAGGGAGAGGTGGCTCTCAGGCTGTTTCGACAGGGAACTCTTCTAAATTAGGCCTGGCGCTGGGGTGGGTGGGGGTTGGGGTAAGGATGAAGGCGAAGGGAACAGTTAAGTACATTCGGAAAAATTGTTTTTTATATGGGTGTGACTCCCATTCCATCTTTAAAAAATGGCAATTGGGTATTCCTTTTATAATTAGAAAAAAATGTTAAAAATGAAAAAAAAATCAACTACGTGGAAGACATTTTGATGATGGTTGGAGGCACTCTGTCGCTTGTTGACTCTGCCGGGAACCGCTAATCTAGCACTTAACAAAGCTGCCTCATCACGGTCTCTGTTCCAGCTGCGCTGGCTTCCTGTCTCTAGATAGATTTGTTATTATTATTTAGGGGCTGACCTTCTCCAGGGAGGGGGTGGGCAGAGCACTAGCTCCCCGGATGTTGCTATAGAACCTTCTGTGGAATGAGAACCTCAAACTTTCTTCAATGAAATTTTTTTCATTGGTTTAGGTGGTAGGTAAGAATTCACACTGGTAAGCTTCTTCACCGTTTACAAAGCATTTTATTTACATTTTGAATATGACCCTCACCACACGCAGCGGAGATAAGCTCTGTTATTAATATGTGACTCGTTAGTGAACCGAAGCTCAGAGAGGTTAAGAGACTTGCCAGACATCACACAGCCAATGAAAGGCAGAGCTTAAGTCTGCGTTTCTTGCAGGATTGCCCATGACGTGGCTGTGGTGTTTACAGCCTTGTTACAAATCCAATGATCTCACTTGGCTTTCTCACAGCCTGTGCATTGGGAGGGTGGGTATTATCATCTTTTTCTAATAGGCAAATTAGGGAAGGCCCCCAGTAGCACACAGGGGTAAGTGGTCGAAAGTAACGCCAAGGTCTCTTTGCTCTCCTAAGTGTTGCCTCCAAAGTTTGTGCGCATCATGAGCAGGGAGGGTGTGTGTGTGTGTGTGTGTGTGTAATGTTCCCAGAAAAAAAAGGAAAATGCTCCATTAATTATTTGCCTCTGGGTAACAATCATTTCACAGCTCAGCTCAGAGAATTGGCAAATCACTGATCTCAAGCTTAAAACTGAGGGCATAAAACCCAAATAAGTGAATGGCTTTTGCTCCCCACCCGCGTCAGATTCATTTGCTCTGTGCATCTCTGGTCCACACTCAATGCCCCTTCTTTCCTCAACACTCTCCTTGAGAACCTGGAGGCTCAGCCCCACACCCACCCCTCCCGCCGTGCCAGTCTGTGTCCTCCTTTGGATCTCTAGAAACACCTATGAGCCTGACTTCTTTTTCCAGTGCTTTTGGGGAGAGAGACCTCAGTTGATTTTAGGCAGCGGAGAGGGTTGAGTTGAGCTTTGCATGGAGTGGTCCACACTGCTGCTCCCTCAGTCCCCACAGTGATCCACTCTAATTGGCTGGACATGCTACCAGTGTCTGCCAAGTGGAGCCAGTCCTGGGCATAGGGAAAAGATGCCATGGGGTCCCGGGGGAAAGGAAGTCAGCCATGAGGGAACAGCCTTGCCCGGCTCCCTCCTTTCCGAGGTGGTCCTCGGCACAGGTGGGTGTAGCTGTCTGACACACACCTGAGTGAATGCTAAGGGGTCACTCTTCTTCTCCTGCCACTGGGCCAACTGTCCCCAGCCAGAAAGATGTGTCCACCTCTGCTCGGAAGCAGCACGGAGACCTCCATGTGGACAGCCAATGCCCAGGACCCCTTGTCGGGGTCCCCCAGGTAGCAGGCCTTTTGCACCCCAGCACCCACAGTCCCACGATACTAGCATCAGTCCTGGTACCTGCTCTTCACGTGCCCTGCTTGGCTGCAGCAGCTGGGGGTGGGAGTCTCAAGGGAGTCTGCTCACATTCTTGGAAGCAGAGATGACTTAGCTCTGGCATGTCAGAAAGGCATGCCCTCTGCGTTCTTCACCTCCACCGAGTTCCCTCAGTGGCTTTGATATTTTTCAGTGTCCCATCCCTCATTAGCTTCTAGCACCTTCTAACATGTCAAGAAGCTTAAAGCGATTGGCAGAGAGGAGATAAAAGGAGGGGGGTTGGTGCAGGGTTTTTAATTTCCTTCCACCACCTTATTCCTTCCCCCCCAAATTCCTAATTGTATTTAAGGAAGAGTAATGAACATCCAACAGACAAACAGAAAGCAACTTACCCCTGTTCCACCTGTGGGACACAGTAGCCTGGGCATCGTAACACAACAGCAGAAGCAGCAGCGTCTTCCAGCACATCTTTTCCTCTAAAAAGGTGAAAAGTTGTCCTCAAACCCAATGGGACCTTGGGAGCTACAGGTATGCCCGTACTGGTCCTCCCGGCACGAAGATGTAGTTCGTACCCCTGTTCCCTTTACAGACGTGCGCAGATGCCCTCTCCTGCCCCAGAAGGGTGAAGGCAGAGGCAACCTCCTGAGGGGGGTGGGGTGGGGGGGGACAGGAATTGGGACCTCTGCTAATTCGACTCTCTCCGGGATTGGGGGACTGGGCTTCCACAGACAGACTCTGTTTTTGAGCACATCTGGAGTGACTCATGGGGCATGTGATCTCCTTGGCAGTGGGGTGGATAAATATAATTTCTGTACTTGAGTTCCATGTGTTGGATGGACCCACTGGAATTTTTCTTTAACAAACAGACTCGTGGAACTTGTTAGAGAGCTGGCTGCTGTCCCCATCCACACACACACACACACACACACACACACACACACACACACACACACAGAGCAGAGCCAGGGGTGAGGGCTGCTGGAAGAGCCGGGAGGCCTGGTTGGCAGAAACTGGGGCTGACAGCCTGGAGTTGCCTTCAGGACAGCAGAGTCATTGTAGTGTCTGGGCTGAGGATCACTTGCCGCCCTTCCCCGGAGCTGGACCTAGGCATCTTGGTGCCCAGGGTCAGCTCCGAGAGCCTTCCCCAGGTCGTGGATGGGTGGGGAGTCAGCAGTTGTGAGGGGCAGAGGTAGAACAGCACTGTGGTGCATGGGTATTGTATATGCCGCTAATGATCTGGGGACCCGCAGTGACCTCTCCTCCCATTCACGTTCATGACACCCCGACTGCTGGACTGTGTCTAGCTAGACCCAGGACCAAACCACTTTGATTCTCCCAAGCAAAACGGTAGTGTTCTTCCATGATCTTGTTTTGGGTAATTAATTAATTAACTTCTATCGAGATATAATTGACATATAGCATTGTGTAGGCTTAAGGTGTACAATGTGTTAACTCGATTTGCTGCACTTCTGTATTGCAATATGATGACCACTGGAGTGTTAGCTAACACCTCTATCATGTCACGTGATCATCATTCCTTTTTTCTGGTGAGAACTTCTGTTGTTCATGGTGTGCAGATGTTCATGATCATTTTTAAAGACTGCCATAGACAGACACCCTGGTTTTTGTCTCCTATCACCTCTTCACCTTCTCTGAAGGTGCTAGAGCTTCAAGGACATTTTAGGATGACTTAACCAGGCGGGTTTCCAACCTGTGGAGGTGTTGCCCAGGGTGAATGGGTCCCTGGGGAGACGCCAAGCTCTCTCTGCTTTGATAAGAACGTCTTTTCTTTTGAGCTGAAGGCAGACGCTTAACCGACTGAGCCACCCAGGCGTCCCCAGAACTCCTTTTTTAAATGTTATAAGAAATGGCTTGAAAAACAAACTTGAGAATAAACTTTGAAAACCACTCATCTTACTAATATTAACAATAGCTCTTGGTGCTTAATTTGTTTTAGGCACTGCACTAGGTCCTCTCCTTGTCTCGACTGATTTAATGCTGGCACCAAAAGCTATGCGGTTAATAGTACGGGACTGCACTCCTGTCCTGTAGATGTATAACATGAGTCACAAATGCAATTCAAATTTTCTGGGAGCCCCGTTAAAAAAAAGGCGAAAAGAAACAGTCTTGCAGCAATCATAATAATACATTTCATTTAACCAAATATATTTGGAATATAATTTCTATGTGTAATCAATATAAATATCAACAGGATTTTTTTGATTCTTTTTCAGACCAGGTCTTTGAAATCCAATGTGTATTTCCCACAGCACATCTTGGTTCAGACCAGCCACATTTTAAGTATTCAACAGTCACATGTGACCAGAGGCTACTGCGTGGGTGGAACAAGGCTAGAAGGTAAGAGTGTGGGTTCTGTAGCCCGAGCAACACGGTGGGTTTAGTTAACATTTATCACCTCACATAACATCTACTTTCTTGGCAACTGTCACATGTGCAATGATGTATTATTAGTTGTAGTGACCATGATGTACATCACATCCCCAGGACGTATTTATCTTACAACTGGAAGTTTGCACCTTTGACCCACCTTCACCCATTTCTTCTACCTCTGGCTACCATCACTCCGTTCTCTGTTCCTTTAAGTTTGGTTTTTTTAGATTCCACATATAAGTGAGATCATAGAGTATTAGTCTTTCTCTATCTGGTTTATCTCACTTTAGCATAATGCCCTCAACTTCCACCCATGTTGTTGCAAATGGCATGATTTCCTTCTTTCCTATGGCTGAAAATATTCTAGTGTGTGTGTGTGTGTTTGTGTATACACACACGACATCTTATTTATCCATTCATCTGTCAGTGGATGCTAGGTTGTTTCCATGTCTTGGCTATTGTAAATAATGCTGCAATAAACATGGTGTGCAGATGTCAGTTTGAGATAGGGATTTCATGTCCTTTGGATATATGCCCAGAAGTGGCATTGTTGGATCATATGATAATTCTATTATTAATTTTTTGAGGGCCCTCCATATTGTTTTCCACAGTGGCTGCACCAATTTACATTCTCACGCACAGTGCTCAAGGGTCCCCTTTTTTTTCACATCCTCACCAGCACTTGTAATTGCTGGGTTTTTTTTTTTTTTGATGCTAGCCAACCTAACAGGTGTGAGGTGATATCTCATTGTGGTTTTCATTTGCATTTCTCTGGTGATGAGTGATGTTGAATGCCTTTTCATATACCTGTTGGTCATTTGTATGTCGTCTTTGGAAAAATGTTCCGTTCCTCTGCCTATTTTTTTTTTTTTTCCATGCAGAATGTGCCCTCTTTAATACCCATCACCAGGCTAACCCATCCCCCTAGCCCCCTCCCCTCTAGAACCCTCAGTTTGTTTTTCAGAGTCCATCATCTCTCCTGGTTCGTCTCCCCCTCTGACTTACTCCCCTTCATTCTTCCTCTCCTGCTATCTTCTTCTTTTTCTTTTTTCTTAAAATATGTTGCGTTATTTGTTTCAGAAATACAGATCTGTGATTCAACAGTCTTGCACAATTCACAGCACTCACCATAGCACATACCCTCCCCAATGTCTATCACCCAGCCACCCCATCCCTCCCACCCCCGACCACTCCAGCAACCCTCAGTTTGTTCCTGAGATTAAGAATTCCTCATATCAGTGAGGTCATATGATACATGTCTTTCTCTGATTGACTTATTTCACTCAGCATAACACCCTCCAGTTCCATCCACATCGTTGCAAATGGCAAGATCTCATTCCTTTTGATGGCTGCATAATATTCCATTGTGTATATATACCACATCTTCTTTATCCATTCATCTGTCGATGGACATCTTGGTTCTTTCCACAGTTTGGCTATTGTGGACATTGCTGCTATAAACATTGGGGTGCACGTACCCCTTCGGGTCCCTACATTTGTATCTTTGGGGTAAATACCCAGTAGTGCAATTCCTCTGCCTATTTTTTTAATCAGATTGTTTTTTTGCTATTGAGTTGTATGAGTTCTTTTTTTTTTTTGTATGAGTTCTTTATATATCTTGGATATTATTCCCTTACCAGAATATGATTGGCAAATATTTTCTCCCATTCTGTAGGTTGTCTTTTCATTTTGTTGATGGTTTCCTTTGCTATTCAGTGTACTTCCTTTCTAAATCTGCAAAGATTGCCCAAACGACCTAGCATGGGACTGGGCACTCTAGCTACCTAGCCAATATTTGTTGACTGATATGGAAGCAGAGAAAGCTCCAGCTCCCCCCTGTTCTCTTGCCAACACTCCCGTGAGCGAGGCAGTGCTGGGGAGGGAAGATGGACATGACTGCCTGGCCACGGGGAAACCAGGGCCAGAAATCACACTCTTGGCTTCCAGTCCTGGAGTTCTTCATAGGTAGGCTCAAATCACCAAACTGTCACCTCCTAATTCCTAAGCTGGATTGAAGATTGGCTTTTGGATTTGGGCTGGGAACGGTTGTGTTCGTAACTAATTTCATTTCATGAGATGATGAACTAGGCCTTCTCTCTCACTAATACAACTTGGCAGCAGGAGGGAAATGCCTCGTTTCTCCAGGAGCCTCATTGAGGTCTTGGAAAACCCTGGCCTAGTGCACTGATTTTTGTCCCATTCCTCTTGTTTGTCTTATACACGGGTAAGACTGGCAAGCAAATGGAAGCCTTTTGTGGCAACACAATAAACCCACAACAGTGGAGCTTCCCCGAGTTACTGATTATACAAGGAACATTTAGGGGGTGGTGAGGATGTGCTCCTTAAGGCCAACCGTTTTCCTTTTTTTTTTTTTTTTTTTAAGATTTTATTTATTTATTTGACAGAGAGAGCGAGAGAGCACAAGCAGGGGGAGCAGCAGAAGGAGAGGGAGAAGCAGGCTCCCCGCTGAGAAAGAAGCCCGATGCGGGGCTCGATCTCAGGACCCTGGGATCATGACCTGAGCCGAAGGCAGACGCTTAACCATCTGAGCCACCCAGGCGCCCCAAGGCAGCCGTTTTCAAGGACATTTTTGTCTCTGTACCACCACTGCACTTCCCTTTGTACTTCTTGTCAGCACCGGTCGCTTTATAGCTTAGTTACTCCAAACATTTACTGAGTTCTGACCACACACCTTATTTTGTTTCACTCAGTTTTCATAGCAGTTCTGTTCAGTGGATACTATAATAGAGCCCATTTTACAGATGGCAAATTGAAGCTTAGAAAAGATCAAGGGCTAGGGTCAGACAACTGTTAAATGGTAAGTACTCGATATCCTACCTAGCAGGGCCCGAGATGAAAACACGACACCAGTAAAGCAGCTTCTACACATGGGAAGCATGATGCAGCTGAGGGACTGCTGGGCTGGGCCCATGTACTAGGGAGTAACAGGTGGGGGAGGATTCTATTCATTCTGAGGGCTCCAGTGCAGAAGCACCACGGTCAACACCCATTTGTTTGTCATGCAGTCCTTCATTCATCTAGTCTTTGGGCATCAGCTCCATCCTAGGCAGTAGGCATGGCAAACCAAAGGAGACACGGTCCCCTGGCATCAAGGATCTTTATTCTAATAGGAAATAGAGGAGGAAATAGACACCTCCATAGCTATTTAGACGTTAGATTTAATGATGGAGGACCCTATGGTAGGAAACGAGAGGGGAGGGTTATCTGGGAAGGCTTCTTGGAGGAGTCGACACCTGAGTTAATTATTTTATTTTATTTTATTTTTAAGATTTTTAAATTTATTTATTTGACAGAGAGAGAGACGGTGAGAGAAGGAACACAAGCAGTGGGAGCGGGAGAGGGAGAAGCAGGCTTCCTGCTGAGCAGGGAGCCCGATGCGGGGCTCGATCCCAGGACCCTGGGATCATGACCTGAGCCGAAGGCAGACGCTTAACGACTGAGCCACTCAGGCGCCCCATGAGTTAATATTTTAGGGATGAGTTGGATTTAATTAGGTTGTGGGGGAAGGGATGGTGGTGGGGGGGTGGGACAACTTGAAAAATGGCACAGAGGGGACAAAGAACTTGACGTGTACGTGGAAATGAAAGTGGTGGCCTTGTCGGAAGATCAAGGGTGAAGCAGGAAGCAGTGGGAGGCAGGCTGCTAGGGAGGAAGGGCCCCGTCATAGGGAGCCTTCTGTGCCACACCTGGACCGTTTCCTGCCAGGAATAAGGAATCCTGGAGGCCGCCACCAGGGGAGCGAGGTGGCTAGGCTTATGGTGGCCTTGCTGCAGAGGGTGGATTTGATAGGGTAGCGACCGGTCAAGGAGGGAGTAGATGCAGAGGTCTTGGGAAAGATGATAAGGACCTGAATCAGGGCAGGAGCTAGTGGTGAAGGAGAGGAGGGCATGATTCGAGAGAGACTGAAGAGGCAGAATTGGGAACACACAGTGATTCCTCAGAATGAGAGCTGAGAGGGGGAGAGGGGGGCAAACAAAAAAGTTCTGGGGTGTCCTCAGCTGAGACTGTGGGCACAGAAGGAGGAGGTGCTGGTTTCAGGGATGCTGTGATTTTGGTGTGGAAGTGTTGAGTTCGTGTGCTGGGCCTCACGTTACTTGGTTTCTAGGTGCTCACTCCCTGCCGTACCATCTGTACTGTGTGGCTGCCTGTGAGCCCTGGGAGTGGCCTCTCACTCTTCGAGCGCGCCCTTCAACATCCGGATTCTCTGCTGTGCTCTGCAGCTGTGAGGGTGGGAGACAGGGTCAAGTCTTCTCAGAGAGGGGGGTCACTTGTGGACGGATTGGGATGTGAATGCAAACAGATCCCCCAGTGGAAGGAAATATGGACACCATGGCATAACTCTTCTGGCGTCTTCTCCCTTAGTCAAGAGGGGGACTAGAGCTCCCTTCTTTATCTGGTTGACTCCATTCATCCTTTGCATTCTGGCGCCGGTGTCCCTCTCCCTGGGAAGCCCTTCCCGACCTCCCTGACTAGAGTGATTCCCCCAGTTAAGCACGTTCCTAGCACTGGGAACCGATCCTCTGTATCTCAGCCCGGTTGCAATCTTTGCGATATTTTGCTGAAGACTCTTAAACTGTGGACTGTAAGCCCCATGAATGCAGGAACGATGCTCGTGTTTGCTCACCATTGTATCCCTAGAACCTCCTGGCACTTTGTAGGTGCTCTACCAGCAAGGCAGTGAGGCAGTAGGGGTCTCCGTCAAGGTCCTGGCAGAAAACAGGTGGCACTCTCTGAAAAGGAAATGAAGAGTCTAACGAAGGGAGTGAAAGGGTTAAGGGACTAGTCCAGGGATTCATCACAGTGGAGGCTGTTACCATGTGTTGTGGACTGAAATATATCCTTCAAGAAGATATTTGGAAGTCCTAGCCCCGAGTTTCTGTGAACGTAGTCTTAATTTGAAATAGGATCTTTGCAGATGTAATCAAGTTAAGGTAAGGTCACTAGGGTGGGCCTTCAGCTGGTATGACTGGTATCCTTAGAAGAGGAGACACAGACAGAGACATGTAAGGAGAAGACAGCCATGTAAGGAAGGCGATGGAGACTGGAGGGCTGCCCCTGTAAGCCAAGGAAGGCCCACGATTGCTGGCAACCATGAGAAGCTCGAAGAGGCAAGGAAGGATTCTCCCCTACGTGTTTCTTAGGGAGCGTGGCCTTGCCAACACCTTGATTTCAGACTTCGAGCCTCCAGAACTGGGAGACAACACACTTTTGTCTTCAACCGTCCAGTTGGTGGAGCTTGGGGACAGCAGCTTTGGGATACTCCTACACCCCTCCTGGGCTTCTGGGACAAGGGGAGGAAATCCACTGTTTGCAATGACCTGTAGCAGAGCGGTCACCAGCCAGGAGCTGTGGCCCAGGTGGAAGGATGCAGCCAAGGCAAACTACAGCCTAGCGGGGAACAGGGGAATAGATAGATGCCTTGACCTCTCTCCTCTCCCACTTTCTAATTCCCATCTTCTGCTCCCATTAGCCTAACCCAATGGGCAGCCGGAGGGCAAGGGAGTGGGGGTGATGGGGTCTGCGGAAGCCTCCGAGGCACACAGCAGAGTGGCCAAGGGGGAGAGTGATGTGAAGGCAAGGGGAGTAGAGCCCATCCAGTAAGTAAGTAAAATGAATGGGGCCATGACAGAGACAGAACTCCAAGGTCATTCTCGTTTCTCGTTTGGACACAGACAGTTTATGGCACTGCTCTGTTTCCACCAGGAGGAGAAAAGAGAGGAGACATAGGTTTTAACAGTGAGGACGTTTGTGTCTGGCTTCGAGGCCTGCCCCCTGGCTCCGTACCCAGGTTCTGGGTCTTGTGAAGCCTTCCTCCTTGTTTGTGCAGCCAGCACCTTGAGGCTGGATTCTGTTTTAAGGTTGTAAGTGAGGTAATTTGGTATGACAACAGAAACACAGCTGTAATTACGAAGTGCCAGCCTCTAAAGCAGAAAAGTCACTGGCCCAGAAGAGTTGCCAGCATCAATGACTCAGTACTACGTGCACACTCGGGCCAGCCCTGGCCAGGCCACCCTCCTGCCACGCAGACGTCCGCTGTGCACGGAGCTAAAAGGAGCATTAGGGCAATCGAGCTCCTGTGTCCATGCAAGGCCTCCGCATCCAGTTGTTGACGGCTCTGCGAGCCAGAGCAGTAATTTGGCGGGGGCGGGGGGGGGGGGTTGTAAAGGTGAGGCCCGTGCATCGATGGGCCAATTGAACAAAATGGGCCAGATCTCTCCTCCGGTGGAAATACCGTCAAGCTCGGGCCACACGGGCAAAGCCTCTGGAGCTGGGTTTCCACTGCCCCGCACCGCCTGCAATGCGATCCGCTCGGCCGCCTGGCTGTTGTATAGACCACGTGACTGCGTACTCCCCATTCTAAATGCAGGTGCCTTGTCTCGGGAAGCCAGGGAGAGGAGGCTGTATTTTTGTTGGACTTTGTCCAGTCTGGGATCTTTGCATTTCTCAGGTTAAAAATAACCAATTATGCCCCTTGTTTCTAGGGTGTGTGTGTGTGTGTGTGTGGGTGGGAAGGGGGGGGAGCTAAAACAGGGACATAGCATATGCACAGATTTAGCTGGAACAAATTCTAGAGGTTCCCATCCATCCCTTAGGTTTTCGAACGGTAATTATGATGCTACTAATCCTTCTTAGGATTGTTCCAGTTGCCTTCAGATGACGAACATTCACTGTGTCCACCACTACAAGCCACTGTGGGGAAAACATAAGTGGTGGCGCTGTCCTTTGAGAGGTAATCAATTTTTTCTTCTTTAGCAAAAGGAACTGCCAAACGGGATCTCCCAAATGAAGTTACCAGGGAGATTGAGATAGATAGATAGACAGACAGACTGACAGACAGGTGGATTGATAGCTCCACCTGACTGATGCGGGAGAGAAGGGGGTAGGAGTTCTGGGTCTGTGAAATGTTTGCTGGGACCCGTCCCAATGCAGTTCTCCCCAGGGTTGCCTCACCTAAGGAAGCAGCTGAAGGAACCTTGGGGTGGGGGTGGGGGTCTCAGATCTTCAGAATAGCTTTTTTCCCCCCGGGTTTTATGGAGAAATAATTGACATACATCACCATATAAGTTTAAGGCGTTCAGCATGAGGGTTTGATTTACCTATGTTGTGAAGTGATGACCACGAGAGCTTCGGCTAACATCCACCTCCTCACATAGCTATAATAAAAGGAAGGAAATTCTCCTCAGGATGAGAACGCTCAGGATCTGTGTTTGGATACGTCACACGGCAGTGTTAGCTGTGGTCATCAGGCCGTGTGCCCCATCCCTAGTCCTTCTTCATCTGGTAACTGGAAGTTTGTATCTCTGGATCACCTTCCTCCCATTCCGCTCCCCACTGGCATAGTTTTCTTGCCTGAGCACAGTCCAGAGAGATCACCTCTGTGGCTTCCAGAAGGCACTCTGCTTATTGCGACTCTGTACCCAGGGAAGTGAAAGTCTTCTCCAGCCCTCAGCTCGCCACTACTGTTGGCACAGTTCGTGAGGACTAAAGACCATTTGATCCCTCGGCAAGACTTCTCATTTCCTTTGCATTTTCTCTTCCAATGCCCTACCTACATACCAATAAGAACTTGGATATTTTTGGATATGTAAAGGTGAAGGAGCTAGGGCCTTGGAAAACATAAACTAGATTTCCAGCTACTACCAACTATGGGATGTGGTCGAGGTTGGTGGTTGCTATTTGTACTGCAAATGATAAAGAGGGGCCTCTCAGGTACATAAAAATGTAGAAGTCATACCCCCCTCAAAGAATTATGACTTACAAGGCAAGACATTTAATTAGAAAAAAACTTATAATCAAGGCATTATCTGGTAAAGCAGTAGGCATTAAATGTGAGACATAGCCCTTCAGCATGTTAATCTACTGGGATGTTGGGAGTGTCTGTTACAGGGGTTAGGCCTGCCCTGATCAATATACTGTGTGTGTGTGTGTGTGTGTGTGTGTCTATGTCTATGTGTGTTGGGGGAAGGTGGGAGTAAGTGTCAGAGAGGTGGAGGTGGTGGTTGGGTGATTCCAGAAGGAATTTCTCAGAACGGAAAGTTCTCTGGGGAGGGCATCTTGGCTGCTCTTTGGCTAGGATTCCAAAGAAGCCGAAGATATCGCCAAGACTTCATAAAGGAGGAAGTGTTGGTGTCTCTGCAAGTTAAATCCTATCTTGCACCCTGAATTCTTGCCTAGCAGGGATTTGATGAATGGGTGTGAAAATATGCTACAAAGCTGTCACTTACAGTAAATGGCAGGTGGGCTCTGCTCAGAGCCAGTGGGTGGCTGGGCTGGGAATGGGGAGAAACGGGCAGGGAGGAGTTGGAGGTGCCTGATCCCAGCAGGCTCCGGGAAGAGAGGCTAGTTATGCAGGGAATTTCCTGCCTCTGCAACCCCTAATGCCAATAACCACAGTGGAGCAAATTTACCTCCTGGCCGCTTTCGGTAAATTTTTTAAAATGTTACCTCAGGAGCTCTTTCAGGTTAGTCCTTAAAATCCAAATCCAGTCCAGGGCTCGTTCATTTCTGAATCAAATTTTGGTAAATAACTGACAACTAGGTTATTTCCCTCAGCTATCAAAATGGAAGAAACTCTCCTCTCTCTTTTCCTCTTAAGGCAGAAATTCTGGGGAAAAGAATTTGTTCCCGAAAGAAGAGGTAGGTGGGGGGTAGGGGAGAGGTGAGAAAAATACCTTGGTTTTTGGATGGCACCATCAGGGCTAGTGTGCCCCAGGGGCTGGGATGGGGCTGTCAGGAGCTGATTATACATGGGGTTGTCATTTTAAGAAAAGGGTGAAAGCAGCTTTGGGAAAGGAACAAGAAGGAGTTGATTAACAGACGAGCGCCGCGGCCGCTCGCCGTGCGGATGAACGTGAGAGGTGAGTGCAGGGACCTCCTGCTGCGTGAGTGGAGGCCATTTTGTTGTTACATTCCCTTCCCTTTTCTTGTGACCCCACAGAGTAGAGATCAGGAGAGAGATGGAACTAATTAGTAGGGAAAGGGAGAGGAGAGGAGAAGTTGGAAGAAAGGTGAGATCAGGGCCAAGCCAGGAGGGGTGAGAGGAGGGAGTGGGGTGAATCTGTGTCACGCAGCCCCCACTCCGGCTCTGCCCACCAGTATATTCCCTGTGAGGAGGTCATATGTAAGAAGGGAGGCCGTCATTGATTGAAACTCGTGCACACCGGGAGCACAACAGTATTCATTTGGACTACTAGGGCGTCCGGTCTTTGTGGCTCAATAAATATCTGTTGAATAAATCTTAAGGCAAAGGGATGTTTTTTGTTTTTTCACGTGTATCGTCCCGATGATTGTTGCCAATCTTTTCTTTGCATGTCCAGGAGGATATCGGAGTCCTTTGCTGTGGTTAAATGGATGCCTGACCTTCCGATAGAGTTTGTGCCCTGCAGTTAGACTCTCAAGGTATAATATGGAGTTGTTAGACAAAATAAGAATCAGAAAGAATAAGAATGAGTGGTAGGAACTCATTCAAGGGTCTGTAAACTCTCTCTGATGGAAATGCTCTGGAGACCTGATTATGGTCCCGCGTGAGCCTTGCTCTTTCCCACACAACTCAAGGGAGAATGGTTGTTTTCCACGGAGGGCAGAGATGTTGGCTGAAGTAGATACATTTATTTTTGTCTTACCGTGTGTGCTGGCCTCCCTCAACTTGCTTCCGGTGGGTAGAACAGGGGAGCATATTTCCTTTGAGACAGCTATCACCTGGTGAAGAGAAACAGGTGTGTTTCTTGTAATTCTTCTAGTCTTTGTTGGTGAACCCAGAAGTACAGAGTCACATCCCTGTGTATGAGGAAGCAATCACCCTCTGCCCTGCTGTTCCAAGAGGACGTTGTCATAACCCGGTGCAAGGAGGTGCTTGGCAGCCGCTCTTAGGGACAAGGTTGATGAGAGGGTCTTATGGCTGACAGGACTTTAGATCATCTAGTACGTCTTTCTTTCTCATCATGCTGTGTCCTGTGGAGGGTGACTTTCATTACAATTCACTGGAATAGAGAATTGAAATATGCACATAAGACTAATTACCAAAAAAATCAAATGAACATAATAGCCCCAAACTAAACCAATGCAAATACCCATCAATAAGAGAGTGGATAACCAAAGGTGGTATGTTCATACGGTGGGATATTATCCAACGATAACAAGGAGCAAATTACTGACACATCATGGAGGAACCTGAAAAGCATTGTATGGAGCAAAAGAATATGAGGTAGATGCGATGTTGAAGAATAAGCAAGACTAGACTATGGCAATAGAAGTATTAAAAAAAAAGGTGACTTCCTGGGCTGTGCGGGGGGGTTCCAGCTAGAACAGGGAAAGAGAGAGCTTTCTGGAATGATGGACATGTTTTATATTTTTATCCCCATGAAAGCTTAATGTGTGTGTGTGTGTGTGTGTGTGTGTGTGTGACTGAGCTGTTTACTTAAGGTTTGCACATTTTACTGAATGTAAATTGTACCAGAAAAAAAAAAAACCCTCAAAACCAAAAGCCAAACAATGGACACGTAGAGAATGGGAAATATGTGGTTAAGGGACTTAGGTCCATTTATTGTTGACATGCTCACGAAGCAAATCTAACAGTCAGCAATGCGAAAAGAAGTCCCCTTGCCTAGCATTTTAAGTAACTTGGGCTTGTTACTTGATGTCTCTGAATTTTAGTTTTTCTCCCTATTAAAAAAAAAAGGGTTCATTTGTTCCTTGCACACAGAAGCTGCCACGTCAAATGGTCTAGCAGGAGAGAGGACACACAGAGTCCAGTTACAGACCTTGGGTCTTTCCTGCCAGCACAGTGAGCCCAGTCACACAGAAACAAATGTAGCATTGGCAGCCCGACCCCATCTCCCTGCTCCGGCCTTTCTGTCCACAGCCAGCACCATGGGAGCACTAGAAAGGCCTTATGTTCAGGCCCAGGGCCTAACTTCCTCTGTGCTCCAAAGCGGCTCTCGCTCTCCAGCCTCTTGGCCCTGAAAGGGTCTTTCTGTTTGGTGAAGGAGTTTGAAGCCAGAGAGAGAGGAGAGAGAGAGAGTGTCTGAGGGCACTGGACTCATACCCAGCCCCAGTGCCTCAAATATGTGGCCAAGAATCCAAGTCTAACTTCCCCTCAGGGAGACAAATGACAGAGATCCTCCTTGAGGCAGTTCCAAAGACCTATAAAGAGATACTAACCCCTCCCCAGCCAAGCCCACCTCCCTAGGCCACAGACCTGGTCCTGAGAGGAGTCTCTCGTACCCGTTCATTGCCTCAGAGCCCCCAGGAGGGAGAGAAGTGGACTGTAGCATTTGGGCTTAATCACTGGAGCAGCATCCGGGTAATTTTCCATCTTGCTTCATTCCTTTCCTCCTGACACAGGGAGGCAGACGAATTAAGTGGTTCTTATTTGCTGATGGGAAAACAGCCTTTGAAGATGGAGGTTTCTAACTGGAGGTCCTTGGGCAGAGGTCACACTCACCCTCCCTCATTTAGCCTCAGGATTAACCCAGGAGGCAAGTTTATCTCCTCGAACTGGGTGGAGTCAACAGTCCTTGGCCAAGGCATTCTCCTAACAGGAGCAGGGCTCAGAGCAAGTGCTCTATTGGCCCAATAAAGCCATAGATTCTTAGACAGGAAGGGAATTGGAAATTAGAGACTCCAACTCTATTTTATAGACAGGGAAACTGAAGCCGAGATGGGGACTAACTTGCTTAGCGGCAAGAGCCCATCAGTGACAGAGCCAGGGAAACAGCACACGTGGCCACCATGATAGGAATGACCCCATCATATTCGCTCAGTTACACCGGGCTTCTCAACCTCCACACCACCCCCATTTGGGGCTGGGTAGTTCCTTGTTGTGGGGCATTGGCCTATGCATTGTAGGATATTTAGGAATTTCCTTGGCCTCTACCCACTAGATGCTGGTAGTACCCCCTCACCCCAGTGGTTACAACCCAGAATGCCCCCAGACATTGCCCAATGTCCCCAGGGGGTCAAACTCACCCATGGTTGAGAACCCCGGCAACAGAGAGCCAGTTCTTACAGTTCAATACATAGAGATGCATTGCGATGCATTTATTATTTGTAGATCTGTCTCGTGCATTAATCTGAAAGTTTTCTGAGGTCACAGACTGGGTCCCATTCACCTTGATGTCTTCTGTGCATGGCATAGTACTCGGCCTGGGAGAGAGAGGCCATAAATGGTTTTGAATGAATGAATGAACCAGCTCACTGGGAGACCCTGAAACAGAAACTTGCTGGGTTTCTAGTATCCTCTGAAACACCAGCCTGGAGAAGAGGCAAAGGAAGGACCTGCATGACCTTCTATCTGAGGGAAGTGGGGGCCTCCTGCTTTGTCATCCACTGTCATAGCCCCACAAAGGCATCTTTTCCTGGAGCTCCTCTTCTCATGCTCCAGGCTTAATTATGTGGCTTCTTTTCATTCTTATAAAACAATAGAAATAAATACTATACCAAAGAGATTTTTCTCACTGGGGGTAAAGCCAGCATTCTGGAATGTGAAGCCTCGAGATTCTCATGTTAAAAGGAAAAAGCCCCCAAATACTGCCATTAGCAGCCATGAGAACCTCAGGAGTATATTTGTTGTAGGGTCATAAATTTTGGCATTGGGAAAATCACAAATAAAATATAAAAGGAAAAATCTCTACCACAAAATCCCATCTTCTTGGTTTTTCTCTTAATTTCAGAAATTTTCACCAGTGTTGATTTTGGGCAAGTGGTAAACTCTTCTGTGTCTATTTTCCAAACAATAACATGCTTGAGAGGGTAGAGTTGTTTTTTTCTGTTTTTGTTTTTGTTTTGTAGGAAAAAAAAAAGTGCTTTCAGAGGACCTTAGATGCAAAGTTACAAAATATAAGTTCCAGTGAATCTTGAAAGTTACTGGAAATTTTTATTTTATGGTTTGCTTTGGGCAGAAAGAAACCCAGCAGAGGCTGAGAGAAAATGCAAGTTATTGGCTAGATAGGTCCCACAGGGGAATTCATTTAACAAAAAGATGGACTGACCTTTCCAAGGACTTTACTGGTCAATTAATTCAAATGGACAAATTGATTTCAGTGTGACTAGCGAAAGAGAACACAGTTAAAATAGAACAAAAGGACCAAAAAGGGATGAAGACATGGCAGCAAGAGGGAAGGATGGGTGGTATTGGGTTAATATTACTTTAAAAGTGAATTTTTCCAGGCTGCCGCTGCGCTTCAGGGACAACACCATAGAGCCCTCATTGTATTAGGATTCATGTGATTGCTCTCTGCCTATACTTGGTTAGGGAGTGTGACCATTGCTTATTATTCACTGGTTGCCCTCGGGGAAGTGGGAGATAGATACACCAGGACCAGTGAGCGAGCCAGAGGGCTTGGGGTGCTAACTCAGATAAGGACCTCCAAATAGGACCCACCTTCAGGATGGGAGGGTGGAGAAGTGTCAGATGCATCAGGAATGGTTGGGAGACAGGCTGCTGCTGGGGCTGCTGGTGAGAGAAGTTGCTGGGGCTGAAGCCGGATCCCTGGATGGCCTGGGCCTGGAGCAAGGCTGAGCAGCACCAGAGGGAGGAAGACTGGACTTCTCAGCCAGCCAGGGGCGATAGACTCACAGAATTTTGAGCAGGAAAGGATTTTTTGCATCTCGCAGTTTTCAAATGGGGCGGAGGGAGATTGACATAGACAAGCCGGAGGCCTCCCTCCTAAACTTCACTGTCTCTTCTAGAGAAGTAGTCCCTGTGTTTTCTGAGACCATAGAACGTATCAATTGGTCTTTTTAGGTATTCGGCATGACCTCAGGCAAGCAAGTCTGAAGCAGCCGGAGGTGAAGCATCTCCTAGTGGGATTTATCTCTGACACTGTTCAATGCTCAACACAGATCGACATCATTCTATATGCTTCTGGTGTGGACCCGCATAAATCCTCATCTGCAGCAAAGGAATTCTGTCATACTTCTGGTGTCCAGTCTAGGACGGTGTGGAGACCAGAGCCAGCTGGGGGAGAGGGTACAGGTGATGGAGGTGAGGGAGAGATAATGTGGTCGGTCACCATGTTTAGCACATCTGAAAAATGAATGCTTTTTTAGTTTAGGTATGTCCCAAATATTGCATGAAATATACTTAGATACTAAATACTTACTTATTCACTGTTCATCTGAAATTCAAATCTAACTAGGCTTCCTGTGTTTTATCTGGCAATCCTTTTTTGAGACTGTTGGCAGCAAAGGAGCCTGAATCCTTGCTGATTGGTGGTGAGGTTGAGGGTGTGGTTCTGCCGGTATTTCAGAAGGAAGATGGCTGCCGGGGACCTCTTTTCTCCTACCTTCTCTCATTCACCTGGGTTTCGGGAAGAGACAGGAAATCCTGTTGCTTTGGAGACATCCAGGCAGCAAAGGAAGGAGAGAGATTTTGTAGGTCATTGCTACAACAAATTTCTTTCTCCAGTTCCCTTTTGTCTTGCTCCCCAGAGAGGAACAACACACTCTGTAAGGATTTGAGGACAGAGGGAAATGTGGCTAGATAAAGCTAGCATACACTGTAGCATGTGTCCTGGGGGGATAGTGGCTCTGAACCTGCTAAAATAAATGGTCTGCTTTGTTCTTGAATAATAATCAGCTGGCAGCTTTGTTCTCTCTTCTCAGCAGCTGGATGAAGAGATTCTGATTTCAGAGGAAAAGCAGTGACCTAGGACTGACCACAGTGGATGGAGGGTGGGTAGGGGTGGGGGTGGGAATTTACCAAGGGGTGATACAACCCCTTGCTACACATTATTTCCCCACTGCCTGTCATAATCCCCCAAGGTCTACCATTAAGTCTTAAGATAAGAGACCTTCTCCTTTAAAAATGCACATATACCTGAGAAACATATTAAGCCATTATCCTTTTAGAATGATTTTATTCTTTAGAGTCTTTCTAACCCCACATTTGGTTGAGAACAGGGTCTTGGGGTTGGTTATTGGATCCTAGGTTAGGTAATTCTTGTGGGGACTGAGCTACAGAGGGGTTGACCCACAGAGAGAGAGTATGAAGAAAGCCCAGAAATTTAAGGGTCTGGGCAGTTCAGGAGAACAGGGGAAGGGGAGGGGGGAGGAGGAGGAGAGAGAGGGTGGGTGGGGTGAAGCTATCTGCTTTACCACCATCTCTGTTGGGGCTCCCATGAGTGGAAGTGTCCCCAGCTCTCCAGACAAATCGGGGTTGGGCATTGCCAAGGTCAGGGCAACTGAATTCCTGTCCCGCTCTTCTGTGTCATTCAGAGCAAGTCAGTTCTGCTCAGTTCTTACCTCTCTCCTCCCAGATGCCAGGAGGACACACAAGAGCCTGGAGGGGAAGGGTTCTGCTTGGTTGCAGCAGGGAGAGAACCCACATCCAGTGGCTTGAACCTCAAGGGGTCTTTTTGTCTCATGTGACAGCAAGTGCAAGGCAGTCAGGACAGGCTGACTTAGTGCTTGAGCATGCCACCTGGGATAGAGACTCTGTTGGCTGTCCTACAGCAGAAGGGGGCAAGCGGTGAGGGCTCAGAATCATTGTTAAGTAAGCTGAAGAAAGCGGAAGAAAATCACTAGAACATATTCAGTGTAGCCCTGGCATTCTGGGCCTTTTTGCCATTTGAAAGAAATTCTACCATCCTGATGTTTGGGTTTCCAGTGCCGTTCACTTTGATGGGTGGTTGAATGTTTTATTTCCCGTCAGATATTTGACCCTGTTCAGGTTCCCCGTGTGGCTTCCCCTCTATTTGGGGGGGACCAAGAACGCTGAGGGGTCCAGGTGGTGCATGGCTCTCCAGTGGATTCTCTGGGCACAGGCTGATCATTCCTAAGCCCTCCACCCAAAACTTTTTTACAGAAGAGCAGTGGTCAGAACTCTTGCTCCCCCTACACAAAGAATGCTTACCCTGCAGTCAGTGTGGTTTCATTTCATTCCTGAAGACTAAAGCCTGAGAAGAGATACAGTGTGTGGCTTGAAAGTCAGAAAGCTTGGATCAGCTGGAGCAATAGATGTAATTTTCCATCAAGAATGACTTGTGCTGTCCTCCTCCCCCTAGAAGGCCTATAAAGTCCCAGAGATTTCCCTCTACTTAGGTTGGGTCAGCTGACGGAGTAATTCTGATTCAGGTGACAGCAGAATTTGGAGCGTGATAAAGCCAGTTACAAAATTCCCTCCTTGGATGGATAGATCATGACATAAATGAAGATTAGGGCTTCTTAGGGCCACAGCCCGTACCTGGACACAAGCCAGCTCTCCTAGAAATGTGCTTTCTAGAATGCATGCTAAAGACTTTGCAGTGTGCCCCCTCCGTGTGACAAAATCCATCTGATTTAGTGACAGTAAGAGCTTTGGAATCAGGAGGCCACAGTTGCATGGTGCTGTACTTTAGTACATAAGCTCTTGGAGACCTTTTCCTCCTCTGGAAGATAAAATCAAAATCCCAATTGCCTCTGTCACAGGGAGGCCATGGATATGAATGCGTATTTCCAATGCTGAGCGATTATGCAGCTGTAGGTAAGTATTGTTCGCAGATCGTGATCCCGGCTGTGGATGGAGAGCGTGGATTTGATCATCTAGGGGCAGCCCATTCGGCGACTCTGCTCCTACTGTCCCAGGCTTTGACAGTGATTTCTAAAGCAGTGCCTTGAACACAGTAGCTGCTAATCGAAGTAAAATGATGTGAGTTAGTCTAAATAAACCAATGACCTTTTCCATCTCTACTTCAGCTCATCCCCATCTCTACTTCAGCTCATCCTAGGACTTGATACGCTGGTGCCCAGCCAGGCTGCTCAAAGGGATTGCCCATGGTGAGACATCACACATTACTAAACGTGCCCATGAGCAGAGGCTGGGAGCCGATAAGGCAAAGTCCCATTAAATAAGTCCTCTGCCCAAAAGGACATGGGAACCCACTTCCTGGCGGACAGCCTTGTCATAGCTCTGGTCTCCCTGGGAACTCTTCTTTGCTACTAGAAAGTATCTTTTCATTTTCTGGTTAAAAAAAAAACTAGTATAAAATATTGTTGGCTAGCTCCAAAATGACCCCATAAAGGCAGTTGTCCTGGGCACCTGGGTGGCTCAGTTGGTTGAGCATCTGCCTTCAGCTCAGGTCATGATCCCAGGGTCCTGGGATCAAGTCCCGCATTAGGCTCCCTGCTCCTCGGGGAGCCTGCTTCTTCCTCTGCCTCTGCCTCTCTCTCTCTCTGTTATGAATAGATAAGTAAAATCTTAAAAAAAAAAAGTCAGTTGTCCTGGTAAAACCTTGGTTGATTCAGGCATCCTGTATGTGGACATGGGGATACAAATGGACAGAAGAAAACATTGGCTGATGTTTATTGAGTAGCTACTATGTGCTAGATGTTGCATGAAGCGTTTACACATATTATTGCCTTTAATCCTTACAACGACCCACTGGGGTGAGTACTCTTATTACACCCCCTTTATAGATGGGGAAACAGGTTCAGGGAGATCAAGGAATGGGCCTGTACAGCTGGGATGTAGCAGGGCTGGGACTTAGACCCAGCACCGTCTGATTCTAAAGCTCAGGCTATTAACCGCCATGCAATTATTTAACTCGTTGCCTTATTTTTCTCCTCAGTTTGTAACTTCCCATTAATCCAAGTGAAAAGATAACCCTTTTGCCCTCCAACTCCCCATGTCTCCTTTCTTCAGGTGGGCAGCCCTGGGTTCAACTCCTGGAAAGATCTGCTGCACTGAAGGAGAATGGGTGTTGAGCTTTGGCACAGGCAGGCTTTGAAGCTATATACAGGCTGGCTCCCTCTCTGGCAACTAGGATCCCCCCTGGCACTAAGGGTCCTGCGATGTCCCTGGCACCCCTTTCCAGGGGGTGGGGGGGAGGGGTGCTAAGCTGAAAGGGTCAGGGACAGGGTGTTCTGCACTCTCTGAAGCTGGCTGGGGATCTGCCTCACCTTGCCCACACCACCCCCACCCCCAGCTGCAACCCTGTAGGCCACCCAGAGCAGAGCTGAAGTCTCTCTTCTCGCTTTCTCCCTCTTTGAAATGGGCATGATGATGAGATGCCAAGGGACAAAAGAATGAGAAAATGTATTTTGCCAATTGTTTTAAAGATGCTCGGCGTCAACTCCATGCCTCTTCACTCCGCAAGCCTTGCAGAGGGGCTTCTGGACTGCTCCTTCTCATCTTCCTTAAATTGATGTTGGAGTTCCATCTCCATGTCTTCCTTGAAGATCCAGGCTGGATTAGGGCGCTCTCCCTCCATGCGTTCTGCTTTAGAGTACATTCTTAGTGCATCAGTGTCTTTACTACCAGTTTACTTGTCCATCTCCCCCCCTAGACTGGGCACTCCATGAGGGCAGGACTGCATTTCTGGGCACATAGCAGATACTTACCCATGTTTGTTGATCTGAACCATTAAACTGAACTGAAGGAAAGATCCATATCCATTCCAAAGGTTTTCTGTGTATTTGTTTTGCATGTGTTTGTCTTTTAATGCCTGAGTCTTCCACCTCTTAGGCAGAGCTACTCCCTGGAATTTTTAGACATCTTTGGAAGTTTACTTGCCTCCTTCAGATCTCTAGGTCATAACTTAGTGTTCCAGGGAATTCCAAGGGGAAAAAATTATTTGCTTCTGCAAACCCTAATATCCACTGTTCTGATAAAGGATCCCAGCTGTGACAAGGAGATTATTTACTTGAAACTAACGAGCAAAGCTAATTACTGCAGTAGATTGGGGCAGGGACAGAATGTACCAGAGCAGGCTGTTGGCAAATGTTCCCAACCCTGCAACTTGGCAACTGAGCCGGGGAGCCCACCAGACGTGCCAGTGCCTTTTGGTCTTCGAATCGCCTTTTCAATAGCAAACAGACTTTGGGACTGTGGTTTGGGACTCAATTGTCGGATAGGAGCCAAGAACGAATTTCTGTGGCTTGTTCTTTTTCTCCCTGGTTCCAATTTTTGTAGAATATATAATAAGACAATTAAAGTCTGACTTTTTTGAGGAAGTGGGATCCACCCATCACTTCCACAACTCCTCACAACTTCTGCATGGTTCCTTTCCTCTAGAATAGGAAACCTACTTCTTGTCTGTTCCATTCGCTGCCTGGGGTCTGAGCCACATCCCTCCTAATGCAACTCGAGCTCACCTGCCAGGAAATCATTGCCATGGACCCCACCTGATGATGCGCATGCCTCTAGTTGGCATTCTGAGCTGCCCTTGCACCAGACGCCAAATCCCATTATAATGAACTATGTGGGACATCCAAATTCTTTCCTCTTGGTGGAATTTTGTTAAAATTAGACCTGAGAGAAGGTAATAGTGGTACGGGGTAAGAATTAAATATATGGATTAAATTAAATCACATTAATTGCCTAGTCTAGTGCTTGGCACAATTTACGTACACTTCTTAGATATTTAATTTTAATATGTCTTTAGAGCATGTATTGGGAAGCCCAGTCCTGTTCTTTATACCCAAAGGGGAAAAGAAACCACACGCATAAGCCATGGTCTCTGTTCTCAAAGCATTTGCGATTTCGTGGGCAATAAGACGGATGCGTGACAGTCTAGAAGCCGTCTTCATGTGATGCATGGGGTACAAGGAGAGAGATGGCACGGGCAGCAGGGTAGGGGAGCACTGGGATTTAAAATGAGGCAAGAATAGCCATGGGTGAGGCTAACTGGAAGAGGCTTAATGGGGAAGGACAGTTAGAAAGTGTAGATGCTCATTGCACTACTGGGTATTTACCCCAAAGATACAAATGTAGGGACCCGAAGGGGTACGTGCACCCCAATGTTTATAGCAGCAATGTCCACAATAGCCAAACTGTGGAAAGAGCCAAGATGTCCATCGACAGATGAATGGATAAAGAAGAGGTGGTATATATACACAATGGAATATTACGCAGCCATCAAAAGGAATGAGATCTCGCCATTTGCAACGACGTGGATGGAACTGGAGGGTGTTATGCTGAGTGAAATAAGTCAATCAGAGAAAGACATGTATCATATGACCTCACTGATATGAGGAATTCTTAATCTCAGGAACAAACTGAGGGTTGCTGGAGTGGTCGGGGATGGGAGGGATGGGGTGGCTGGGTGATAGACATTGGGGAGGGTATGTGCTATGGCGAGTGCTGTGAATTGTGCAAGACTGTTGAATCACAGATCTGTACTTCTGAAACAAATAACGCAACATATTTTAAGAAAAAAGAAAAAGAAGAAGATAGCAGGAGAGGAAGAATGAAGGGGAGTAAGTCAGAGGGGGAGACGAACCAGGAGAGATGATGGACTCTGAAAAACAAACTGAGGTTTCTGGAGGGGAGGAGGGTGGGGGGATGGGTTAGCCTGGTGATGGGTATTGAGGAGGGCACGTTCTGCATGGAGCACTGGGTGTTATGAACAAACAATGAATCATGGAACAGTACACCAAAACAAATTATGTAATATATGGTGATTAACATAACAATAAAAAATTAAAAAAAAAAAGAAAGTGTAGGTGCTCTTTGCCCAGAGACTATTGGAGAAGGCGCCATGGCCATGAGGGGGGTGGGGCGGAAGCCCAGAGATGGTTACCATGGCAACAGAGGAGGAGTGGCCGCTGAGGGGCAGGGCCTACAGGAGCCCAGGGTATGATGGCACCTGGGGCTGGATCATTAGTGAAGCTGTCAGGGCCCCAAGCAATCATGGCTTCAGGAGAGAGGGGGGTAGATGATGGGCATTTCAAAATCTGTATAAGGAAAACACTGGCTTTCCTTGGAATTCTGGAGTGAGAAGCATCCCCCAGCTTAAGTGAGAAGCAGGCAGGGAAAGAGAGAGTCTCTGTGTTTGAGAGGAATGGGGCTGAGGTGCCCCCTGGAAAGTGGCAGGTTTGGCCAAGTTGCCAGTGGGGACAAGGGGTAAAAATGGCCTACAACAAAGGTGATAGAGCAGTAAGAATTGAAACTTCACATTACAAACTGTAGACACTGTGGCAGGAAGCTCTGGGGCAAAAAAGAGTGGGCACCCCCCCCACCACCACTGAATTAGCAAACACATTCTGTGCTTGGTGATTTGGGCCCTGAAGGACGAATAAGGACTTGTCATGGATCTAGGTCCTTGAATTTTTAAAAAAGTTTACAGTAGATCCTTATATGATAGGTCGAAATGAAAAAAAAAAGGTAGAATCAAGATAAAAATAGGACCTATATATCTTAAGCATTTTATTTTAATTTAAAATGTAAAATGTACATTCATTCCCTAATATTAAAATGTTGAGTCTGGGCTTTTTCTTTGACCATGGGTATGCTGATTGGCGTTCCCTGTTGTCTTTCTTACCTGGGCCACATTCATAAGGATTAGTAATGGCTTTGCTACTCCTTCCATTGAGAGGTGGAGTTACTTTTCCTCTACTTGAATCTGAGCTTGTCTTAGTGATTTTCTTGACTGACAGAATGCAGCAGAAGTGACATTCTGGGATTTCCATGGCTAGACTTGGAACTCCCCGCTGGGCTCCTTGGAACATTTCTTCTGGGAGCCCTGAGCTCCATGGGGCTTATGGGAGCTGCCAGGTAAGAATTTACTACCTTGAGTTGTCCAGGCTTAAAAGGCCACACATGCGAGCTCCAGAGGATCATCCCAGCTGGGCTCAGCCTTCCAGCCATATCTGTGAAGGCGCAAGCATGTAAGTGAAGCCATCTTGGGGCCTCCCTCACTGATCCACATAGAGCAGAAAAATTGAATGGCTGAGCCCTGTCTGAATTTCAAATCCACAAAATGGTGGGATATTATAAAATGGTCGTTTTATTTATTTTTTTTAAAGATTTTATTTATTTATTTGACAGAGAGAGACACAGTGAGAGCGGAACACAAGAAGGGGGAGTGGGAGAGGGAGAAGCAGGCTCCCCGCTGAGCAGGGAGCCCGATGTGGGACTTGACTCCAGGACCCTGAGATCATGACCTGAGCTGAAGGCAGATGCTTAACCAACTGAGTCACCCAGGTGCCCTACAATGGTGGTCGTTTTAAGCCACCAAGTTTTAGGAGAGTTTGTTACATAACAGACACCAGGACTTTCATTGTAAAGAAGGCTGGGTATATGTTCATAGGGCTGGGAGACACCTAGAAATCATGCAGGTTGGCTCTCTGATTTGCACATTAGAATTCTGAATACTGTCAGAGCCCTCCAGAAACTGATCGCAAAATTCCGTGATCATACAGAAGGTGCCTGAGCCTCCTTATTTCAGCTTTCCCTTTCCTGCCCTTGACACTGAATGGTCCCCTGTGCTTACCTTTCCTAGGTAACCTTGCTGAACAGTGCTAGCAAGCAGAGTTAGATATATCAATGGTCAGCCTTTTCATTTTACCCATGTGCAGTTGTACACAAGAATCTGTTCTTCAGTGGTTGGTGTCTGTCTGCCTCCCCAGGCCCTGGAGAGTCTCTGAGGTCAGGTCCTACTTTTTTGACAGGAAATAGGGGGCAGCAGCCCAGTTTAGGGAGAGCTTGGAGCTTCCTACCTCAACGCTCCTGTAGATGATCCCATGCCCAGGTCTGGCCCCATGGGCATGCGACTGGTGTGGTTGCCCAGAGCTGCATACATAGAGGAGCTCCATGCTTGGTTTTATGCTCTGCTGTCACCATCTTGAAATTCTTAATGAGTTTTGAACAAGGGGCCCACTCTTTCATTTTGCACTGGGCCCTGAAAATTATGTGGTCAGTCCTGCCATGATTCATGCTGCGTATGGCCAAGATCAGGGCCTGTCGCTGTTTTACTAGTATTGCCTGGAGTCTGTCACTGAAAACCAGTGAGAAAGTGGGGGCCCTGAGGAAGGAAAAACCTCACGGAAACATGAACGCTGTATTCTTGTTTCCCTTGTTAAGAGATAAACTGAGGCATCTTAAAAACTCCAAGAGTGTATTTGAGCAAAAAATCGATCTGAATCGGGCAGCGTCAAACCAGAAGGGGTTAGGAGCGCTCTGCCCCCAAGAGCCAGGAGAAAGACTTATATGGAGACAGTGGGGAAGGAAAACAAGGAAATTATTTAATTAGCTGTAGCTTAGAGCCTAGTTGGCTGTTTGTGGTTGGTTGCCTTTAGTGTTTTGATTTCATAATCTTGCACCATTACAAGCTTAGATTTTGGTTTGGTAGGCCACTATGGCAGTAGAGAACATCCCCAGTCTGATGGCCTTCTTGTTTAATTAATGTAACACTCTCTATACGACAGATGCCCTTCCCCACCCCCACCCCCCAAGATTGATAGAATGACCCACCTCTGGCAGGATGGACAGTTTGGGAGGGATGTTTGGCCCAGGTTGCAGTTGGAGGCAGACAGCACCCTCCAGCTCAGGCCTGAAACAATATCACCCAGAATGTGCTGACTCTCAGCCCTCCTCGCTAGAAACCAAACTGAGGAAACTCCTTTGTCCAGCAACCGGGTTTTCCAACCAGGGGAGATATGGGGAAGTGGGGAGCAAGAGCGGGGCAACCACTGGGGGTCTGGGCATCCACAGCTTTTAAGAGAGGGAAGAAATGCAGAGTGAGACCCTGCCTGGGGCTTCAGTAGAGACCTGGAAGCTGGGGCGGCGGTGAAGGAGACCCATTCCCACTCCTGCAGCAAATGTGAAGCCCCCTCTCTGGCTAACACCCTCTTCTCCTAACAGACCATCCCACACTTGGTAATCCTTTAAAAAACCCTTCTGTTTGCCCTCAGCTTGCCCTTCCACAAACCTGCTCAGATCCTCTGCAGCTCTTTCTCCTTTGTCTATTGGCTGTATCTCAAAATATCCACAGGCTGGGTTGGAGGTCACTGAGCCCATAATTCTTCACCTTTTCTCTTTCTCTTTATTGTCCTAGAACAGTGATTCTCAAAGCGTTGTCTCTAAGTTGTTAGTAAAGCTAATTCTCGGACTCCGACCCAGACTTCTTGATTCAGAATCAGACACTCTAGGGGTGAGGCTGATAATCTGCCATTTAACAAGCCCTCCAGAAGATTCTGATGATCAGTAAAGTTTGAGAACCCCCCTCCTTGAGACATGTGGCTGAAATAAGGCTCCTTACCGGCACACCCAAAATTTTAGAGTTGACTCCTGTGTGATGGGATGGGGCAGCATTTTTGCAAAGGGAAGCAATAGTCATCCTGTTACGTACAATACCCCTTCTCCACACGCACGCGTACACACACACACACACAGGCACACAAAAATACACATAAAGGGGGAAATGTTTTGCTTCTCATTCCTCCTCTATTTAACATCTGTTATCCGTGCTCTGAGTTGTTTGAACAAGAGAATCAGCGTTAGAATAAACTTGCTTGGAGGGTGTCTGGAAGGCAGGTGCGGCCTGCCATTTTTAGTGCAAGCTGAGAACAAACACAGCACACCAAGCCCAGATCAGCCTTCTGCTGGAGACAGAGGTGGAATTTCTGTTTTGCTGGGATGATACCCCCTGAAGCATTGCCTTACCTTGGGGCCCTAATTAGAAGCAGCGGTGGCCCGCCAGCCTGCTGAGTTTCCATTTGATGTGACTGCACAAAAGAGCTGAGATGGAAAACCAGACCTTTTGTTATTTCACACATTCTGAGAAGCTTTCTCATAAAAGCCCCTTTCCTGGTTCTTACTTTCTGTCACACACACAAGGGTGATTTTAAAAAGGTTCATACAGGGTAAACAGTCGGTGAGATCTGGCTTTCCCTTGTTTGCCATAGATGATCAGATTCAATTTATGTCTTCTCGGCCCCAGCTCGACTTTCTCACAGGAGCCCATCCCTCGCCAGCCTCCTTCCTGTCCACGCACCACTGCCCTTCCTGCCCCAGCTCCCTGTGGGGCTCTCTCCTTTCTCCCCGGGTCTTCCTAGAGATGTCCTAGAGCCTAGTATTGGCTTGGAATCTTGAAGATTTGAAAAAATATTCAATATAAGCAAAAGAATGCGCTCGACATGTGGGTATTTTAATTTCATGATGCACCCTCGAATTGACCTGAGAAATCGAACTAAAGAGCTGTGGAGATTTTCTTATGGTTTTCTTTATACCACTATAGGCAACAGAGGATATGCTGCAAGCTGAGAGACACCAGCTATAAGCCATCTGATTGAATGATAAGAAGCTAGAAAGGGGAGAGGTGTGATTGTCTTCCTGGATCTGCCACATGTGTTGTGGGAATGAGCTCCTGGGCTTAGCCAAGTGCAACTCTTAGCTCATGGTAAGTCCCAACTGATTGTCTTCCACGTGGCCCTTAACTGCACAGTGGAATACCCTTACCCTGGGTTAACAGGAAACACATGAAAACTGATGTCTTCTGACATAGCAAGGGGGTCTCGCACCTGGACCTGTGGAGCTGAATGATTGAACAGTCTCGCGTTGCTCTGTCTTGATTCTCCGGTTTTCAATTTGTAGTTTACTCTTTTTTTTAAACTCACTTAACTCCACTTAAGCACAAAAGGGAATTTACTGGGGAATATTCGAGGATCTTACAGCACCCAAGGCCAAGAGCTACAGCCTAAGCTTCATGAAGGCCTGGATGGTGGATGGAAAATCATCAAGAACCTCGTTGGTTCTTTTATCCTGACTCTTCTCTCTCACCTGGGGTCACCTGGACTCTTTTGCTTCTTTCTCCATGTCTGATCTGTGTTCTTTTTCTCTATAGACAAGCTTTTACTTCTTTGGCATGAGCATGGATAAACATGGTTGTCGCAAAGTGGCAGACTGCTCCCTAGTTCAAAGGGGGAGCCTTGAGGATGCCCCAATTCCCAATAGCTGGTAGAGAAGCTGAGCAACCTAGGTTGGGTCAGTGGTGACCTAGTCTGTGAGCGGGGCAGAGTCATGTGATACCGACATTACCGCTGTGGTTCACTTCATTAGGTGGAGATTTGTTCTGTTAAGAAAAATTATCTCAATTTTGGAAATAAGGCAAAAGGAGGACAGCACGTTCTTTTGATGTCCTGTTGAAGCATTGTTTAGCCACCTAAAGGTTCTTTAATTATCTAGGAGATCTATCTTTATTTGATTCACTTTCTGCTACTGATCAAAGACCCAGATTCTATGAAGCTTACATGATAATTTATAGATTTTTGTCCAGCAGATATTCAAATTATTTCTATCTGGTAGAAAATATAATCAAAGCTTATGATTTTATTGCCCAAACCACATTAACTAGTTTTGTACCTAATCTAACAATCTTATTCCAATATTTTCTTTCTTTAATGATGATGTAATCCTTCACTCTCTGCTCCTCCTTTGAGCCAGCTCCCACCATCCTGCTGATTTCCTCATACATGAGTTGCACTGATCTTGACATATGTTTATTTGTATGAGAATCATGTTAACTTTTTGAAAATTGTATTTCTGTAGTTCCTGGAAAAAAGGGGAGGGTTGGATCAGCCCTCAAGATTATATTTTCTTTTCTGGTTCCTCTGAATCTCCTGTTCCTTAATGGCTCCCACAATATTTTACCAATGATCTGGTGTTCTGCTTTAGTGAGAGTCTAGTGTCAGTAAACATTTTTCAGTCTTTGTTGGTCTGAAAGATATTTATTTCGTCCTTGCTCCTGAAAGAAACTATCATTGGATATCCATTCTAAGGTGACAGTCGAAGGTAATTCTCTCTTAGGCCTTTGAAAATATGATGCCCCTGTGTTCTGGCTTATTGCTGTTGAGAAGTCAGAAGTCAATCTAATTGTTATTCTATCGTAGGTAATTTTTCTGTTCTCTCTGGTTGCTTTTAAGATCTTCTCTTTCTCTTGAGTATTTTGTCTTTGACTGTCAGAATCTTTTTTTTTTTAAGATTTTATTTATTTGAGAGTGAGAGAGTGAAAGAGAGAGATCATAAGCAGGGGAGAGGGGCAGAGGGAGAAGCAGGCTCCCTGCTCAGCTGGACTCGATCCCAGGACTCTGGGATCATGACCTGAGCCAAAGGCAGACGCTTAACTGACTGAGCCACCCAGGCGCCCTGACTATCAGAATCTTAATGCAGATTCTTTTCTTATTTGTACTTCTTGGAATTCACTGGGCTTCCTGACTCTGAGGATCAGTGCTTTTCATCAACTCTTGGAAACATTCAGTTAATATCTCCTCAAATATTACTTTCTTCCATTATTTACATTATCTTAATCCAGAATTCCAAGAAATGATACATGAAATATTCTAACTCTATCTTCCATTTCATATAACCTCAATTTCAGCATCTTTCTTTCGCTCTGTGCTCTATTCTGGCCGAGTCCTCTAAATCTATCTTCCAGTTTACAATTCTTTCTTTAGCAGTGACTAATACTCTCTTCTGCTCAATAAGCCTATGAAGCATTATAATCAGGAAAATGCAAGTAGAAATGATAAACCTCTCATCAGAATGGCTAAAATGGAAACCAAAGGCAATTTCAAGTGTTGATGAGATCGTGGAACAGTAGCTGCACTGCTGATGGGAGTATAATTTGGTATGGCTCTCTTAGAGAAAGATCGTCACTACTACCAATGTTGAAGATTCTCATACCCGTGGAGCTAGTGATTCTACAGATAGGTGTTTAATTAACATAAATACAGGCACATATGTGCTAAGAGACTTACAAGCTTGTTCACAGCAACATGACTCATAATAGCTCAAGTGTTCATCAAGAGTAGAACGATAACAAATTTGTGATATATTCATACAACGAGGACTATGGCAATGAAGAGGAACAAACTCTAGCTATAAACAATCATGTGGATACATTTCACAAGTATAATGTTGAGTGACAGAAACCGGATTCAAAAGAATATATTCTGGATGAGCCCATTTATGTAAACAAACAGAAAAACCAAAAACGTTGTGAAACAAAACTGTTGTGATTAGGGGTGAACACTTAAGAGTAAAAAACTATTAAAAAAGGATAAGATAACCATAAAAGTCAGGGTAATGGTTAGCTTCGGGGAGGGTGGGATAGTGTACTGACTGAAAAGGGATGCTCAGGGTTTTTGGGGGGTACAAGTAATGTTCTATTTTTCAACCTGGTTGTTGGTTAATTGAATGTTCATTTTGTAATAAATCATGGGGCTCTGTGCTGTTTTGTGAACAATAAAATGCTCTGATTTGAAAATAATGAAAATGCAACATATCTAAATTTGTGAAATGCAGTTATAGGGAATTTTATAGCCTTAAACACTTATATTATGAAATAAAAATGGCTAAAAATCTAGGAACTGAGTGTTTGATTTAAGGAGTTAGAAAAAGAACATTAAAATAACCCAAAGAAAGTAGAATAAAGAAAGCAATCAAGATTTGAGAAGAAACTGATGAAATGGTAAACACATAGAGAATAAAATATAGAATAAAATGATGATCAATATAAAGAGTTCATTCTTTGGTATTACGAACAAAGTTAACAGACTTCTAGCAAGATTGATAGAGATAAAGAGAGAAGACAGAAGTAGTCAATATTAGGAAATGAAATAGGAAATATGTAACAGATACAGCAGAGCTTACAAATATAGTAAGAAACTATTAAGCACAAATATATGCCAACAAAATAGAAACTTAGGTGAAATGGGCAAATTAATGGGAAAATACAACTTATCAACACTGAAAAGTAAAATAAAAATGGGATTACTTCCATAATCATTGAATTGAATAAATTGAATTAGTACTAAAGAATCTTCCCATTGGGAACATGTGAGACCTAGAGAGCTTCAGAAGCAGGTTTCACAGACTTCAAGAAACAGATTTTCAAAATATCACAGAAACTCTTACAGAGAATAGAAAAAGAGGGGACACTCCCCAGCTCAGTTTATGAAGCTCATAAAAAAATCTTCCTTCCCAAAGCAGATGAGGGCAATATGAGAAAGGAAGATTATAGGCTGATTTCACTCATGAACACAGATACAAATAGCCTAAACAGAATTTTAGCAAACTGAATTAACAAGATATAACAAGACAGCAGATCATGGCTAAATTGGAACGGGGGCATATCCCAGAAATGCAAGACTGGCTCCACATTTGAGATCCACTAATATAGTTATCCCGTTTATGGAACAAATGAGAAAATTCATGTGGCATTCTCTCAATAAAAGCAGAAAAATTTTTTGATAAAATCCAACATCAACTTATGGTAGAGTCTTAGCAGACCGGAAGTAGAAGAGAACTTTCTGAACCTGATCGAGGACAACTATCTATAAAAAATAACTTACAGCAAACCCAACACTGAATGATGAAATAGAAAAAAGCAGGTCCTTTAGACATTAAAAACAAGACAGGGATTCTTGCTTTCACCAGTTTTTAGCCAGTACAATAAGGCCAAAAAAAAAAAAAAAAGATTTATAAGGTTTAAGGATTAGAAAGGAAGAAAAAAAACTGTCATTCATACATGATATAATTGTTTGCAGAGTCATAGGCAGTTTGTTAGAATTTATAAGAGAGTTTAGCAAGGTTGCCAATTATAAACCCAATTTAAACAAGTCAATTGTATTTTTATATACCAGTACCATTTGGAAAATTTAATTAGATAAAGCTGTCATTTACAATAGCAATAAAAATATAAGGAAATTATGTCCATTTTTTTTCCAAATTTGAGCTTGAGATTCAAAGCATTTCTAATAAAAATACCAACATGGTTTTCATTTAAGTTGGCAAGCTGATTCTAATATTTATATGGAAGAGCGAAAGTCCAAGAATAGCCCACACAGTCTAGAAGCAAAAGGACAGATTGGAGGAATTTGTCCTACCAGCTCTCAAGCCTCATCATAAAGCAGTAGTAACTAAGACAGTGAGTTATTTGTGCGGCCAATGACAAAAGGATGACGAGCAAAACAGAGAGCCCAGAGATGGACCTACGCATATGTGGAAACTTGATAAATGACAGAAGTGGCATTGCAGAAAAGTGGGGAAGTGCTAGACTATTTGGTAATCATCCATATGGAAAATAAATGGAATTGCAGCGCTGTATCTTTCCACGTACAAAACCCAGTGCTGGATTAAGACCTCAAAGGCAGGGGCGCCTGGTTGGCTGAGTTGGTTAAGTGTCTGCCTTCAGCTCGGGTCATGATCTCAGGATTGAGCCCCACGTTGGGCTCCCTGCTCAGCGGGGAGTCTGCTTCTCCCTCTCCCTCTGCTTGTGCTCTCTGGCTCTCTCTCTGTCAAATAAAGAAATAAAAAATCTTAAAAAAAAAAAAACTCATGAAAGGTAAAAGGTAAAACTTGAAGCCTTTTGGCAAAAACACAGAACATCTTTAAGACCTCAGGGTGGGGAAGGATTTCTTAAGCATTACACAAAAGTGCAAGCCATCAAGAAAAAGACTGATAATCCTACTACCTTAATTAAAAACGATTATAAGACTCTATAAAAAGAGGGAGGATAGAAGCTCTGAGTGGGAAGACATCTTTAACACATGGAAACGAAAGAAAGATTATTATGCAGAATCTATTAAAAACTCCTAGAGATCATTAAGAACCCGGTAAATCACATAATATGCAAATATGGAAGACATGAGAACAGTAAAAATATAGAAAAGGATACACAGATAAGAGCATATGGAAGAGGTTCGGCTTCATTATGAATCATGGAATGCAAATTAAAATAAGGAGGAGATACTATTTTATGCCATCGGACTGGCAAAAATTAATAATTCGGACAATACCATGGATGTGGAGCAAATCACTCCTGGTAGGAGTGTAAATTAGTACTGTGGGAGAAAATTGGCATTATCTAGAAAAGCCAAAGATGCACAATACCTCAATGGCCCAGAAATTCCACTGTGTATCCGCTGGAGAAATTCTCCCATAATGAGCATCAGGAGAGATGTATAAGAATTTTCATAGCAGGGCTGTTGCTAATAACAAAAACCGGAAAATAGCCCAAATATCCACCCAGGAGAAAATGAATATATAAATTGTACTACGTAAGTGCAAAATAAATGAATGACAGCTCATAGGTTAACCTGGGGAGAAAAAAAATCTCAGCAGCAGTGCTGAGTGAAAGGAGACATTCACAGATCAATACATCCCCAGTGACTCCATTTACGTCGTTTGCAAACATGGAAAAACCAAAGAAGGTTTCATTCAGGGATACATATATATATTGAGATTTTTTTTTTTAAGATTTTATTTATTTATTTGACAGAAAGAGAGGGAACACAAGCAGGGGGAGTGGGAGAGGGAGAAGCAGGCTTCCCACCTAGCCCAACGACTGAGCCACCCAGGCGCCCCTATGCTGAGATATTTTTAAGGAGGCCCTTATAACAGACACCTATTATAGGCTAGGCTCCTGGTTGCCCACCATTTTGGCAAGAGGGCACTTACCTGCTTCTCTGAAAGAGGCGGGGACTCTGAGTCGGGACCATAGGCCTCCTCAGGCCTGCCCACGTTCCTTGCTATACTTCCCTGGGTAGTTCTCCCGAATAACCCCACGGAGACCAGCCTGGCTGTCTGAACTCTCCCACCCCAGCAGAGGGGGCCGGTTAACTGTCTCCAACCTCATTCTCACCTCACCGCTGGGCTCTGGGGAAGGGCCAGGCCCGATTGTAGGCAGGGAGATAGATGGGCTCCTGAATCCCCAGTAAGATGTGTTGACCTGAATTTAGTCTTCTTCAAGCCGGTTACCCTGGTTCTAGGGTTCTTTTATCCTGCATGTCCACCCTCCCAACTGATACCACTTTTCATTTCAAAGTTACTCATAGGACATGATGTAGGATACATACCCTGTGACATTTGGGTGCAACCGGAGTAGAAGTCACTGAACCTGGTCCCGTCCGTCCGTCACCATGGAAACACCCAGTTTCTGGCAACGTCGTATTCATCCGGGAAGGGATCCTGTGACCTGTGGGCTGCAGCTGCCCCACCTCCCGTTGAGGGGCTCACGTATCTCCCCGCCTCCGCTCCTTGCCAAGGCAACCGTCTGGTACAATATTAAAGGGGACGAGGGCAGGGGACAAGGGAAGGCCAAGGTGGAGGGTAGTGAGGGAGGGGAGGGCAGGCGACTGGGGCAGGCCTGGAAATGGAGCTCTGCGGTCTCAGCCAGGATTCCTTTTGAAATACACCAAGGCCTTTTCCAGCAAGTCCCCAGACAGACCCTCCATTCATCGGGACAGCACATTTTTCTTTGCAGAAAAGAACCATTCATCAGCCAACAGCTCCTGGAACGTGGGCTGAGAAACACAGTCCCGTGGGCCAGCCCTCCTTCGCCCACTGACACTAATGGTGATCTCATGGCCTAAAAATAGCCTCCACCTTACCCCCATCCGTCTGGGGCCCTGTGCTTTCCAGGGACTCCCTCCCCCTGTTGACTGGATTTGGGACAGGGAGGGTATTGCTTGAAGAATACTATTTCTCTCCTGAGCTGCTTTTTCCTTTCAAGTAAGGTATTTACCTTCAATGAAACGTTCAGTGAGAAAAGATGTGATTTCCATGAAGTTTGAACACTTGATTCAAAGCTGAACTCAATCAGAGGCCAGGTTCCTATCAGTGGTGTGAAGTGAGACCCATAATTACACGAGAGCCAAAAGGTAAAAACAGGCCCGCCTGCAAATTGGCGAGCAGAGCTACCCGAGTGAGGCTCGCTCCGAGCTTGTCCATTCAAAGCCCGTTACAGCCAGTGATGCTTTGAGTTCAAAAAGAGGGGGCCCCAAAGAACGGTAAATCTTTAAACATCTTCTGAGTTTACAGGCAGTGGACTTAAACATCACACAGCATAAAAGTTGTCCTTGAGTTAAAATATGAAAACATGTACCAAAGTTGCCGAGTGTAGAGCACACAGACCCTAAAGACAGGCCAGGTTCCTTCTTCCAAGTGCAGAACCACGCGGGGCCCGGGTGGAGAGGGGTCCGGTACAGATGATTCTGCCATAACCTTGACGTACTCCACTTACAGCCTCACTAATCTCGTTAATCATCTGTCCACCTTGAATCCTCAGGGGAGGGGGAGGGGCGGGGGGCGGGGGGCAGGAAGGGGGTAGGGCAAGAGAGGGGCTCATGTGCACTTTTCTGGTTGGCTAGCCCTAGGCACCCTGCCATGTGCCTCTGTCCTTTTCCTTGGCAATTCAGGTCTTGAACGTCCTTTCTTTGAGATTCAGCTTTTCCGTGGGGTCTTCCCTTTGGGAACACCTTACTCTTTCCTGTTCTAAGCTCCCTCAGCCCCTGTGGGTTCAGTTTCTTTGACTCAGGGACTTTATGGGGAAGCATGCTGGCTCAGGTGGTGTCCTACTGGTCATGCCCAGCTGTCCACGGAAGCTAAAATGACCCGCTTAAAGATGCAACCAGAGATGAAATTTCGTGGACAGCTTAGGTCCCTGGGCATTCCCCAGGCTTCCTAGATAATCCTCCGGTGTTTGCTAACTGGTAATAGAAGGTAGGGCTTGAACTCTGCTGTCTCCTAACCATCGGTAGGTGACAATTTCCTCTCTCTGAACCATTACTCATTTATCGAATCTTTGCTGAGCACTTATGGTGTGCCTGGAGATACTCTTTCGTCTGAGGATTCAGATGGATAAGGCACATCTCCTGGCTTCCGAGAGCTCACAGTTTAGGAGAAAGTAGACACATAGTAAGACAATTAGAGCATGATATGATTAGTGCTTTGATAAAAGATGGGCACAGGACACTGAGGAAGAAATAATGATGGGCATTCAGTACAGCAGGAGAGTCAGGGAAGGCTTCTCGGAGGAGGTAATACCTTACTTTGTCTTGAAGAATGACTAGGACTTAAGCAGACAAGGAAGGTAAAATAGTACGCTGGAGCGGGGAGAGCAGTGATGCCAGGCACCCACAGAAACACTGCTTTCCTCATGCCCTCCCCCCTTCTTTCCTTTGTCCCTACTACCTTGGGACTCCTGGCTGAGACCACAGCAAATATTACAGTAGGAGCTTAGCCCCTCAGAAGAAGAGTAAAACCGGGCTTTCCAAACACGCTCTTGCTTCGTGTACAAGCCTAGGGAGGAGAGAGATCAACATTGGGCAGCCACAAAGGGCCTCCATGTGCCCATTTTAACTCAGAGAGTGACAGCCCATGTCAATATGCTTCAATGGCTTCAATGGCCACCGTTCTCATGGAAAGAAAGGAATTGATAGATTTCCTATGGCTGTGTTATCTGAGACATATGAACTAGCATAATGCACCCAATAGTCAGCTAGCAAGTGGCAGAGCATTCTCCAGGATAGCGTTGCTTCTGAGAGATCTGCGAACCACCACCGTGTTTAAAAGTACACAGTATGAACAACCAGCGGGAGATGTCAGATGCATTTAGGCTTTGTGTTCTTTTGTACCCTTGCTCCAAAAGGAATGTTTATCTTACAATATGACCGCAGATTATTTAGTCGCATTTTCATAACCAGTATTGAGTTTGCATAAACTCATTAAAATTTTACTCTGCGGTTTGGGAGATAAGCTTTAGTTTCCCAAAGAAAGACTGTCTTGGGCCAGGCCGTCTGCTTTATATCTTTTTACCAACCCAGGAATGCTTGGGGTGGGTGGGGCTCTAGACCAGGGACTAGGAGCCAACAGTTCACTGTCCCCTGTCCTGGGGACTGAGGCTCCGGGTTGAGGAGTGGAATGGCAGCACGGTGGCCCCTCTGCAATCAGCGGACAGCGGCCCCGCTTCTGTTTATGATGGGATGGTTCATCCCAGTGCCTTGAACAACTTGTGTTAAGCAAGGGAAGTATCATTTAACCCCCTTGTTTGGCATAGTCTTTAAAAAATTTCCATTTTCTTTTAAGAATAGGTAATACATTCCCATAGGTTATTTTTTTTCATATATTTCCATGGTTTAAAAATGAAAGCTATAAATAGATAAATTGGTTCTTGCTCAAATCTGTCCCTAGTCCTCCCAGTTTCTGTTCCTCCAGCAGGTGTCCAATATGATTTAGTTGCTTTGGGTGGCCTTTAAGAGGCATTATGAAAGGTATAAACAGGTGTGAATGTTGTCTTTCCTCTCCCAGGTTTTTTTTTTTTTTTTAAGCTTTTATTTGTTTATTTGACAGGGAGAGAGAGCACGAGCAGGGAGGAGAGGGAGAGGCAGATTCCCCGCTGAGCAGGGAGCCCGATGCGGGGCTCGATCCCAGGATCCTGAGATCATGACCTGAGCCGAAGGCAGACACTTAACCGACTGAGCCACCCAGGCGACCCCCCTCAGCTTTTAAAAAACAACTAACAGTGTTCTTTATATCCTGTACTTATTTTTTCTTCTTAACACCTAACATCTTCTATCTCAGTTCTTTACGAGCGTTTTTGTCCCTTTTTAGAGCTGTGTGGTATTGCACTGTGTGGCTGGACTGTCATTTCTTATTGGTGTACATTTAACTTGATACCAGTCTTTTGCTACCACATACAACACTTCAACTAAGAATTCTGTATGTTGGTCATTTTGCATGTGTGAAAAAATGACTGTGGGGTAAATCCCTGGAAGTGGAGTTTTTTGCCAAAGAGGACATGCCTTTGTGATTTAACAGACATCGCTGAGTTGCTTCCAAACAGATTGTATCACTTTGCACTCCCACTAGCCATAAGGAGAGGACCCGTTTCCTCTACTGGCTTCCGCCTTATTAAACATTTGGATTTTTGCCAATTTGTTAGGTAAAATGAAATCTCGATGGCTTTAATTTGCATCTTTTATTGTGTCTGAGGGAGAGCATTTCTATGTCCTTTTTAGTGGGCTCTCCTTTGCCCATTTTTCTTGGGCCATTGGTCTTTTTACTTGTTGATGTGTAAGAACTTTTTGTATATATGGGGTGTGAATTGCAAGTATTTTTCTATTTGTCATTTGTCTTTGTTTATAATAAATCATTTGGCTGTTTTTCTTCATGGAGAAGTTTTAATTTTTTTTTTTTTTTTTTGAGAGAGAGAGCATGAGCAGGGCAAGGAGGGGCAGAGGGAGCAAGAGGGAGGGAGAGAATCTTATGCAGGCGCCATGCTGCGCATGGAGCCCGAAACGGGACTCGATCTCATGACCCTGAGATCATGACCTGAGCCGAAACCAAGAGCTGGACGCTTAACCGACTGAGCCATCTAGGCGCCCCTATTTTTCTCTGAGAACTTTAGAATCCTCTTGTCTAGCTCCAGAAAAAAAAAAAAAAGGCTGCTGGTACTTACTATTGATATGGTGTTAAATTTATGAATTCATTTAGAGAATGTTGACATATCACAACATGGCGTGCCTGTTTGTTCAAATCTTTTGTTTCCTTCAGAACTGTTTTTTTCCTGCAGGACTTAAACCTTTTTGGTTAAGTTTATTTTATTTTTTTTCCTCTCTGGTTCCTATTGTAAATGGGGCCTCCTTCCACCCACATTCTATCTTCTGACTAGTTATTGTTTCCTTACAACTTCTATAGCCTTCTACCTTACCAAATATTCTTATTGTTTGAGGTAGTTTTTCTGTCAGTTTTCTTGGGTTGCCTGGTGTATCATCATAGAATCCATAAATAATGATATATTTTACTTCTTCCTTTCCAATTTTCATCTCTCTGACTGCTTTCCCTTGTTTTGTTCTAGGAAAATTATTGATGAAATGGCTTTTTAGGGGCGCCTGGGTGGCTCAGTCGTTAAGCCTTCGGCTCTGGTCATGATCCCAGGGTCCTGGGGTTGAGCCTCGCATCAGGCTCCCTGCTCAGTGGGAAGCCTGCTTCTCCCTCTCCCACTCCTCCTGCTTGTGTTCCCTCTCTTGCTGTCTCTCTCTCTCCATCAAAATAAATAAATAAAATGTTTTTTAAAAAAAAGGAAAATTCAGGTAGGAATGTAAATTGGGGCAGCCACTGTGGAAAACAGTATGGAGGTTCCTTTAAAAAGTTAAAAATAGAACTTGCGTGTGACCCAGTCATTCCACTTCTGGGTATTTATCCTAAGGAGATGAAATTACTACTCTTGAAGAGATGTCTGCACCCCCATTGTAAATTTTCATTTTCAATGTAATTTTTCATTACAGCATTATTTACAATAGCCACACTATGGAAACACCCTCAGGGTCCATTGATGGATGAATGGGTAAAGAAAATGTGATACACACACACACACACACACACACACACACACACACACAGGAATGTTATTCAGCCATAAAAATGAAGGAAACCCTGCCATTTATGACAACCTGGAAGGAAGTCAGACAGAGAAAGACAAATACTATATGAGCTCACTTATATATGGAATCTGAAAAAAAAACAAACCCATAGAAACAGAGAGAAGATTTGTGGTTGCCAGAGGCAGAGGGTGAGGGATGGGGGAATGGGTGAAGGTGGTCAAAAGGTTTAAATTTCTGTTTATAAGATAAATAAGTCCTGGGGCTGTAATGTGCAACGCTGTGACTGAGGCTAACAATATTGCATTGTATGTTTGGAAGTCGCTAAGATAGGAGATCTTCAAAGTTTTCACCAGGAAAAAGGAAAAAGTAGTAGTAAGGAAAAAAAATATAGTACCTTTGTGAAGTGATGGATTTTAACTAAACTTATGGTGGAGATCATTTTGCAATAGATAACATATATCACATCATTATGTTGTACACCTTAAACTTTTATAATGTTATATGTCAATTTTATCTCAGTAACAATGGGAAAAAAGAATATTCAATATTGTTGCAAGGTATGTTGTGCACTGAGTTGCCCAACAGAGGTCAGACGGCAGGTAAGCATAAGAGGAGGCTCTGAGGGTAAGCTTGCCATAGGGCAGGAGGCTCTGGCCCGGGACTTAATTTTGGCCATGGTGTTTGGCTGATTCAGGAACTACTCTAGATCCAACCATCTTGGAGCCATGAATATAGCCCTGGGGGGAAAATGGCTGTGTGTGTGTGTGTGTGTGTGTGCATCTTCCTGAATGTATGAATGGGGAGAGTAGGTTATTGGACCTGTAACATTTGAATTTCAAGTTCCTACTCTCTTTCCTGGGATGCATGTGGCTGGTGGCAGTGCTGAGGGAGGAGGGTATCGTACCTTTTGCTGCCTCCGTTTCTGTGGATTGGAGTCTCCACTATGTTGCCCTAGTCACTCCTGGGGCAAATGGGCATGTCCTGGGCTCCTGGGCCCCTGGTAATGGAAGTGACAACATGTTCTAGGAGCAAAGGAATCAGGGTGGAGAACAGGGCTGTTGGGCAACTGAACAGAGCCCAGAAGCCTCTCCGTCTCCAAAGCTGCAACCCACAGAGCACCGCTCCGAAGCCCGAGTGTACCTCTCCTCCAGCTCCCGCAGGGCCCTCTCCTGGCAGCCATACTGTTTATTACTGTACTCTGTGCTTGCATATGCATGGTGAGTTATTACTAGACCGTAGGGATGGTTAGAAGGACAAGGGTAGACCAAACAACACAGGAGATGTTTGTCAAGTCACAAGAAGACAAGGAAAAGTGGTTGATGAAATCCAAATTTCAGTTATGATGAGAAGGTGAGCACCATTGTTGGAAGTCTTGTCTTATTGTTGGTCCAGGTGACAGGTGGGAGTTTGTTCAGGACCTTAAAGCCTAAAACTGGCAAAAATGTTGCTGCTGAACCATTAACAAGCTGTATAATTAGTTCAAAGCCTCTTCTTGAGAAATAAAGTTTTGGAAAAAGCAGAAGACCTTACCATTATATATCTTGGGGTCTACTGCATTGCTTCTACTTCCTTGTTGCAACTGAAAATACAACCAGAGATACACGTGGAAGAAAGGGCAGACTGTAACTACTCTGTTTCATGAATTATCTGCTCTTTGAGGGGGTGACTGCAGATACCGTGGCCTGGAGATCACAGCTGCTAAAGAATTCCTTAAGATACTTGCAGAGAACCCCAATGTTTATAGCAGCAATGTCCACAATAGCCAAACTGTGGAAAGAGCCAAGATGTCCATCGACAGATGAATGGATAAAGAAGATGTGGTATATATACACAATGGAATATTATGCAGCCATCAAAAGGAATGAGATCTTGCCATTTGCAACGACGTGGATGGAACTGGAGGGTGTTATGCTGAGTGAAATAAGTCAATCAGAGAAAGACATGTATCATATGACCTCACTGATATGAGGAATTCTTAATCTCAGGAACAAACTGAGTGTTGCTGGAGTGGTGGGGGGTGGGAGGGATGGGGTGGCTGGGTGATAGACATTGGGGAGGGTATGTGCTATGGTGAGCGCTGTGAATTGTGCAAGACTGTTGAATCACAGATCTGTACTTCTGAAACAAATAACGCAACATATTTTAAGAAAAAAGAAAAAGAAGAAGATAGCAGGAGAGGAAGAATGAAGGGGAGTAAGTCAGAGGGGGAGACGAACCAGGAGAGATGATGGACTCTGAAAAACAAACTGAGGGTTCTAGAGGGGAGGGGGGTAGGGGGATGGGTTAGCCTGGTGATGGGTATTAAAGAGGGCACATTCTGCGTGGAGCACTGGGTGTTATGAACAAACAATGAATCATGGAACACTACATCAAAAACAAATGATGTAATATATGGTGATTAACATAACAATAAAAAATAAAAAAAATACTTGCAGAGATTATCCGGGAAGAAGGGGGTTCCCTGCCTCAACAGGGGTTCAGTGTAGGTGATATTGACCTGTTCTATTATTACAAATTAATTAATTATTTTCTGAGGTTTATTGAGATATAATCGACATATTGTGTGATTTTAAGTTGTACGGAGTGTTGATTTGATACACTTCTCTATTGCAAAATCATTACCGCTGGAGTGTTAGGTAATATCTCCATCCCACATAATTACACTAAAGATTTGCTCTTCTAGTAACTTTCAAATATATAATACACTATTATTAGCTATAGTCACCATGCTGTTAGATCCCTAAACTTGTTCATCTTATAATGGAACATTTGTACCCCTTGGCCAACTGCTTCCCACTGCCCCACCGCAGCCCTTGGTGACCATCACTCTCCTCTCTGTCTCTCTGAGTTTGGCTTTTTTAGATTCTACAAATAAGTGATATAATATTTGTCTTTCTCTGTCCAACTTATTTCACTTGATGTCCTCAAGATTCATTCAAGTTATAGCAAATGGCAGCATTTCACTGTATACACACACACACACACACACACACACACACACACGCATATATACATACATACATATACACATACTGCATCTTTATCCATCATTCTTCCGTCAATGGACACTTAGGTTGTTTTCATTTCCTGGTTATTGTGAGTAATGCTGCAATGAACATGGGGGTGTGGATATCGCTTCAGGATCCTGTTTTCATTTCCTTTGGATACATACCCAGAAGCCAGAGGGATGGATCACATGGTTGTTCTATATTTAATTTTTTGAGGAACCTCTATACTGTTTTTCATAGTGGCTGCACCAATTCACATTCCCACCAACAGTGCATAGGGCCGCCTTTCCTCTACACCTTTGCCAATCCTGTTGTCTCTTGTCTTTTTGATGACAGCCACATTGGCCTATTCTACAGGAGACCACCGCCAAACACACATATTATCCACAAGTTGGTGTTAAAGCTTTGCACGGTTGAATCACCATCCTGTTGGTGGCAATGAATCTAGGAATGGTTTGTTAACTTTAGACCGGTGGCTCCTTGGAATCTGATCTGCCTTGAGCAGGAAAGCTTATGTGCCTAGCTGCTGTGTGGGGAGGCTAGATAGAATGCCCTTTGGTCTGCAGATGCAAGTAGTAGACCCCCAAAATACACAGTAGTGAGGTCTTCTGATTGTTTCAAAACTTTATGTCTCAACCACGATTGCTAAACCACCAAAATTGGCTGGTAGCAGCCCCCTCAAAACAGCAGACCCAGGGTCCTCAGTTCTTAGTCAGAATCTGGTGTCCGGGGTGTGAGTGTGAAAAGAACCAAAAGACTTTGTCAGGAGCTTCGATTCTGGCCACAGGTCAGGATGTTAAGAGCTCCTGGAGCACTTACAAATCTCAATTGCTCAGGCCTCTCCCCCCAGAAATCCTGATTCAGTGGGTCTGGGTTGCGGCCCAGTGAATGACTCAGATGTTGGGCCAGGGTTAGAAAACACCCATCTAGGCTTGTCTGAGCACCGTCACTGGGGAGCTGAGTGACCTTTGGCAAATCATTTTACTTCCTTGAGTTGCAGTTTCTCATCTCTAAAATTAGAACTTGGTTGGGTTGGAGGTATCCAAACTGGCTGCATATCAGCAGCTCCTGGAGAGCTTTAGAAATATAGATACCCTTTTTTCTCCTTTTTAAAAATTTTTATTTAAATTCAGTTAGCCAACATTAAAAAGAAAAGAAGAAAGAAAGAAATACAGATTCCTGAATCCCACTCCAGACTTACTGAGTCTGAATCTTTAGGACCAGAGCCCAGGAACCTGTATTTTAAAAATTGTGGTAAAATACCCATGACGTAAATTTGACCAGTTTGACTATTTTTAACTGTACATTTCAGCAGTGTTACATATATTCGCATTGTTGAGCAACCAATCTCCAGAACTTTTTCATCTTGCTAAAGTGAAACTCTGTACCCATTAAACAACTCCCCATTCTCTCCCTCCCCACCCCGGTCCCTGGCAACCACCATTTTACTTTCCTTCTCTATGAATTTGACCACTCTACGTATTTCATCATAACTGGAATCATAAAGTATTTGTCTTCTTTATGACTGGCTTCTTTCACTTAGCATAGTGTCCTCAAGATTTGTCCATGTTGTACGATACGGCAGCATCTTCTTCCTTTTTATAAGGCTGAATTATATTCTATTTTTACATATTCTACTTGCCTGTGAATCCGTCCATGGTCCCTTGGGTTGCTTTCACAATTTAGTAATGCTGCTATGAACAGAGGTATACAAGTATGTCTTGGAGATCCCCCTTTCAATTCTTCTAGGTGGATGTCCAGAAGTGGAATTGCTGGGTCGTATGGGACTTTTATTTTAAAATTTTTAAGGAGCAGGCCATACTGTGTCCCACAGCCATTGTACCATTTTACATTCCCACCAACAATGCACAAGGGTTCCAATTTCCCCGTGTCATCTCCCGTCCTGGTGGGTGTGAGGAACTTGCGTGCTTAAGAAGCTCTCCAGGAGATGGGGCGCCTGGGTGGCTCAGTCGTTCGTTAAGCGTCTGCCTTCGGCTGAGGTCATGATCCCAGGGTCCTGGGATTGAGCCCCACATTGGGCTTCCTGCTCAGCGGGAAGCCTGCTTCTCCCTCTCCCACTCCCCCTGCTTGTGTTCCCTCTCTCGCTGTCTCTCTCTCTCTCTCTCTCCGTCAAATAAAGAAATAAAATATTAAAAAAAAAAAAAGAAGCTCTCCAGGAGATTCTGATGAGCTAGTCCCTGGGCAGGGGGCATTGGACTTGGTGGGCACTTGGGCCCCTTCTAGCTCAAAAGGGCCTGAATTCACAAAAATGCCTTCTGTTTATCATGAACCTCTCCCTGTGCCAAGCAGGAGTGCTGGTAACGTAGTTGGTACTAACAAGGGTTTGGGTGTGCAACAGACATAGACATACCATTTTTGCTAGTGTAGAAGTTGGCACATGGGGCAGGCTGACAGCAGGGTAGACCCGGGTGACAGTGTTTTGGTTTTTTCCTTATACGAGTGTTTTTCGGTCAAGACAAAGCCTATGTAGGCAACATCAGGAAATGCAGGGCCTGGGGGAATGTGTTTAGATGACTCTGGACGTTTCTCTTCCTTGTGCACAGGAGCTCCCAGGGTTAGCCAGCGGTTGGCAGGCACGACAGGGCGGCACCCTGGAGCAGAATCCATCCCCCCAGGGGAGCCTCCCGTCCAACCGTGGCCTGACTTGCCCTGCAGGGTTGCAGGTGCCAGTGTTGCTTGGCAGTGCTTCGGGGGAGCTGGAGTTCTTCCCTGCAGGCGTGGCCTGGACAACCGGGAGGGAAAATGTGGGCTTTGTTCTCTGGAAGGTGGAACAGGGTGGAATGCTCTACCATGCCCTAGAGAGCACAGCCTCCAGGGTGTGTCTGCGGCTGTGTCCTGCGGGGGCCTGCCCAGCCTGTTACCCTTCTGGTCTGGAGAAAGCAGCCCTGAAGCCTCCTCACCATCATGGTCCTCACTGCAGGTGCTCCCTGGCAGGGGCGAGGCACTGGCTTTGTCACCACCCATGGGCTCGGCCAGTTTTTGCCTCTTAGACGTTCCCATGGTTATAGATCAGCTCTTCCGTAGACAGCCTTAGAATTTACAGATCACATTTACATACAATGTCATATTTAATCCTATACGGTGGGTGATTTATGGACTTGGCAAGATGGTGAAGAAAAACGTATTTTCTTTAACAGCGTTGGCCAGAAGCAGGCCTGCACTTCCAACTCAGTAATTGCTGGCTCTGCTTTGCCTGTCACCTCCCCTCATGCTCCACAGAATGTTTATTAGAACTGCGGGCTCTTCTGGTCTCTCTGACAAGGAGTTTTGGAAGTTGCCTGTGATTGAACTAGCGAACTGATTTAAAAAACCAGGATGCATCTAGGAGAAGGTCATTAGGGAAGACCATATAGATCCATAACATTAATAATAATAAAGTCCCAAACAATAACTAACATCTGTATGTGCTTGCTGGGAGCTGGCTGTTCTCACAGAGGAGAGAACATGGGCCCTGAGAGCATGGGTGACTCGCCCCTGGTCACACGGCTGCTTTCAGCAGAGGTGGTGTCTCCTCCATTTTGGTCTCTGCCTCTCACCACCACGCTGCTTCCTCCGATGTCTTTGGAGGTCCCCTTTCTTCTGCATTCTCTACTCCCTGCCCCTGGCCCTTAAAAAAAAACTGAGGCAAAATTCATGGGATACAGAATAAACCGTTTTAACGGTACAGCTCAGGGATACTCAGTACGGTCCACAAGGTTGTGCAACCATCACCTCTATCTCATTCCAGAACATTTTTCTTTCCCCTAAAGGAAACGCTGAGCCCATTAAGCAATTACCCCACATTCCCTCTGCTTCCCAGTCCCTGGCAACCACTAATCTGTTTTCTGTCTCTATGGATTTGTATTCTGGACTTCTTACAGAAGGAGATTCATGCGGTGTGTGGTCTTTTGTGTCTGGCTTCTGTCACGCGTAGCGTGTTTTTGAGGTCCGTCGCCGTTGTAGCATGAATCACTGGCTCATTCCTTTTTATGGCTGAATACTATTCCGTTGTGTGGAGAGACCATGTTTCGTTTGTCCGTTCATCTGTTGGCTACCCTTGGGCTGTTTCCACCTTTTGGCCGTTATGAATAATGCCCCTGGGAGCATTTACGGGCAAGTATTTGTATGAAGACCCGTTTTCAGTTTTTTTGGGGTATGTACACACCAGAGAGGGGAATAGCTGGGTCAAATGGTGATTATATGTTTTGCTCTCTGAGGAACCTTCTATGGCTTTGAAGTGGAATAAATCTCTCCTTCCTTTGATACTGGAACATGCTGGTGGTCCAGAAAATGCTGAGCCAGGCCTCCTTTCTCACCTGGAACCAGGCCCCTGGCATCCCTGTCTTCTGGGGAGAGGGGGCAGGAACAGTGACTGCGTCGGGGAGCAGAAAGCTGTGTGAGTTTGCTGGCTGCCATAACCAAGTACCACAGACTGTGGGACTTACACAACAGAAATGTATTTTCTCGAAGTTCTGGAGGCTGGAAGTCTGAGATCAAGGTGTCAGCACGGCTGTTTTCTTCTGAGACCTCTCTCCCTGATCTGCAGATGGCCGCCTTCTCCCTGAGTCTCCCGAGTCTTCCCTCCACGCTTGTCTCTGTCCTGGTCTCCTCCCCTCATCAGGGCCTCAGTCAGATTGGACCGGCGCCTGCACATATGATTTTGTTCTGCCTCGATTCCCTCTCTAACAATCTTGTTTCCAAACAGTCACGTTCTGAGGTTCTGGGGATCCAGGCTTCCACATAGGAATATTGGGGAGACACAATTCAGTGCATAACAGCTGCTGTGAGGCTTGTCACAGGATTCTGGGTTCGACTCCTGGTTTCAGCCCTGCCAGGTAACAGGTGTGGAATGTGAGTCAGGGACAAATTTGCTAACCCATGGTTTCTCAGCCGTAAAAGGAAGAGAATAATACCAGTCCTAAAAATCGGTAAATGTGAGGTAAAATGTGCATGTTCTTTTAGAACTGTGTCTGGCACGAAGTAGGTGCAAATAACAATTTGTGCTTTTTTGTTCCCTCACACCTCTAGGGCTTTCTCTGTTTTATTTTGCCCAGCAAGTTCATTTGAAACAGGGATCCTTCTCATGTGGCAGATGAAGGCATCCTGAGGGGCTGGCTCTGTTGGGTCTCTCTGAGCACTCCGGCATGCAGTTGCCAGCCCTAAGCAAAGCATTTTTATCTATTAAGAGCAATAGAGAGTCATAAGAGTATTTTTTGGTGTGAAATACAGGTAGTCCATAAAAACGGTCCTTTTAAGTTCTGCTTTAAGCACGGAACTTCTCCGTATTTGAGGAGAAGTTAAAAGAGAATTCAGTCTGTGCCTTCATTGTCTCCTTTCCCACTGCCACCACCCCCTGGCCAGGCACTCCCCACTTTCCCCCTGAACGCCCGCTGCAGCGTGCTAACCAGCAGCTCTCCCAGCTTCCAGCACCTCTGCCTTCCAAACCAAGCTACCCATAGTTTCATCTTCCAGAGGCACAGTTCTTTTCATATCATTTCCCTACGCAAAACCATCGTGAGCTCTTCTCCACCACCAAATGTAAACTTTTCACCTGACACGAGGCCCTCCAGCTTGCCTTTCTAGCCTGGTTTTCCATGTTCCCTCTTCTGCTTCTAACAAATCAGGGTTTACTCAACGTTCCTTGCAAGTACTCTGTGTTTTCCCTCTCTCCTCCTCTGTATCTGTTAGGAAGGCATTCAACTGCAAGTCACATAAAACCTCAGCAGCCATGAGAGGAAGAACATTCACTCTTTCACATAATAGGAAGTCCAGAGGTGGGCTTTCCAGGGCTCAACGATGTCATTGAAGACCCCATTCCTGTGGATACTTCTTTTCAGTCATCTCAACATGTTGGCGTGTTGCAATATGGTTGCAAAGTGTCTGTTCTAGCTCCAGGCATCATGTCCACATCCAGAGTAAGAAGAAGTGCAACGGTGTCACTATTGATGGATCTCCCATTTTTCAAATAGTAAAACCACTTTCAGAAGCCTCCATAATCTTCCTTTAATGTTTCATGTCCAGCCTTGTGTCACACGGCCACCCCTACTCTAGCTGCAAGGGAGGCTGGGAAAGTGAGTAATTGGGAAGTGAGCAAGAGGGCAGGGAGATGGGAATGGCCATTGGGTGAGGCACCCCCCGCCTCGTCAGTGTCCGCCATACCATTCCCTTCTTCATGAGGCTCCATTCTCTCATCCAGATTCAAGGAACCCTTTTCCTTTCTTGCTCCTAATCCGCTTTGAATCTTGATTTCAGCACACATCTACCCTCCTATATGGTAGTTAGCAATTATCTGATCTTCCCTTTTAGACTAGAAACTCCTCAAGGGCAGAGATCATTACTAGTTCATCTTTGCAGTCCCATAGCACCCAGGACTGTTCCTCAAACATACCCTGTATACAAATGTTTTAATAGTTCATGAGTAGTGACTTGAGTTTAAAAACTTGCCTTTTGGGGTGCCTGGGTGGCTCAGTCAGTTAAGTGGCTGACTCTTGATCTCAGCTCAGGTCTTGACTTCAGGGTCATGAGTTCAAGCCCCGCACTGGGCTCCATACTGAGCATGGAGTCTACTTAAAAAAAAAAAAAAAAAGAATAAAAACTTGCCTTTTGTGTTGCTTGGTTAAAACTCTTTATCCTATATTTCCTTTGTGAATATTTTAGAATATAGGTGGTTATTATAGCAAACATTTGTGTTCTTACCATTTGCCAAACGTGATAATACATGTAAGATGCTCAGCACACTGTAAGGACTCCAGACATCAGCTACTGCCACGTCCTTCAAGCCTTTTAGAATTCCAGTAGAGTGGGTACCATTATTATGCTTACTTTACAGATGGGATAGCTGAGGTTTGAGGGAGGTTAGTCCCCTGTTCCCAAACACCTACTAAGTTGCAGAGCTAGGATTTGGATGCTGGTATGTACGAATTTGAGGTCCATGATTATAATTATTCGCTATAGGATTTCCAGCCTAGACTACATTTCCTTCCTTACCTCCTCAAAGACCTAAAATTTAATGGAGGTTATGTTCTTGGGCACCAATTTCTGTTTTTCATATCCTCTCCATCCACCTGGTCAGGGATTTGGTGTATCGGCCTGCATGACTCCAAAGGAAACCATCTGTCCTTGTCAGGCTGAGATTGGCCTATAGAGGTGTTTGCTCTGGAAGGGCTATGGATTGTAACTCTCAGTGACCAGGAAAGTCCCCAGAGAAAGCTGTTTCTGAACAGACATCCAAAATTCATGTCCTATAAGACAGTCCTTGCCAAACCTACACCTTCAAACCAGCACTTAGCATGAATCTGATCAAGACAAGGCTCAGTCATGTCAGCCCCATTCACGGAGATGGTCCTGGACCTCCTTCCTCTTTTTTCTGATCTTTCAATGATTATTCCTTGATTCCTGACCCCTTTGGTTTTGTATCTGACAATAAAATTTGGCTTCTCTAACCTGGCCCAAAAAACTCCTTAGATCACAGTGTTATTTGTTCTTCATGTTCTTGGCTGCATTGTGTCAAATTTGAGTTCAGCTCAGCCCCAGCAGCTGTGATCTCTTCCTAGCTGCATGGTGACCCCCTTTGGCCCTCTATGATAGGGGGGAGCCTCAGACCAAGTAGAACTTTGGCCCAATAAAAGGGTTCACTAGCGGGGACACCCAGCTGGCTCAGTAGGTGGAGCGCATGACTCTTGATCTCAGGGTCATGAGTTTAAGCCCCATGTTGGGTGTGGAGCCTACTTAAAAAAAAAAAAAAATGTTCACTGGCTTTTAAAATACATAGTGACCTAGAATGAAGCGGGATTCCCTCTTACTACTAGCCAGCGCTATCCATTCTTAGACTTTATTATTGAAACTTAACTGTCTTTACACAATGCCATCTATCTGAACGAGAAGTCAACTATCTGTATATTCTCATGGTTTTGCCATCCAAATGTTTGGCTCCAAGGGCGTCCTGGCATCTGTATGCATTAAACATACAAACGCCCAAACATCTGGATGAAGAATGAAAAAGTCAGCAAATACGGGGAACATTGGCATTTGTAGAGATAAGTTGAAGAGCTGACTAGTCTTCAAGTTGTTTTCAGGCTGGTGTAGACAAAGCCCCGGCATTTCTTACATCAACACAGACTGCAATTAAAAACCAGTCTAAGTCAGATGAAATAAAAATGAGGGGCAGAGTCTAATACTCACCTCTGTGCTCACTTTTTCCAGCTCCTGGACTCAGGGGCCTGTGTGGACTTGCATAGCCTTTGTAACCGGCTTTCTCCGCTCTAGCCTTAGAAGGCAAAACAACTCCCTTATCCCGACATACCGCAGCTGCTTAGATGTGATTTAACCTTCTTAAGAGCAAAATCCCATTACTCACCCTATCCACTACTGTACCAGGAACAGTATAGCCCTAATAGATTGATATAAGTAGGCTAGCTAAAAATATCTCATCTATACCACATCTATTCTAAAAAACCGAGACCTCTATTAAGCTGATGATTTCCAGGAGTAAGTGCATTTGGCTTAAGGTCAATAGACAAGGAACTTCAACACACGCTATGCTGCTTTGTAATTTACAGAGTCCTCACTGCCTTTGGGAAGCAGTGGGAAGAGTTTGTTTTTGTTTTTGTTTGCTTGTCCACTAGCTACCCTTTGCACTGTTGTGAAGATGGAATGAGGTGATGGTGGTGAGTTCTTTTCTGTGCCGAGCATGTTCGTTCCCCATATGCCCACCCCTCATCTCTACCCCTGGTAAGACTTATTCGTCACACTGCTTATGATTTTTTTTTTTTTTTTTGTCTGTGATTTAGGGGGTAAAGGATGAAGGATGCAGCATAGCAGAATGGCATATCCATGGTCATATAACATCATATAAAAAACTCACATGTTTTCATTCTATCGAGGTATTCCATGAGGCTTGCTTCCTCTGCCTCTTTGTTTCCTTTCCATTCTGTTGCAGGATGATTTAGATCACCCAGAAAGCACATTCTTTATTGAAAACATCAACACACCCTATTTCCTTTGAAGAGCAGAATCAAAGGAAAGCAAACAAGCAAAGCAAAGAAACCCATCGTGCTGGCTGGGAAGATGTTAGTTGCCTCTGGAATGCTTGGACCCGAGCCCTTCGCTGCAGTTACGGCAAGCTACAGGAACGCCGGGCAAGGTCCATCCTTGGCGTCTGGCAGGACAGTGCCCTCTGCCTTCAAAACCCTTTACCTTCTGTTCACAATTCCAGAGCTTATGATGGCTGTCTCTCTCAGCTGTGGGGACTGCCTCCTTTCCTCCACAGACATCTGATGTGTGTCAGCCGTCTGTTATCCCTGCAAGCAGACAACTAGTTGGAATTGCACTTCCAGGTCAATGGATCCAATGCTAGTTATACCAAAACCCATCGATTAGCTTTAGGCAGAGGCGTGTCTTAAAGTAGTTAGATTTAGACATTGGCAAGATAGTCAAGTTATTCCCACAGCATAAGACTAAATTCTTGGTCCACAAGTCTTCAAAATTTAAATAAGGGGTTTCCCCGCCCCCCAACAATTGTTAGCGACAAAATATATAGCCCTCTGGTCCTCTGCAATATGTAGGCGTTATTTGATTGAAGGCAAACATATCCAGCTCGTGTTTTTTTTGGGGGGGGGTTGGTAAAAGCTTTTCCTGTCCCCCACCTCACGTTTCTTCCTGAGCTCTTTCAGAAGAAGGAGAGAGAAACCTGCCTTTCTTCCAACCCCCAACCCCCCCCACTCCGTCCACTCCCCCTTCCCCCTCCCCCCTCCCCCCAACCCCATAGGAAGGAGGGCGGGGTGACTTACCTAATTGGTGGAATGATGGGAAGGGCCTCTGAGCATGCGCAAGGCAGCACCTTCTTGGCTAACGGAGCTCCAATGCTAAGTCCCGCTCTCTGAGACTGTCTCGGAACCCTCCCGTGCTGGAATTTCCGTTTTCTCCCTCCATCATCCGAATTTATATAAGCCAGATATAAGCTGGGGCCTCCCAATGTCGCACCGTATAGCTAAAGTTGAACCTGCAGTTTCTTCAAATTCCAGGGGTGCAGAGAGGTTGTTGGAGGCGGGGCCACCGCAGCCTGCTGGTCCCCAAGTCTTTCTATGTGTCGCAGGCCCACACCTCAGCGGCCCAGATGTGACCACACCTGCTTCTTCAGTGGCCAGAAAGTCCCATTCACAACAGTTGAATATGTTTCCTGGAGTGGGGTGCTTGCGGGAGAGCCCTTCACACTGTTCCGCCCCCCTGCTGACTTCTCTCCTCTCCTTTTTGTTGACCTGCCCCCCCGCCGCCCCACGCGTTTGTGCAGAAAGCCTACCGGTCTGTTTCAGACTTGAATGGAGGAGGCTGTAGACAGCCTGTGTCCACAGACACGCTTTAAATGGAGCATTTCAGGGAGGCAGAGTTGCTACTTCTATTAGGCCCGAAACTGAAGAAGACAAGTAGCAACAACAACTATGCTGAAGGGTACCTTCTAGGGACCAGGTACATCTTTAGTGTCACCTCCTGGACCTGGCAACAGCTTCAAATGCTCAGAGATACTTTACTTTTCTTATAATGCAATGTCTCAGTGTCGTCTGGCAAATAGACAGGAGGACACTGACCTAGTAGAAACCTGGTGAACTGAAAGGAAAAAATGGGTGGCATAGCCTGGACTTCAGCGCTTCTACACAAGATGGCGCTCTGGTCTTGGGAGAAGGAGGCCACCAGCCCCATGCTAACTGCTGAAGCAGCGCCCGGAGAGATGGACTCCTCTGCATGCTGTCATCTATTGCATTAGGGCAATTGGTTTGACCCGAGCAATATTAAGGGCAAAGTCACTGGCCTGCTGCCTTACTAACGGCTCTCTGTGATCATATGACTCAGCGTTAATTATTTTTACTTCTGGGGGAAGGGGAGTAGGAAAAACCCATCCTACCGCAAGCCTCATTGCAGAGGAGTTTGACGTTCACAGATGAAGGAGAGGGCGTTATAATTGATCCCCTACTTCTCAGAAGTAACCCAATAGGTTCGTCCATCTCCAAACAGAAGACAGAGAAGGTATAAGAGATCTCTTCTGCTTCTGAACGCATGGTTCCTCCTGTGTCTGCGGTCTCTGCTCCCATCAGCATTTCACAACTACCACTAGATCCAACTACAGGTTGCAGGGATCTGAGGGAAGAAATGCTGCTCAGGTGAGGCAGATGGCCTGCACAGTCCCTGTCACTGTCCCAGCCCCACACAGATGTGCGGGCACTGACCAGCTACTTGAGGTGCTCCCCTCACCACCTCCTACGCTTGGCCGTGTCCTTGCTTTGGCCAACTGGCCAGCTCTGGAATTCCCATTTTCCTTGGCAGTCTACTGCCCCTGAGCACCCCAGCCTGAGGCCATGCTTTTTGCTTTGGCCCATTATGGTCCCAGATGCCATTTCTTGCTCTCTGAGCTGGGCTGGGACACCGGCCACATGCCCTACTGGCCTGGCTCTTGTTTCCCCCAGCTGTCACCTCCAGTCTTGTCTGCAGAGCTTCCTGCTGATTATGACTCCTCAGTCTGTTCCTCTGCTCCTCTGAGCTGAGCCGTGCTCTTGAAGTGCTCTCTGGAGGCCATTCCCATGCTGTTGGCTCCCACTTTCCTCATCTGCCGGTTGTCCCACCTCCTGGGCATTTTGTGTGCTGTTCCCCAAGCCCTTGCTTCGAATCTGATCACCTCAGGTCGTTCCTGTCTCATCCAAAAGTGAGGAGCCTTCTTCAACTTCACAGCTCTGTTCTTGGGATCCCTCTTTTAGGAAGAATCATACTTGGGAAGTGGGGTCTTGGGAACTTTGTGAAATGAAAGTCTCATTTCTCTGTTAAGGTTTGAGGATCCTGCCCATATCTTGCACAAGTTGGATTATTCTACCCCTCATAGTCTAGAGTAAAAGATACACAATGGCTTCATGTTCTAACCTTTGCGATCTTTCCAATGACATCGGCAAGTCTGGTCATGACCAGGCCCTTCTGCTTCTAGCTCACGTCTTACTCTGCTAGTTTGAAGGCAACAACCGTAGAAGGTCACCAGTATTCCCTGCATCCCATCTACTCCTTCTCTTCCTTATATTTCAAGAATGCCTGGCTGGAGAGGCTATGGAGTCAAGTGAGAGTTTATTTAAGGTGAACAGATTACAGGTGAATGCAGAAGGGAAAAATCCAGTTGGTAGGGAAAGCAAAAGTATTTGTGATCACCTGCAATGAAGACCACAATAGCCACTCTTTGCCCATGCTTGCACTGCTCACAGGTGTGGGGAGGTAAGAATGAGCCATGGGGTATGTTTGAAGCTCATTAGTCTTTCTTTCTTTCTTTCTTTTTTTTAAAGATGTATTTACCCATTTGAGAGGGAGAGAGAAAGAGAGCACAAGCAAGGGGCGAGGGAGAGAGAGAATCCTAAGACAGACCCCCATCTGAGTGTAAAGCCTGACGTGGGGCTCAGTCCCAGGACCCTGAGATCATGACCTGAGCTGAAACCAAGAGTTGGTTGCTTGACTAACTGAGCCACCCAGGCGCCCCAAGGCTCATCAGTCTTTCTAACACTAAAGGCTCAATTCTCCTGGTGACCAGTTCTACCATTTCCTTCCTAACATCACCACGGAGATTTCCTTCCTCAATCCAGGTCTTGATCTGCTTTTGGAATTCAAATCTCTTCCAGTCTTTTTTCTTTCTGGTGCTGTGACAGATTGATGTCATCAATGGTCCCCCATTAATGACCTCTCTGTATCTCTGCCCTTTGCTGTGTGGCTTTGCAGTCTCTACCCACTCTGATTCTGGGACGTGTGACTTGTGGTGGCCTATGGGTGGGGAGCAAACTGGATTGAAGTGTAGACTTGTGAAAATTCATTTGCTTTCTTCCTCATTTTCAACTTCTGCTTCTTTATGTGAGCAGAACTGGCTAGCTTCTGGAGGATGAGAGGCACATGGAGCTGAGTCATCCCAACTGAGGCCATCTTAAACCAGCTGGTCTCCAGCTGACATGCCAGACCATGAGTGAGCCTGCTCAGATTAGTAGGATGGTCCAGCCAATCCATCCACTCAAGAGCAAACAGGAATGTCTATTTTTGTATTCCACTGGGGTTTTGTGGTTGTTTGTTATGCAACAACATTGGGTCAGTAGATAGCTACTACTGGCCTAGGACGTGAGTGCCATCAGAGTGTTCTTACTCCTGAGTTCTGGGAATGTTTAGGCTTGCCTCTTATCTCTCTATTGCTCTAGATTAATGGGAGTCAACAGGGAAAGTGCTGGGAGATTCTGGTGACATATTTTAATAAAAAAGAACACAGAAGATCATGGGTCTTTGAGCCAGACATGTGCAGGTATGGTATCTATTGGAACATAGTGAGGGACTTCCGTAGAGTCCTCACCTGGGTTTCATTGCTGATACCTCCTGCTCACTAGACTTTAGCCTATTTGAGCTGAAGAAATGAGCTTCTCCTCCTGGGTGGGAGGCACGCTTGTGGACTTTGGGTTTGTCATAGTGTGACCCAGCACTAGCCCATTTGGAACTAGTGTCAAGTATCCAGGCTTCATCACCTGGATTATTGCAATAACTCCTTAATTTGTGTCCGGACCCATGCATCCTGTGCACCACTGCTGGATTTATCTGTCCCCAGTACCACTTCACTTCTAAATTCTCTCTGCTCCACTCAAAGTAATAGAGTGGTTCCCCATGGCCTTTTGGATTAAGCCTGAACTCAGTCTTCTAGATTAGTGACCTCATAATCTGCCCCACCTTAGTTATTTATTCCCATGTCCCACTATTTCCTCCTGCCCCGGTGTCCTCACACCCTCTGGCTCACAGCAGGCTCTTTGCCTTTCCTGATGCCTGTTCCTCACTCTTATTTCTCTCTCCACCTGACCCAACCCACAACTCCACTACATCTATGCTGAGCCTGCTTGCCCTTCAGGTGTTGACTCAGCTCTTCCCTTGTTCATGAAGCCTCCTAGATGACTCAGAAAATGTTGATATTTGCCTACTATTTTGAAAACCTATAATCTTTGTAACTGGAAGAGAGCCTCACAGCCTTCCCTTTCCTCAACGGCCAGTCACCAGAGGGCACAAGCCATTGGCAAAGAATTTAGATGAGTCCTCACTAGAAGGGTCAGCTCGCAGCTTTTCTTGCACTGAGGAAACAGCTACTGAGGAACGCGTGATCTTTCTTCTCATTCTGTAAAAGCTAAAGAGGAAGAGAGAAAGAAAGTACACGCTGTTCCGTATAGTAATAGGATTCTCTAACCTCATGGGTGGAGATGGTACCTTGGAGACGATTTCCTTCCCAATAGAAGCTACAGTCTTTGAGAATTGTTTGTGCTGCTCTCTCTCTCTCTCTCTCTCTCCCTCTCTGTGTAAATGGACCTGTTTCAACAGGTCCAACAGTTAAAGGAACACTATATAATCTTTCAGATGAGAGATCACAAAGGCAATCTGACCTAGAAGATCCTTCTGGATCCATCAGAAAAGGGGAAATTCCAAATCCCCTGGATTGTTCTCGGGATTTGGGGTGTTAGCGGCCCTTAGTGGCAATCTAGGAAAATTCTCAGGACCCTCCACCAGACTAAGTGATGCAGACTTGAGAAAAGCCCTAACAGGAAGAAAGGACATTGTGGCAGGCATTGTGGTCGCTGTTGGTACACAGGGCTCTGGTTTTCCCAGAAGTTAATTGGCAATTCTAACTTGGGATAAAAGGAGATGTTATGAGGCGAGATATGGGAATTTCAGGTCTGGGGGCCAGGTTAGGAACTAAGGGTGCACCTTTTGTGGACGGTTTAACATCTTAGATGCTTTCCCTTTGCCGTCTGACAAAGTCCAATTTATTTCGTGCTCAGTTTTACCTCTTCCCCTTCAACATTGGGTTCATATTTTTAATGTACTTGATTTTTGAGTATACCCCAGTGTAGCCTGGCATGGAGAAATAGGAGTCGGAAGGTCAGAGTGGAGGGTAATGGGTGCATCTCAGAATTCTCAGAGGTTTCTGATTTCTTTTTCTTTTTTTAAGATTTTACTTATTTATGTGAGAGAAAGATAGAGCATAAGCGGGGACGGGGCAGAGGGAGAGGGAGACTCATGGCTGAGCATGAAGCCTGATGTGGAGTTCGATCCCAGGACCCGGAGATCGTGACCCGAGCTGGAACCAAGAGTCAGACGCTTAACCAGCTGAGCCACCCAGGCGCCCCTTCTGCTTTCTTTTCCACAATTTTTGAACGTTGTAATTTTAATTTGGTGAAAATATAAAAATGTTAATCTAAGACCTCCTGGATGACTATTTGAAACTGTCATAATATTTTCATGCTGACATTTACACTTTTGTACCCAATCCCATTTGCACCAAGTGAAAGCCAAATGAATTCACAGTGGCTGTATGAATGAAGCTTTGTCGCTTCAAATAAGGAAGTGAGGGGAAAGGGCTGTGTCCTCTTACAGCATGGAGTGGGGGCAGGCCTGCTGGAGGCCGAAGAACCCACACCTGCCCCACGGCACTTTCATATGGGCATTAATCAAGGTTCTCCAGAGAATCAGAACCAATAGGATGTATAAAGACATAGAGAAAGAGGTTTCTTTCTTTTTTTTTTTTAAGATTTTTTTTATTTATTTGACAGAGAGAGAGAGCGAGAGAGCACAAGTAGGCAGAGTGGCAGGCAGAGGGAGAGGGAGAGGGAGAAGCAGGCTCCCCGCTGAGCAGGGAGCATGATGTGGGGCTTGACCCCAGGATCCTGGGATCATGACCTGAACTGAAGGCAGCCGCTTAACTGACTGAGCCCCCCAGGCGCCCCAGAAAGAGGTTTCTTAAACAGGTTTCTTATGAGGGGTTGGCTCACATGATTATGGAGCCTGAGAAGTCACGTGACTTGCCATCAGCAAGCTGGAGGCCCAGGGAAACTGGTGGTGTGGTTCCAGTCCAAACCCAAGAACTTGAGAACCAGGGGGACAAATGGTGTGAGTTCCAGGCTGAGATCTGATGCCTGAGAACAGGAGCGCTGATGCCCAAGGGCAGGAGACACTGGATGTCCCAGCTCAAGCAGGGAGCAGATTCACTCTTCTTCCACATTTTTATTTTATACAGGCCCTTAATGGATGGGATGGTGCCCACCTGCATTGGTGAGAGCAGTTTTTTTTTTTTTTTAAACTCTAGCTACTGATTGAAATGCTAATCTCTTCTGGAAACATCATCACAGACACACCCAGAAATGTGTTGTTTGTTTGTTTTTTACAGCTATCTGGGTATCCCTTAGCCTAGTTAAGCTGACATGTAAAATTAACCATCACAACATATAAGCAGATATATCTGTGGCTCAGTTGAGTTGCGTACTTTGCAACTTGTAGTTTATTAAATGTAAGTATAGTAGTAAATTTACAACAAAGAAGTTTTTCTTCTCTGAATACACGCAATAACAGGATTAAATTCAATGCAGATTCAAGAGTGTCACAATGTTAATCTCATCTTCCACTGAATTAGACAGCTTTACAGTGTTATCAGATGATACATCATTAAAATAGGCAGTTGAAAATTGCATGTGGCAAGTTTTGGTTAAGTACGAGGTCTGATTATTCTGAACTAGGAGGCAAAACCTTAAAACCATGAATATCGTTTTGAGCAGTATTCTTCCGTAAGTAAGCCCTCTCTGAATTAGTTTCTGAAAGTCAAAAAATACGAAGCCAGTGATTAAATAAAGAACCAGACCTGAGGCTCTTTCTATTATTAAAGACCATTAATTTGCTTTCAGCAAAACAGTATCATTACATTGGTGTTGCTAATTTGAAAATTATTTGGCTTTTCAGGAATTTTCTTTTTTGGTATGTGATTTAAAAATTGGCTTTTGTGCTTATAAATTTAGAAAATTTATACCAATTTTTATGGTTATGCTTATTCAAGTAACATAAAAATTTTAAGTCAAACTGGAAGGTCTCTGAAATTTTTTTCCTCTTGGGACAATTCGTTATTCTAATTTGAGAAAAACTGTGTGATTTGGGAGGAAGATACTTGTGTTATGTACGTATTATTGGCACTACATATTTGTCTTCTGTTCTTCTCTGATTAATTTTATGTCTGCTAAATTTAGCTCCCCAATGATTTATTATGCTTTTTTGGTATACTCCATAGCACCTGGACAATACTGGGCGCATAATAGCTGGTCAGTAAATCCTGGCAAAATGGGAGTGGTCTGGGCTCTGTGAGTGCAGTGAAACTGGGCATGGATTCAAAAGCAGTAAAGTGAAATGCATTCCTAGCTTTCAAGAATTCTTTAGCTAGTCTGTTAAGTTCTGATAGTATAAGGGTCTCTGCATCTCCAAGGTATGCGGAGGTGCTCAGTCAATGCTTCTAAAGTAAAAAGGTCTAATCCTTGGCAAAAGGAAGAAAAAAGTGAACAATGATCTTTAGAGCCCTGGACATGTACGTCTAGGGAATCCACTGTTGCTGTGTACCTTAGGACATGCCTTATATCTATACTTCCAAGTACATACACATGCGCACACAGATACATGTACACACTCTGTTTCTTTGCAAGGCAATACGATCGTCCAAAATAGAACACCATGATGGGGTAGGCCATCTGAAGCCTTGTCCCCAGAAGGCCTTCCGTGCATCTGGAAATCTGACCTGACCAGCTCAAAGGGGGTAATCCAATCCTGGCCACATTTTCAGTGAGTTCTCGAGTATCGGCTGCCTTCCTGATGCCTGCCCAGGGCTGCATTTCCCCATGGACCATTTCAGAACAAGAACACAGCTCCGGTCAGTATGGGCTTAACTACAGCTGAAACTGGAGGCAGCTGGAGCAGCTCGGCCCTCCTGGAGGTCCGGTACACGACTGTCCGTTCCGGGCCACGCAAGTCTTAGCTGACGCACCTGTCGGAGGCCAGGAGTGGGCTCCGTCCCATTTCCTAGGGTGCGGAAATTGAGCAAAAGGGAGATGCCGGCTTCTCGCCCCCCCACTGGAACTCCAGGGCTGTGGGTCCAGACTGGTGCTAGGGCAAAAACCCCCTGTGGGTGGGGCCCAGGCATCTGAATTTTAACAAGATCCCCAGGAGATTCTGATGCCCACCAAAGTTGGAGAACTGTGGGCTTATTAAGGCGCTCAGTGCTGTTGGCCTTCCCAGCTGACGTTCCGATGTGATCTCCTCTGGTGAGGGGCTCTCCCCCGCCCGCCCCCCAGCTTAGAACGGCCGGGGCATTGAACTGTGGCCCCCTAACCTCCCTCCACTGCCAAACCCATCCTTGTTGCTGCTGCAAACTCTCAGGCCACGGAGGTACGAGCTGCTCTGACATTTGTGCATCAGTCTCCTAATTTAAAAAGTCTCCATCGCGACCAGAGCCTTCCCCTGGCTCCTGGCTGCCCCCCCGCCTCCACAGCTAGCAGCTACGTCTCCCTCCTTTGCATTGATCCCGTGCCCCTCATGGAGCGGGAAAAAGGCTACAGTGGCCGCCGTCACCTATCTCTTGCCCGTGTCAGGGGCTGCGAGGCTCGTCTAGATCAAGGGAACGATGATCGATATGAGCAGGCCAAGGGCAGGGTGCCGAGGATGACTCTATTCTCCAGGATGGGCTCCGGTCTCAAAGAGGGAGGGTAGAATCAGAATTCTCTCCAGCCTTTCTGCTCTCCTTTCCATGTCTGCTTTCCTTCCCGTAGTCCCCTTGGCCATCACGTCGCTGCATTCTGGACCCGACATGAGTCTAGAAAGCCTACAGACAAAAGTTTGATTGGTGGAGGGCTCAAGTAGCTTTACCTTCTTATCCTAGGTCTGGTCTCACACCCTTAAGAGAAGACTCCCCTTCCCTGTACCTTAAAGCTGGCGGAGGAATTCGGCCTTATCACCTTCATTTCGTGTGCTTGTCACCCCATAAATAATCATTATTATTCTGAAGGGCAAATACAGCTATTCCAGAAAAAACTAACCCGATCACAGGAAGACAGGAAGACAGCCAGCTAAAGCTGTCCTCCCATGGGCCCGGATGGCTAGATAGTTTCTTAGGTTTGGCACACGAGGAGTTTCCATTTCTCTTTCTTTTTCTGATCTGGTCTACTAGGCGGCTGGACTTGGAGGTGCTTTCAACAAATTGAGTCCCTACGGCATGCTCTGCTCCACCAGTGGCTTTTAAGCTGGCTTCTCATTAGCGTCCCCCAGGGAACTACTAAAAGGGACAGTTTCCTACTCCTCGAGACTCTCACGCAGTCAGCCTGGGATGGGGGCCTGGCATCTGTAGTTTTCATCGCCATGAGTTTGGGAAGCCCAGCCTACAGCGTGGTAAGCACCAGGGGGACAAAAGGGTGAGGGCACCCCACTGCCTTCCGGGGGCTTACGGTCTAGCTGGGATGGGCGCGTCAGACGCTGGAGCGTTATGTTCTATCAAGTTATTAATACTATAGAGCCCATGCTGGAAAAAAGAAGCAGTAGGGGAGAGGCAGGCCACTCCACAGTGTGTGACTGAGGGTTTAGATGTGAAATCCACTCACTTCCCAGACCCTTACTAGGCTACTTGTTTGGTCAAGGATCGGAGAAGGGGAGTCGCATGCTAGGCTCAGAGGGTCACTGAGCTGGAAGGTGCCTTATCTAATCCCAAAGCTCTGGTTTAGGGTTGAAGACATTGAGTTCCGGGGGTGATGTGACCTGCCAGAGGCCACCCAGGCTTGCTGTGGGCAGAGCTGGGTGAGGACCCAGGGCAAGCTCAACACAGCACACACAACTTCATCTCTGGGAGGGAGCAGAGCACAGAGATTTTCCATAGAACCCGCTCTGGCAGCCTCAGCAACCTGCTCAGCAGGTAGCACAGGTACTCGCTGGTACCTTGGGGCCTCACCTCTTTCCGCCTCCACTTCTCACGGCGGTCAAGTGGGGGAAATCCACAGGAGGAGCTTTTGGACTTGGGCCTGAAATGAGTGCTAAGTGCATCTCTTGCAGTGCATCTCCCAGAGCCACCCCGAGGGCACTGGGGGCAGAACCTACCACACTGAAGGGTATACCCTCCCGCCCCCGCCCTGCCCCTGACCTGTAATAATCCTGTTCTGGGAAAATCTAGTTAGCATAAACATCCACGGCAACACTGAAGCAGGGAGTCCACACTTGGCCCAACCGTCAGTAGAACTGATGGGGGAGGAGTCGGCTAGAAGGAAAAGCAGGCTCAGAGATGAGGAAGTGAGTGGGAGAGAAGAGTATGGAAAAGAACAAGCACTATTGTTTTTGGAAGCTGAAACAGTTGTCTCCCCTCTGTCTTGGCTGACATAGGACAGGGTGCTAGGAGATGAGATTTCTCCTGAGTCTTTTTATAGAAAGCCTGGAGGGTGTGGGGATGGTATATTCTCTATCACCTCCTTCATCCACCTGTTGGTGTCTTGGGTAATATGACCCAAAACAATTACACCAAGGTGCTATGCTCTAGGGAGGGATCTGCTGCCTCTTATGTTTCCCTTGGATTGTAGATTCTACATTTCTCAACTTTATAATGTATAGCAGTATAATTAACTTCTCATCAGGTCCGGGGACTGAAAGGGACTGGTCTAACTTTAAAAGTCCTTGACACACACACACACACACACACACACACACACACACACACAAATCAAAGACAAAGAGAGCAAATGGGCATCTCCATGAACTAACAAGAGGATTCTTCCACCTCTTGGTATTTGCAGATAGAAGGGCAATATCGCGAAGACAAGGCCATTTGTGAATTCTGCGTGCCGTATTTCCTGCAGGGAGGACTGATCTTGCTCTCTCCCTTCAAACCAAAGTTTTTCCAGCTGGAGACACTGGAAGCCAGCTTATAGGTTCAGGCCACTCTGTTGTCAGTCAGAAAATGCTAAGGGCACCTAATTCAGGAGCCTGAAAGACCCAACATTTAGCCAACCTTGCTCTAGGCTGCTTTGATCTGGTATCGTGAGGAACTGGGCTTTTTTTTTTTTTTTTCCTTCTTTTAACTGAATGATGTTATATCAGTTTCAGGTGTACAACATAGTGATTCAGCAAATCTATACTTTATCCTGTGCTCACAAGTGTAGCTACCCTCTGTGACCACACAACACTATTATAATACCATTGGCTATGTCCCTAGGCTGTACCTTTTATCCCTGTGCCTTACTTGTTCCATAACTGGAAGGCTTTACTCCCGCTCCCCTTTGCCCATTTTGCCCATCCCCTACCCCCTAGAGTAACTGGATTTCTGCCTTGTGCCAGGAACTATGCATCCACCATCTACCAGGGCCCATTCTTGGAGCTGGTTTTCTGTTTTGTGGCCTGGCTCACTCACCTGCTAGTTCTATCTCAGGGACTCTGAGGTGTTCTTGTCAGTTCCTCTCAGGCTCTGTGAATCCAAACCCTCTGTCTAGAACTCTTGGTTATTATGCCCTCTTGACAATCTAGGTTGTTCTATCACGGATCAGGAAAGCCTTTAGCATTGGTGTTGGGCTGAATTATGGCCCCCAAAGATGTCCATGCTTTCATCCCTGGAACCTCTGAATGAATAGATTGGATTACATGGCAAAGGGAACTTTGCAGATATACTTAAGATGACAGACTTTAAAATGGGGAGATTATCATGGACGATTGGGCCCAGGTGAGCCCGGTCTAATCGCACGAGCTCTTAAAAGCAGAATTTTCTCTGGCTGAAGAGGGAGAGCTGGAGGAGGAGGAAGGCGAGAGAGATGGCAAGCCTGAGGAGGCTTTGGTGCACCGTTGCTGGGTGCCCACAAGCAAGGGCTGGAGAAAGGCCTCTGTGGGGTACGTGTGTTTCCAGCTCCCAGCCTGCAAGGAAACAGGGACCTCAGTCCTAGAACTGCGAGGAATTGAACTTACTTATCTAACAACCTGAATGGGTTTGGAATCAGATTCTCCCCTAGAGCCTCCAGAGGGAACATAGCCCTGGCGATAGCTTGGTTTTAGCCCGGTGGGACCCGTCTGAGATAATAAATTTGTGTTATTTTAAGCCACAAACTTTGTGGTAGTTTGTTACGAAAGCAACAGAAAACACCACACCTCATTGTGGTATTAAGTAACACAATTATAGCAGAAGCAAAGAATGCACAGTAATCCTGTTGAGATCACCAGCACCCATAAAAATTAGTAAGGCGCTTACTAATCAGTTTCCTGATTTTCTGGATTCATCCCCCCCTCCCAAATTTATCACCGTTTCTTCTCATGCCTCGTGTTTTCTCACCCAGCAATTTCCTAGTGTTGCTAAAGGTGGGCAAGGATTATCAGGAGATGAGCAGCTTATGATAATACCTTCTAGCTCGTGATCGCTTATCACGTTCATTAGCTTTACAGTCATCATTTCATTTTCAGTGCACGGTAACCATGTGAGAAAGTTAACTGTCGTCATCATTTTACAGAGGAGGACGCCGACTTGAAGGTCAGAGAGGGTAAGCGACTTGCCTCAGGCTGCCGCTTGTTGAGGGACTGGGACCCGGGATCCGAACCCAGGGTTGTGTGAGGTCAAGGCCCCGCCCACCTTTCCAGCTTCATCTTGTTTGGCTCCCCTCCTCACCATTTCCTCACCCTCTCGCTTGGGCCACTCCAGGGGCCTCTTTGTATTCCTTAAACCCATGTGACACTTTTTTTTTGTTGTTGTTAAAGATTTTATTTATTTATTTGAGAGAGAGAGAGAGCACAAGCAGGGGGGAGCAGACGTCCCGCTGAGCAGGGAACCTGACTCAGGCCTCGATCCCAGGACCCTGAGATCATGACCTGAGCCGAAGGCAGACGTTAACCGACTGAGGCACCCAGATGTCCCTCCATATGTGACACTTCCCTTATCTGCTCCCCTGACCTGTGGTTCCCTCTGCCTGGGTCCCTTTTCTACCTGAATCTGTACCCAACTGGCCCATTTCTGGTCTTGGCATCTTGGCTGAAACGTCCCCTCCTCAGGCTCTCCCCCCCGTAGTCTCTCCTCTGCTCGGTCCTGGCACCTCATTCCCCCCTAGCACGTCACGGGGATTCTAATTACATTTACCTTTGGGTAGTTGCTCGTGGGTTGCTTGTGTGCGCCCCACACTGAGGTCAGTAGGAGGACGGCCCCGCTCAGCGTGGGGGCTCTGAGGCTAGCACAGCGCCTGCTTCAAGTACGCATGTTGTAAGTACTGAGTAAATATTCGATACCGTCCTTCCGTCAGGGGGCCAGCTCAGCTTGCTAATGCTTGTGCCCGGGTGTGAGTGCATGTGAGAACCCCCTAAGACAAAGAGAACACCTGCTGTGTTTCTGGAAAGCATATGTTGCGTTCAGATGCTTTTTTTTTTAGTCTTCTGGGTTTCCATTAACGAGCTTCAGTGATGAGGTAGAAGAGTCTGGGAGCTGTTCGCCTTTCAGGCCCTTAAAGGAGGCACAAAAGAGGTTCTTCTAGGGACAGAGAAAAGGGAACTTTCTGTGGTGTCTGGAGAGCAGGTTGGTCCCAGACACCATCCTTCCAGCCCCTGTGGCTGTCCCCTCTGAAGAAGAGCTGGTAGACTGAGTGACTTCTAGAGAATTCCGGGAGCTCCAAGTTAAGCAGATGAGCAGCTGGGTGGGCTCTTCATAGAAGTAAACAAATGGCTCCAAGTTGTGGGGAAGGTGTGAAGCCCACAGAAGTCTGTCTGTGTGGTTCCCACCCCCCGGTTCACTGGCCCATGAGCCCTCCTGCGTCCGACGTGAGACACAACCAATCTCTTCAACCTCCTGGAAGCCCAGCCCCATGTAGCACTTGGTCATTAGCAGCTGCAGGCTCCCCACTGGCTCCTGAGCACCCCAGGGTCACCGTTTTCACGTCAGCCATGCCAAAGAGCGTGCTAGCACACAGTCTAGGGTGGTCGCTGAACGCTGATCTGTTGGTGGTGGAAGCTTACATTTGGGTCCTATAAAACGAACTTTCCCTCTCATCCTTTACAGAGAAAACAGGCAAATCACCCGTGGAGAAACCAGTCTCCTGCTAGATTGCAGGGATTCCCAGAGATTTCGATGCCTGTGCTGACAAGTGATTGGCCCACTCTGTTTTTTGGTTTTGGCTTTGTTTTTACAGTGTGGCTTTGTCTTTGTGCTAACGCAGTGTCACACTGTACATTTTAGTAACAAGGCACTGAGGAAGCTTCGGAGCCATCGGTGGAGATGGGTGATGAGACAAAATGATTCAGGTTGTTTCCTTATAGGGAGGTTGTGCCCCCAGCAGGGTCGCATCGGGTGCTTCCGGAGGATCTGTTCTTCCTAGGAATGTCTGAAGAATGGAATCAGGCTGTGCTGTGCTCTGGGGGGTGGTGGGAGAAGCAAGAGGGGAAAAAGGGGAGCCTGTGCTTCCGAGGACCTACGAAGGGCCAGACTTGGTTTAGGGCAACTTAGGAAGACTGGCCTCATTTAGTCTGTGATTGTCCCCGATCTGTTTGGGAGCCCTGCCTCCATCTGCCTGGCAAGGGGACCAGGAGGCAGAGTCTGGCCAGAAAACTGAGCTTGAAGACATTTGGAGCCCCGGTGGTGGGGGAAACAGCACGTTCCTCTCTGAGCGGACTCAGTAAGTCCGGATTCAGCGTGGGGACTCAGTCCTGAGCTGCTCCAGTTGCATAGGCTCTCCCTGGCTTCGGTCATGGACTTTGCAACTGGGTCGAAGCGCCAGCCGGGGTAAAGACAGCCAGGTTTCTCTGTGCCCAGAACAGGGGTTCTCGAGCTAGGGAGGATCAGAACCACAGAGGCTGGGCTACCTGCCCTGACGTTCTGATTTCACAGGGCCAGGGGGTGAGTGGGGGCTGACAGTTTGCATTTCTCACAAGCTGCCAGGTGGTGCTGAGGCTGGTCCAGGAACCTCGCTCTGAGGACCCCTGTTCTAGAGCATTTAGAGAAGGAGGTCCAGCTCCATGCAGGTCTCCCGCTTTCTGAAAGTTCATGTTACCCCACTTTGCTTTTACAAAAGACCTACATTAGTACCTGGTCTCACTAACCGAAGAAATCTGAAGAGGATTTTTGCTTTTAGGGAAAAGCAAAAAGCGAAAATAGCCTTCAGCGTTGGTTTTGCACTGGGCTTTATAGAGGCAGTAGCACCCCGATCCGTGAGAATGGTGCCACCAAGCCCCCTCCCTGCAAACCACACATCTCTCCCATCAAGCTACCAGCTTGGGACTGTCTGTGAGCATCTGCGGTTTATCTCGATTTATTTTGTGCATCTGTTAGCAAGATGTACCCTAAGGTACCAGAAAAGCCTCAGAGAGGTGATTTTTTTTTGGGTCTGGAAATGCTTAAAATTTTTTCCATATAAATTAATGGTACTGGAGTTCCTTCTTTGCTTGATGCCATGTTGGCTAAGGGAAAGATTCCTAGGAATGCCCTACTTTCGGATAGCGGGGGACACCTGCACTTCCAAAGGGCCAGGTTTTTCTGGGCGAGGGGTTGCTCCCTGCCATAGCTGGACCGTGGAATCCTCCGGGCCAACCCTCCTCTGTCCCTCCTTGCTGACCAGGCTGCCGAGGATAGGGACAACAATGGATAATCTTCTATTTCTGATGCTTTATAATTCTATCCTCTCAGTACTTTGCAAAGCTTTTTAATTTCCCTCTTATTAAAATAAAAAGGAGGAGGATCCTGCGTCCTTGAAGACAGATGCCTTTTTAGCTTTGCTTTGGGAGGGGGGCTCTTAGCTACCTACAAAATGAGCATCTTGGGGAGTCAGTGAACCAGCAGTCACTGTTCTCCTAGGTCAGGCTGAGACCCCGGAGTCCAGCAGCATGGGACCTTCAGGTCATCACCGTTGTGATGCCAAATGTTTTAGAGCAGCCCCCGGGGAGATGCGAACAAAGGTAGGTGAGAGACACACAGGATCATGGCGATAGGTTTGGTAGATGGGGTAAGGGAGGCAGTGGAAAATCGCATTGGCGGGTTGGGGGGGTGGTTATTTTCACATCTGGGAGGAAACTGTCTTCTTAGCAACACACTTCTTTCCAGGTCCTGGTTTCATAAATTGACCTTACTGGAAGGAGGGATGAAGGGCATTGTCAAGGGCATGGCCTCAACCCTTCTCTGTCCCCTTTATAAAAAGGGCCTAAAGAGAATCTCTACTTGAAAGGGAGAGGACCCTTTGACAGTTTAGCACCTGGCCTGGCATGTGGCCAGCACTCCGTAACCAGTGGCTGCTTCTCTCGTGGACCTGTGGTCCAAACAGGTGCTTACCATCTGGGGCGTCCGAGCATCGTCGATGTGCCTGGGAGAACGGGGTCTTCCTGTTCTCCTCTCTGAACAGGACAGAGGCCGATGCAGGCAGGCAGCAGGTTTTGATTATTAGCTGGAACCTGGGCAGCCACACTGGGCTTCAGAGACTCTAAGGGAGGCTTTTAGCTGCAGTCACTGCGTTAAGGTGTTGGTTGCTGGGGGAACACCGGGCCCTTGCCTCCAGAGAACTCAGAGACCGCAGGAATCTGGGCCGCAGGCCCTTCCCTCCTGTCTCATCTCCGGCTTTGCACAATGCCTCCGGGGCAAGCTTACACTGCTGTCACTTCGGTGGCGGGTGGGAGGAAGGAGACTCGAGGCCATGACGGGCTAAGCTCCAGCTGCCCACACCAGCCACTTCACATCCTTCTCTCGGCACCCACCGGAGAACTGAGGGGCCCTGGAGGTCCCAGAGGCTGTGGACACAGGTGGGTGGGTCCTGCGGTTCTGATTTGCTATTGGACCACTTTCTCCTCCAGGGATTCAGTGTCCTCAGAAGGCCCCTCGCCAGCCCCTGGTTCTGCATTCTGAAGCCTCTCCTCCATCCATCTTGGTGGATTTCCCTTCAAAGTTGGGCCTCTCGTGTCTCTGTCCTGGAGGCTTCATTCAGCAGGAAGGACTGAGCACCTCCTCTCTGCGGATGGCCTGCTGGTCGAGCCTGTGTGATGAGCCAAGCCCAGGCCGAAGTGTCAAGCCCACCCAGGCACTCGGTGGTGGTGACAAAAATGGGTCTTTGGCTTTCTGCATGTGCCCACATGCTCCTAAGACCTTGGTGGCAGTGGCCTTGGGGCTTGGCCTGTGTTGGCACAGCAGGGAGGGTAAAGGTGAGGCAGTTGGCTGGCTCCCCACTTTAATTAAAGCAGGGGAAGAGACAGACGCCGTCTCTGGCCTGAAGGAGATGCAGCTTCACACAGAAGCCTGGATGGTGCCCTCTGGCTCTCCCTGGCTTCTGCTCGGGGATGGCATGTTTGAGCGGGAGACTTGTTTTTCTGAAAACAAAATTACCTTACCATTTTCCATGCAGGGAATGGCAAACACCAGGCCTGGCAGTGGGTCTGTTGGCGTGTGGGTGGATGTGAGGGAGCCAGAGAGCTGGCAGCTTCGGAGGGTCTGCTCGATCCTCCCCACTGCTCCTCGGGGCTCTGCCTGGCTCTGCCCAGCGATGGCCAGATGCCCAGCTGGAGGAAATCAAGTGCTTTGTTTCGTCTTCTTTCCAAAGAGGTCCGCGTGGACATTCTAGAATCTCCTGGGAAAGGGTGTGGGGGCACAATCAAACATCAGTCCTTGGATCCTTTGATACGCAGCTGACTCCCTCTTGCCCTCCCATGCTCCTGAGAATCCCTCTGTGTAATGAGAGCCGGTACTCAGAGCAACATGTGCTTGGGACTGGTGTGGGGAGGAAAGGGAGAGAATGAATTGCCTGCCTTCTCTCAGTCCCCTCCAAAACAGTTACTGAGCCCCTGCTGTGGGTCTGGCACTCTCTGAGGCACTGGGAGATTGCCATGGAGGGTAGGCGGAAAGACTGAGCTTGCTGACATCCTTGGAAAGTTTGCCATTAAGGTGAGCCTGCAAGCATCTGGTTGGCGGGCGGGGGCCGGGGCGCGGGGGGCGGGGGAGGCTGACAATCCTTCCGTTAACCTGGAAAGTCATTACTGTTTCTCTGGGGATCCCACCCAAGTAAGAAGCTTGGAACCAGGAGTGTTCAAGGTGCCTCCAACAGAGTTTTTCTACTCACTTGACCAGAGCTAGATGCCCAGAAACTAGGGTTATGGGTTTAATTCCCAGGGAGAACAGGTAACCTATCAAAGAGGGGAAAAACCACTCACGGGCAGTTACCTTGCAAATTATGTCCTTGATTCTGGGACATGAGGCTCAGGGTAGCCCTATACATGCCTGGAGTGGGGGGGACAACATAAGTGAAAGTTAGAGATGTGATTTGAAGGTCTAGAGTGAGGCGTGTCTAGGGGAGCTGGCTGACCCAAAGAGGCATCACAAAATGATAATGGTGTTGACCTCCCCAAAGTCTAGGGTCTGCCCCTAGCCCTACAGGCTCAAGGTTTGATTCAGCCGGCACCATGAAAGCAGGTCCAATGCTTGAGAAAGATTTGCTCTAACCAAATATATAGGCTTTTGGATGAAAACAAAATGCAACTTCTTGATTTATACTGAAAAACACAGATGTCACAGATAAAATACATTATAATGGCCTATTCCTGTCTCTTCCTATAGAACAATCATCAGGCCCGCTGTCAATGGTAGATTGCTTAGTGAGTCTGGAATCAGACAAATGGAACTAGTTAGATGGCTTGGTGTTGACTAGCCTTGAGTTGTGAGAGTGTGATCAATCGTAACCGTATGTGGGATAGTCACTTGCTCTGATGAGCTTGAAACAGGCAGCGCCTCATTCTTGGAACACACCTCAGGTGAGGATGCCAACCCCATTTCTGGTGGCACGTTCTTGCTTCATCTCTGTTATGCCTTTAATCTAGTCTTAGAGGGTTGGAGTCATTCTGTCTCTTTCAGGAGACTTTGTCTCTACTGCGGTTCTCCTTGCATAGAACTTATTATTCAACAGCACAATCTCACATCCCCTGGAAACTTTTTTTGTCCCCACGTACTGCCAAACAAGAAAAAACTAACATGTCCTCATCAAACACAAAGACCAGACCACTGATCACTGATTTTTAAATTGGCCAAGACTTAAGTCAGAAATTCTTCCTCTTATAGATGGTGGAACTTTGTTAGTAAAGTGAAGAAGTCTGACTTACCCTAATGTATGTGATTAGTGAGCTTCCTGTCACCAGAGACTATTCTTTTCGAGTTTGGAATGAAATGAATTTATCTCTCTTCATTGTCTTTAAGCCAGAAAAATTCTGGGAAGCTGAGTGTGATGGTTAATTTTATGTATCAACTTGACTGGCCTTGGGATGCCCAGATGAAGCATTATTTCTGAGTGTACCTGTGAGGGAGGGTGTGTCCAGATGAGACGAGTATTTGAGTCCATGGACTCAGTAAATACATTGTCCTCCTCAATATGGTGGGCGTCATCCAATCTACTGTGAGGAAAAAAAAGGTGGAAGAAGGAGGAATTCACACTTTTTTTTTCTGCCTTACCTCTTAGGCTGGGACATCTCCTCTCTTGCCCTTGATTGGGATTTACACTGTTGGCTCCCCTTGTTCTCAGGCCTTTGGACTCAGTAGTTTATACCACCATCTTTCTTGGGTTTCCAGCTTGCAAATGGCAGGCGGATCGTGGGACTTCTAAGCCTCCATAATTGTGAGCATGTGTGTGGAGCTCCTATTGGCTCTATTTCTTTGGAGAATCCTGATTAACACACTCAAGGTTGGAAAACCTCTACAAATTGGACTGGGAATTCCAGGTTACGGGGCTAAGTTTTAGGGGACTCAAAACATAGACTTGTTATAGAAGTATAAGAAGGCCAGGTTCCCCCATGTTCTACTGGGCTCTACTTTGAGAACTGTCCAAGACCATCCTACTACTTTCCTTGATGTAGCCTTGGGGCACCCTGCCAGCAGTATCAGTGACTCTTACCTCGGTAAAAACAGGATTTTGTGCCAACCACTTTCTCCAGTCTTAGGAGGCTTTATCCCACAACCCACATATTAGACATACTTAGGATATATACTGAAAAAAATCTTGTAAATGGTATAAAAAATGAGCCCCTCTAGCCAATGAGTACTTCGTTTTTATTCATTCGATGCATTTATCCAACACCAACTCATAAGTTCTTTGGAGAGATGGAAATAGTGTTCCTGCCCACAAGGAATGTATAATCTACTTAAGGACATAAGGCCCGGGACCAACACGGACAAAACTTTGGCTTAGACTTAGCCGATCTGGGTCCAGGGCACTGCCTCAGCACTGCTTACTAGCTGGGCAAACTTGGGTAAACCTTGTCAATTCTCGGAGTGTCAGGTTCCTCCCTGATTCGTTCACTCCTTAAATACAGTTTTGAGCCACTGCTATGTGCTAGGCACTGTGTTAGAAGCCAGAGCTATATCTCTGAAACTGATATGCACATACCCTGCCCTCAAAAAGTTCTAAACCTACAAATATTTGTAAGCTAAGGTTATGGTGAAAGATGTTCAGGGGGCCGTGGGAGCACCTCGGAGGGGTTTGGCTCTCGTTACCTCTAGTTGACTGAGTATGCCTTGCTCCTTACCAGCTCAGAGCCTTCTATGGTGCCTTTCCTAGGTCTGGAATATTCTCCAAACCCAGTCACTCTAATTGACTTCTATTTATCCTTCAGATTCTCTGAAGGTTTCTCCGACCACAGCTCTGATAGTTCTGGCCACAGTTTGCAATAACATGTGATATTTTGAGATGAGGGAGTAAACGATGATAAGCCCAAGCCTGTGGGATGAGTGTGGTCTGGTAAAGGAGACCTGGGGCTGGGATGACGCTCCGGGAGGAGGAAAGGCATGGTGGGAGGGGAGAGCATGGTTTTTCTTTCTTTTTATTTTTTTATGAACATATAATGTATTATTTGTTTCAGGGGTACAGGTCTGTGATTCATCAGTCTTACATAACACCCAGCGCTCACCACAACACATCGCCTCCCCAATGTCCATCACCCGGCCACCCCATCCCACACCCCCCTCCCCTCCAGCAAACCTCAGTTTGTTTCCTGAGATTAAGAGTCTCTTATGGTTTGTCTCCCTCTCTGGTTTCATCTTGTTTCATATTTTCCTTTCTTTCCCTGGGATCCTCTGCATTGTTTCTTAAATTCTGCATATCAGTGAGATCATATGATAATTGTCTTTCTCTGATTGACTTATTTTGCTTAGCTTAATACCCTCTAGTTCCATCTACGTTGTTGCAAATGGCAAGATTTCATTTTTTGATGGCTGTGTAATATTCCAGTGTGTGTGTATATATATGTATATATCACTTCTTTTTTTCTTAAGATTTTATTTATTTGACAGAGAGAGAGCAAGTGAGCACAAGCAGGGAGAATGGCAGGCAGAGGGAGAAGCAGGTTCCCCACTGAGCAGGGAGCCCAAGGCAGGGCTCCATCCCAGGACCCTGGGATCGTGACCTGAGCTAAAGGCAGGTGCTTAACTGACTGAGCCACCCAGGTGCCCCTATACCACTTCTTCTTTATCCATTCATCTTCGATGGACCTCTGGGCTCTTTCCATAGTCTGGCTGTAGACATGAGCATGGTTTTCCTGAGGAAGTAGAAGTGGGAATGAATGGAGACCTCTTGGCAGGAGGTATTAAGAAATTAACAGGGTGGGGTGGTACCTGGGTGGCTCAGTCGGTTAAGTGGCAGACTCTTGATCTCAGCTCGGGTCTTGATCTCAGGGTTTCGAGTTCAAGCCCTGTGTTGGGGTCCATCCAGGGTGTGGAGACTACTTGAAAGAAAGGAAAGATAGAAATTAATCAACAGGAATCAGGTCGTAAAACTCTGTAATGGAATTGGAACTTTATCTTGAGAACAATGGGAAGCCACTGCAGGGGAGTAGCATTACCTGACTGGTCTCCTTCAACTAGCATGTGGCAAACAGGTTGGAGAGGATGGAAATAAGACCAGAGGGAAGGAGACCAGGTAAGAGACTCACTGTGATCTGGGTCCTCCTTAGGCTGCCCCGACATGATTTTTCTCAGGCCTGCTTGGATCTCGGAAGAGCAGATACCTGACAGGTGCCCCATGTTCTTCTTACCTTCCAAGCAGACCTGAATTTCTGCCTGGGTGTTCTCTTTGGTTCAGTAAGTTATTTCCGTTAAGCCCAAGTATTCTGGGGAGGAAATCAGCCTGTATGAATGTGTTTATGGAGCTTCTGTCAGGTGCGCAGGACCGAGGGAACACCCAGAAAACAGGTCAAGAAAATGTCTAGGCTTCTAGGGACCCTATCTATCTGACCCTGCATTCAGTGGCCGCTTGAGAAAGGCAGAGAGTCGATAAAGGGTGGGGTTTGCATGGAGATTTACAGGCCTGCTGGCATTTCTTGTCTTGGTAGTCATCATCTCAACCATTTCTCCACATGCACAGAGATGCCTGGGCTTCTTCGTCCCTGGGTGTGTGACAGGCGCGTCTAGGCGAGGCTAGTTTACGGTGGAGGCTGCAGTTCCTAAGGCGGCCACGACGGGGCGCCTGTGGGATAACGCCGGCGGTCAGGCAGGCGGCCGCGGCCTCGGAGGATCCGAGCCAGAGCCGGGCCTGCTTTGGCCAGGGGGACGGTGCGGACCGGGCAGGAGTGCAGGAGCCAGGGCATCTGGCGGGCTGGTGAGCTGGCAGGTGCCCGGCGGCCCCAACGGTGGACGAGTGGAGTTCCAGGCAGCCAGGGCAGCAGAGGGGGTGGTGTGGAAGGCCCTAGTGAGGCTCATGGGAACAGTTACTTACGAAAGGATGTCCTTTGTCCTTCCCTCATTGTGGCCTTCCATTTCCAAGCTGTTTCTGAATAGATTCTTTAACTGGTCCTCCAGATGCCTGCACCAAGGGGGCGTCTTCCTTCCTGTTCCCATATCCTTAGAGATTTCCTATTTGTGGAAAATACAAGGAAAAGGAACTGAACCGGTATCTTCAATTCACACATTTGGGGGAAGAAAATGTTATTAAACCAATGAACTATAATCTATTTGATTAGTCCTCCGATCCTTATAATCATCCCCCAAATCGATCTTTACTGGACTGGGCCACCGAGGACTCCTATATGATCCAAGTCCCCAAGGCCTGACATAACCCCTCTTTTCCTTCCCAAGCCTCCAACCCTGGGCACTGCAGTCCCTTCTTTTACACACACCCCTGCCCCCCACCAAAAAAAAAAAAACCTGTAAAATCTCCAGGGACCAGCGGTATCTTTCCTGGGATCACCTGCAGGAATCATTCCATCTGGGTGCTCCCTGAACTCAGAGCTCCATCCATTTCCAGTCTAGGTTGTTGTTGTTGTTGTTGTTGTTGTTTTGACAGAGAGAGACACAGCGAGAGAGGGAACAGAAGCAGGGGGAGGGGGAGAGGGAGAAGCAGGCCTCCCGCGGAGCAGGGAGCCTGACGCGGGGCTCGATCCCAGGATCCTGGGACCCTGACCGGAGCCGAAGGCAGATGCTTAATGACTGAGCCACCCAGGCGCCCCTCCAGTCTAGTTTGATGTGATTGAGCCCTAACTTCCCGTCTCTGACGGGGAACAGTAATGATGGTGTTGGGCCACAGGCTGATGTTTTCACTTGTGCCTTTGACTGGCACAGATACAGATGGCCAGATGGGCCATCTCGCCATGGGTGTCTCGCCATTCCTATCTTTAGCAACACCAGAGGACCAAGTTGGCCAGCACTTTTGTTAGAACGGCACGCTAACAAGGTCAAGGTCGTGGAGTTTTTATGATGGCCAGTTCTAATTAGTTTCAATTAGAAGAAAACTCTCCATCCTGTGGACACAGATTTCCTTGTGACATTACAAATGTTCCCTGGTCTCAGAAGAGATGAGAATAGAGAGTGCGATGGCCTGGCTCATGGGATCCATCCTGATTCCTAGAAAAACGGCCCTGGAAAGCATGTTCTTTGGGGATCATTTTCCATAGTCTGGGTGGCAGAGCACAGCAGAGAGCGCATGCGGGCTGCTGGAAAGGAGGAGGCAAAATACTTTAGCTGTGTTTATTCTGATGTCCTGCTTTCCCCCCGCCCCCTTTTTTTTTTCCCTAGTCCAGGATGGCACGCTGGAGGCCAGGACACTGAAGCTGGTCTCCATGTGTATTTCATTTGAGCACATTTTTTAGACTTGGAATTTGAAGGCCTTCAGGTGGCATGTGTCTTTAGTTAGGCCATGACTCACATACTGTTATCTTCCTGGCCCTTGTCGCTTGACTTAGTCAGTCCTGGGAGCCTTATGTCAGGTAGGGGAACGTCTGCACCACTAAATCTGGTCGTGACTGATCCTTGCGAGCCCTGTCAGGACACATTTTGAGATCATGGAAAAATCTCTCTTCATCTGGAGGGGCTACCCGTTATCAGAGAGCCTGGAAGCGATCTTCCCTGACATTGAGGGCTTTGATGGTGTGACCCAACCCCGGGGCAAGTGCACATAGAGCTCAGTCTGCTGGGAGCCCCCCAGGCGGGCCAGGCAAACCTGGCCATCTGTGAGGATGCTTTAACCCTAGTCTGCTGGATCAAACCTTTATCACTTGGCTCCGGTTACGCCAAATCTTCTTCCCACTTGGAGGAGTGGGCAACCAAAATCAAGACTATAATCTGAACAGATGAACATGAGGCTGCTCATTTAGGTCTCCCTTCCTGGGACTTGAGTGGTGGGACCACAGGTAGAACACAGAAGCCTCCTCCTCGAGGAGGCGGTACTGAAGTGATGCCCGGGAAGGTGCGCGAAGGGCCAGGAGACCTTCATTTGTGAGCCCAGAGCCACTGAGACAGAGGCCTGCATTGGCCACTGTTGTCTGTTCATTTTGTTTCTTTCTAAAATCTTCTCCCGTGCAAGTGGCGAGATGCTATCTTCTCCCAGGCCCCTTCACCTCAATTTTCCTCAGGAAAGAAGGGGTTAGGGGGCCTTAGCCAGGGAAAGCAATGCCTCTCAAAATCTCAAAGTAACCTGTGTTTACCTCTGTAACCTCCCGGCTGTTTTAATCTTGTAAACGGTAATGAGGTATGTGGGGAACAATTCCGTTGTTGACTGAAGCAGTTGAGTGATAATTGCAGAGAGGGAAAGCGGAAGGCTCTTCCCACATACTGTATTTCTTGCTGTCGCCCCCTATGCTGATGTGGGCCCCAGCGCTGTGTCTTGTGAGTCAAGATGACAAAGCAGGAAAGCGAACACAGCAGGGGCTGGGGGAAGGAGTTGGGGAGCCCCAGGCACCGAGGAAGGGAGCTGGGATTGGACACTCGCAGGGTCGGCTGACTCCCTGGGGATACCAGCAGGGCGGTTATGGGAGGAAGAGGGTGGTTCTGAAAATAGCTCTCTGCCCACAAGATGGGGTGACAGTTCTGCAGGCAGCCTTCTGAAACAAAGCCGCGATGGAAAGTTCCTTCTGGTGTCACATCAAAATGTATTCTGCTGCGACTGAAGAAGGATGAAGATAGACCAAAATGGAACAAGTGAAAATTATTTAACCTTTTAAGGTTAATCTGTCCATCTCTGTGGGAACTCAGTTCATTAAAGATTCATTGTTCTTGAAATATCAGCACACATTTCTCTGTAATAACGTATAGCCCTTAGATGAGCTTCTTGTCACTGCCCGGTGGAGAATTTATGAAATGTCCAAGGAAGGTAGGAGCCTGGGCATTGGGCCGGGAAGTCAGGGTGCCATTTGCAGCCTTGTTGGCTTGAGGGAAACACCTTTCCCATCATGGCAGGATGCTCTCCATGCAACATAACACATGTGGAAAGTTATAGATGACGGGAGGACAGGGCCACAAAGCAGGCGAGGATATGAAGAAGTGGGGTCAGTGGTGGTCCACACGGGGGCGGCTTCCAGAGCTGTGTGGGACTTGGGCTAGGGGTTTGGTTCACCCACAGCAGGCTTATACAAGATGGGGCTCACAGAGCTTTTCCATTAGAATCACCCAGTTCAGGCGATGAGTGGAGGGGCGGGCGCCTGGATCAGAATCTCCAACGGTGGGCTAGGACTTCCCCTTTTTAACAATCTCCCAGGTCTTCTTACGGCCCTGGAGTTGGAGAGCCCCTGAGCTGTGGGGTGCTTGGCATGGTGCAGTGGGAGTGGCTGTCCATGGGCACGTGGAGGATGAGCATGTTACCGGCCACTGTGGCAGCAGGTGGTCCTTGTGGCCTCTAGATGCTCCCTCCCGTTAGAAAGCTCCCAAGCTCTGACTGGGGTTACAGGGTCTGTTCCATTCCCCCTGAAGAGAAGACGTTATGAGCAGGCTGGGTATCAGGGCCTCAGTGCTTATGGGGGAAGCCAGGTGTGTGGCCAGGATTGGTAGAAGGATCTGACCTGGTGGGTGTGAGGAGGGTCAGGCCTCCCTGGGGTGGGCACAAGGCTCCAGGTTCCATCTTCTGTGGGCCTGTGGCTCAGCATCTCTTTCCCGCCTTGGCCAGAACTGGCTCCCGATTGGGTGAGGCTAAGCCTGCCAGGGAAGGGCACCAGCAGGTAGGACCAAGCAGTAGGGGCGGAAGGGAGCCAGATATCAGCAGGATGAAGGTGACCTTGGAATTGAAGACTAGAGATTTTAAAGAAAAGCTTTGCAGTGGAGTCCTTGTCATGTTCCTGAACAAACCCATAGAAAATACAGGAAGGGTTGTAAATATGGTGACCGAAATAATATTGTTGCAGGATGGAATGTTCTTCCTTGGGCGTGCTTGAGTGGACAAAGGAGTCTGTAAGCACAGACTCTCTGGGCAGGCTTGATGATACCCAGGCAAACCTTGACTCAGTAGGAGTTGTCAACAGGAACAGCATCACATCAGACAAAGGGGAGGCCCAGTGGGCTGCCTCTTCTGATCCCGGCCAACTCTCAGTTCTTAGTTCATTCCTCACCTGCAATCAGGGCTGGCTTTAAAGTTTGTTTATTTTTAGTCCTCTCTACACCCAATGTGAAGCTCGAACTCACGACCCTGAGGTCAAGAGTCGCATGCTCTTCCCACTGAGCCAGCCAAGGCTGACTTTAAGGAAAGAGCATCTGTTTCAGGGCAGTTCATCTGGACCTTTATCATTTTATATCAAAACCCAAGGCTCTTCCTTGTTTTCACTTCTTTTGGTTAAACTTTGCCCTTCGGCTAATCCCCCAGTGAAATTCCTACGGCAAGCCTGCCGGGTTGTAGAGTATTGGACTCTCAGGATTCTGGTGTCAGAGAGACCAAATCCTCTCTCCCCTAAAAAGCAGGGCTCGGTTACCCTCAGCCTCTAGTTTGTTTTGTCTTTTCAAACAATTCCTGACTCAAAATAAAGGGTGATTTTTTCTGGGACGAAAGGAACAATGCCAGAGAAAAGCTCCGTTCTCCTGTATCGCTTGCAAAGCACCCCCAGGCCCTGCCCCACGGGTGAAACTTCTTTAATTGTACCCAGCACAACTTAGCCAAGGCAAACTGAGGCTCCAGCCCGGCCCCCCTTGTAAGTCAGCACCAAGCCCCAATCCTCTGAAGCAGAAGCACGGGGAACCAGCAGGATTTTGTTATTGGCTCCTTCTTGTGCTTAAAGTCTGACTCCTGGAAACCCAATTTCTTGGGGTGCTAAAGTCTATGAACTTGATTGTTAATGGATTTTGGGGGAAAACTTCCCCTAACTCCCACTCTTGTATGACCCGGAGATCTTGACCTCTCTGGTGTCTTCTGCTTCTGGGGCATTTGATGGGAGGTGGGGGAGGCCAGCAGGCCCCGCAAAACTGCACGTCTGGCTTTCTGCTTCTCCTACTCCCATCCTGTTTCTCAAATCTGAAAGAGCCCCAGTTCCTCTCGAGTGCCGAGCAAAAAAAAGAAAGTGTGCTGATAGATAGCACTCCTTGAGCCCTTGGTTCAATTAATTTGAAACAACCGAAGTCACACACACACACACACACACACACACACACACACGCGCGTCATTTTCACAAGCACGGAAGGAAGGTTCAAGAGGCAAAGGGGTCTGGTTCTGAGGTTTTGGAGAAGGGTATAATACCTGGAGGGTATGACCTGGCTGACCCAACAGCCGACTGGAAGAGCCTTAGGACTCCGTGAAGGGCAAGGAAAACACTGCTCGTCAAACGGGAGCATTTGGCTCCCAGGTTCCTCTGGGAAGACCCGGAAGATGATGGTGCCAGCAATCCCTCCACCTAGCCCTCTTTCCAGCAAAATCCCTCGACTTACCACGACCTTTGTGTTGCTCTTTACAATGAGATGAGCACCTTTCTCCTCTTAATCTTTTATTCTTCTGCAAGTAGTATCTGACTATGTTCTCACTCTATAAAGTTCAGAGAACACAAAAATCCATTGTCTTAGTCCAGACTCCCTAGAAAAATGAGCAAGAGGCCAAGCTTCTTGTGCTAATACTTGGGGGGTGGGGGCCAGAATCCCAGGGAATCGAGATTTGAGAGAGATGGGGACAGGAGGCCAGGGCAGAGGAAGGGAACACAAGGCAGGCGTCACTAAGCTGGCCAAGGAAATGAGGAAACTCAGATGGTTTTGGTCATGTGGGACACCATCAAGGAAACCGTTCCACCCAAGGGAGCCTCATCCTCTCTGGTCTGTCATTGGTTAAAGCTTATACCCAGGTCGTATCACCAGATTCTTCAGCAGCTGCTGGGGACCCATAACCTCTGTGGGCTCAGCCAAGCCCCATACTTTCTGCCTTGGCAGGAGCCAAAGGCTGACTCTTGCTCTTATGGGCGCCTGAGATAACCCTTGTCTCATTTACCTCCCCTCCCCAGAAAGAACTGATCTTAAGCGCTTGGTACGCATTATTCCAGACCTTTTCCACGCCCTTTTACACATATCTATGTGGGTTTTGAAAAACACGAACTAGATAATTTGGTAGGTATTGTTTTGCAATTTCCTTCTTTTCTCTTAATATACCTATCCCATGTTTGTACCTTCTTTGAAATCCCTGTGTAACATTATTTAGTATGGATATACTATAATTTATGGTCCTTTATATTTTTCCAACTTTGGCTCTTTAGAGTCCAATATTGCAATGAGCATGTGTCTTTGTATTTGTGTGGGACTTTTTCTATAATACCTTGAGGTTGTACTTTTGGGTCAAAGGAAGCATTTCCCCACATTTTATCCCATTTTATACTCAAAAATCCTGAGAGGTAAATAGGAGTGGAAAGGGTCTTTGGATGGAAGGGGGGCAATCCATCTACTATATAATACGCTAATTGAGTTATAATTCTAACAATCTTCTGTGTTCTTCGGATGAGGAAACTAAAGTTACATAGCTGCTTCGTAACAGAGCGGGGCCTTCAATGCAAGTCCCTTGATCCAATACCACATGCTCTTTCCTCCATATTGGTGTTGCCTCAATGTCTTGCTCACTTGCTCATTAAATTGAGTTTATGGTGCTTCTGGGTGGACCTCTGTGCCAAAGTTTGAGAGCTAGTTTTAAATGACCACCCACAAAAATCAAATAATTCTCACCTTGTCAGAATTGGGTAAGTATCTTATGACTTCATGGATTTAGACCCTGGAAGAATTAAAAAATTGAGTCCACTTAATTCAGTTGGTTATAGCACAAAGCTAATAAGGCCAAGAGATCTTGAACTGGATCCTCAACAAACAGTTGCAAGGACAATTACATTCTGTGGTCACAGACTGTACCCTGAACCTTGGCTAATTGCTCCTCAAACATATATCATTGGTCATGAAGAGGAGAAAGTGAGAGTGTGCATAACTCTGCAGAGTGGTTCTCAGAGTGTGGTCCATAGCTCAGCATTTCCTGGAAACATTTTGGAAATGGAAAATCTCAGGTCCTACTGTGGATCTACTGGATCAGGAGCTCTGGGGGCGGGTTCAGGAAATCTGTGTTTTAATAAGTCCTTCAGTGGTTCCAATGTATACTAAAGTCTTGAAAGCTTATCTCTATTACAGGAAGAAAACAAAAAGGAAGACTGAGCTAATGTTGGGAGAGGAGCAGCAGAATCATGTCAGAGCACACCTTTTCCTTGACTATTTGTCCCTTAGAGTCTTTGAACCTGGGTCACAGTCTCTCCTACCACATGTATACCTCTGCCATGGGACCGAGTCACCAGAGGAATACAGCACGTTAAGGTGTGTCTTGACAATAACCTCACCACCATGACATAACAATGTTCTGTGTTCTTCAGATGAGGAAACTAAAGTTACATAGCTGCTTTGTAACAGAGCGGGGACTTCAATGCAAGTCCCTTGATCCAATACCGGTCCTCTTTCATCCGACAATTAACTGCATCTGCCTCCAGTAAATTGCAACCATCATCAACCTCAGAAGACATGAGTGGAGATCCCACCCAGCTGACTTCTGGTGTTTACAGTGTGAGGAAGAAAAACTGATCTCTTAGAGATTTTTTTCCCCTTTGGTGTGTCTTATGGATTGAATATGTACCCCCTACCCCTAAATTCACATGTTAAGTCCTAAACCCCAGTACCATGTGGCTGTATTTGCAGATACGGTTTGTACAGAGGCAGTGAAGTTAAAATGAGGTCATTAGGGTGGGCCCTAGTGCCAGGACTAGTGTCCTTATAAAGGGGAGAGATTTGGACCCAGACACATACACAGGGAGAATGCCATGTGAGCATGAAGGTAGGGATCAGGGCGATGCTGCCACACATCAAGGAACCCCAAAGATTGCTAGTGAACCATCAGGTAGGGGACAGATTCTCCCTCACAGGGCTCAGAAGACACCAGCCCTGCTGACACCTTGCTCTCAAACTCCTAGCGTCCAGAACTGGGAGATCATGAACTTGGATTGTTGGTGTCCTCCAGTTTCTGGTGCTCTTACAGCGGCCCCGGTGAAGAGATACAACACGTCTCTAATCTTTGGCATGGGAAAATTCTGTAATTCTAGAGGCAGTGGAGTAAAGATTCAAAGCACACGGGTGACCTTGGCCGGTGCTGTCCTATCATATAACTCCTTGGGCCATCATTTACCGGGACTATAATGTGGATGGCATCCCCCGCGGCGTGGTCAAGGCAGAGCCTGTGGCCAGGACTTGTTACTTAGGTTCTTTGAGTTGTGGCTTCTTGATCTATAAAATGTCAGGATGTTATTTGCCTTCCAAGGCTGCCGTGGTGATGAAATGAGGTCAAGCACGGAAAGCCTGTAGCGCTGAATCTGATGCACACGTAAGCTCTCGTTCAATGGGCACCACTAATATCACCATCATCGCTCCAATACCTATTTCATTTCTGGGCTTGGGGCAGCGCCCAGATGCCTGTGAGTAGAACGGCTACTCAGGACTAGCTCCGGGGCTCTAGAGAGAGAAGCAGAGAGGATTTGTAGGTTTCTCGCTCAGCTGGCAGATGCAAGAGCAGAATAGGAATCGGGCATTTTTGTGTAGCTGATTGTTTGGTTTCCCTTCTGCTCAGGGCTGCGTGATGACTTCCATGGGCCTCTGAAACTGTTTGGTCTAGCATGGGCCTCCTCCTGCCTTAAAAAGTATTAAAACTGATATTTTATGATTGCATTGGTATAAAGGTGAATGCAATCCAGATTGGGTTATACTTATGTTTTTTCTTCTGATGTTAAAAGAAATTAAAACACATCCATGGGTCCCTGACCTATCGAGTATGACTGGGGCCAGGGGGGCCAGGAGCGCTAGCTTAAGATATTACTTTGCATGCAAAGATCTTTCTTCCTTAACTAGGCCACAACGGCCTCTAGAGTAAGGATTTCCCTTTTGTAATTTCCTCATTGCGCTGAGCGCAGGGTTGAGCGCTAGGGCCAGTTGGCTTATTTTAATATATTGCAACATGAATACATTTTGTTGTCAGCAATCGTTAGGAGGCTCCTTCCCCAGCTTTGGGAACCTGTTTCTCTCTGGCTTCCACGGTCACTCTCAGACTCACACAGGCCTCTCGATGCCTCTCTGCGGCCCAGCCTTGGGAAATTGGGCACGGTGGGCTCTAAACACCAAGAGAGTCCCATGTCACTGAGCCCAGATGAGTGAAGGGAAGTCGGGGAGCTTGGCTGTGTGTTCTCAAAGCTGCAGTTCAGGGTCACATCATGTAGGCTCCTGTGGCTCCCTGTGGATGGGGGGCAAGGCTCCTGGTGAGTGCTAGCTGTCAATAACCTGCATTCACTGCTCACTGCCCCAGGAGATGGCCTGGCGGGGATGTGGTCTGGGTGCTGTCATGTGTTGCTGCTCTTCTCCTACCCCTGAACAGCTGGGGAAAACAGCACATACCACGGGCAAGAGCCAATGGTTCTCGTGGATCCCAGGGTCCCTTGGTCCACCCTGACAGTAATATTTAGGGTAAGCAAAGAGGAATATGATCCTTTGGGGGATGTGTCTTGGGCTGGCCTGATGGCAAAGCTGGGTAGCCTGACAGCTGTGGGTCTGTCTTCCTTTTGAGGGGTCCAGCCGAGAGTTCATCCACACAGAACGTCAAGTTGAAGCCCAGGAGCCGACAGAGAGTGACAGATCGCAGAGGCTGAACGGTGACACCTCTGAGCAGATAGCAGTTTGCTGCTCCTTCTGCACACTGGTTTTGATATGTGACTTCTTAATCCGCATTTTATTTATAACATATTTCTTTCTCCTTAGTTCTTGATAATCAATTATGTTATCTCTGATTTTCTTTTATACAATTCGAGAGCTGCCGGAATGCTTGGTCGCTGTTACCAAGTGTACAGTGGTAGCAACATGTAAATCTTGGACTAGATTCTTAGCTGGAAGATGCAAATTCAGGTGACTAATTAACCCAGACCCTCGCGGAGGTTGTTAGGATGTCTCCTGTGGTGCAGAACAGAGGGAGGGGTATACAAACTAGGATTTGGGCCTGGGAAGTAAGCTAGATAGGCTATAAAAACCCTACAGGTGATTTCAAAGAGGTGTCTTGAGCTGCATCTGACACCTCTTTGCATTTGAAGCAAAGACCATGTAGGGACTAGCAATGGAGGAAAGAGTATTTGGGTCTATTTTTAAAGGAGGTTCAAAGTCTCATGAGACCCAGACTGAAGACATAATGACTCAAGACCGGGGGAATGGAAATTGCCTGTTGATTTTACAAATATCGTCTGAATCCTGGCACAGAGAGGTGGAGGCAAAAGTGTTTCTGACCTAGGAAGAAGCACCTCCGTAGCCCCGGAGGCGAAGGGAGAGCATGGTTTAGGTGGTTGGGGCTAATGAACAGACAGTTTACAAAGGCTCTTGAATGGGAAGGGGGTGCCTGGGTGGCTCAGTTGGTTAAGCGTCTGCCTTCAGCTCAGGTCATGATCCCAGGGTCCTGGGATTGAGTCCCCTGTTGGGCTCTCTGCCCAGCAGGCAGTCTGCTTCTCCCTCTCCCTCTGCCGCTCCCCTTGCTCATGCTTTCTATCTCTCGCTCCCTCTCTCTCTCTCTCTCAAATAAATAAATAAAATCTTAAAAAAAAAGAAAGATATAGGAAGGAATTGTATCTTAGGCTTAGGGCAATGGGAAGCCATTGAGCATCTCAAGCAGCAAAGCAAGGAGCATGTGTTGCCTGGTACCAGGGCCGGTGGCCCAGAGACAGTTCGAGGGCACTGCAGCAATCCAGCAGAATAATTCCACCGCAGAGGCTAGAGCTTCAGGGGCAGCAGGCTAAGCTGTGTCCAGTGGTGGGGATTGTTGAGTTGGGGGGCTTGGGATTGGTAGAAACGCTGACTTTGGGGAATAGTGAGGGGCCTGTGGGATGTCCCAGTGGCCTCGTGCGCATGAGGTAGAGGTAGGAATTTGGGAGTCATGAGTAAATAGTAACTGGTGAGGTATGCACTGGAGTGCTGAGGTCTCCTTGCTAGATGATAAGGAAATGGAAGAGAAGGTGGCCCAGGATGGAACTTCCTGAGGAGCAGTATCTCGGAGATGGGCTGAGGAAGGGGAGCTCCTGAAGGAAACTGGAAAGAAGAGTCCAAGAGACGAGGGTCATCTAGGGCAGCACAGGGTCATGGAAACCAGGGGAAGTGATGACTTAAAAGAGCAGGTCATCAGGAACGTCCAATGTTGGAGAGAATTCATAGACGAACTTTAAAGTACCTACCGGATTTAGCAACAAAGAGACCTTTGGTGTCCATTTTTGGGAATTTATTATTTTTTTTCAATAAATATTCCCCAAACATTGCTTATCACACAAGACCCTGCTCTTGGCCTGAGGCTTACAGTCTAGTAAGAGGGACAAACAACAGACAAATAAACCGATAACTGGGTGAGGCTTTTTCAGTGATAAGAGCTATTAAAAAACCAAACAGAGGGACAGGTACAGTGGGCAACTGGTGATGGACGGGAGCTTATGCAGATTGGATGGACAGGAAAGACCTTTCTGAGGAGGTGACATGTGACTGGAGTCCTGAATGAGAAGAAACATTTGCATAAAGATCCAGGGGGCAGACTGTTCCAGGTAGACGGAACAGCTTATACAAAGGCCCTAAGTCAGAGATTCTCAAGTGGGGGCAATTGTGCCCTGCAGGGGACAGCTGGCAGTGTCTGGAGACATTTTTGGTTGTCACAAATCAGGAGGGATGGGGAGTGCTACTGACATCTGTTGGGGGGGTAGAGGCCAGGGATGCTGGTAAACACCCTGCCATGCACAGGACAGTCCCTGCAACAAAGAATTACCTGGTTCCAAATGTCACCAGTGCCAAGAGTAAGAAACCCTGCCTCAAATCAGGAACAAGTGTGGTCCATTTAAAGAGCAGAAGGGCGGGCCGCCTGGGTGGCCCAGTCCGTTAGGCAACTGACTCTTGACCTTAGGTTTTGATCTCAGGGTCATGAGTTCAAGCCCTGTGTTGGGCTCCAAACTGGGTGTGGAGCCTACTTAAAAAAAAGAAAAAAAAGCAGAAAGGTCAGTGTCTGGGGTGGGCGGTGGGACCTGAGTCCGAGAGGCAGCGTGGCAGGGGCAGATGACTGAGGCCTTCCAGGGCTTGGTAAGGGGTTTATATTTTACTTTCCGACACAACGGGAAACCGTTAGAGGGATGTAAGCAGGGAAGTGACTTGAGCTGATTTACATTCTAAAATGACACTGTGGCTGCATACAGAGACAGTCATCCAGGTGAGGAGGAGAATAGGGGACAAGTGGACAATTAAGTAGAGCTGGTGGAATTATTCTGATGGATTGGGTTTGAAGGCTGAGAGAAAGTGAGGAAACAAAAGAGACTACTAAGATTTTGGTTTGAGCAATAGGATGGGTGGGGGTACAGTTCACTGTGATACAAAGGCAGGGCAAGGTTTATTTAGAGAAGATCTAAGGAGTTTGAATTGCATACTAAGGGGACCATTAGGTGATGGGTAAGGGCTTTAGCATCCATCATGTTTATCACACAGCTAACCCTGGGATTGAGACCTGAGCTGAGATCAAAAGTCGGCAGCTTAACCAACTGAACCACTCAGGCGCCCCTTCTCCTGTCCCTTTAAATCGGTGTCAGGCATTGGGCATTTCTCTGGTTCCTCTTACGTAAAAGAAGGTTCTGAATCATGTTAGTTAATTTAGAACGTCTGCTCCGAGCTGGTAACCGACGGCTAATGAGGGAGTCAGGGCCAGAGCTGGGAGCACAAGAGGTAAGAAGGCTTTGCCCTCTCTGGCTCAGCAGGTGTATCGTAGAGGCTCACTGGGCATTTCCATGGGTTCCTTGAGCCTCTCACCTGGTAGGGCCTTCTGTTGGCACCGCTTTTGCTGGCCTTGTCCACCTGGCTCACTGTCAAACCCCACCTGCCCACCCCACTCCTGCTCTGCCTCTTACTGCTAGGCTCTGCTTTTATAGGTGGCCTTTTCCTGAGCTGGATTCTTCCATCTGGTCTCCAGGAGCCAACTTCCGCCTTGGATCTGGGCTTCCGCCTGCTGCCACAGGCTGGTCTGACTTTCTCGGGCGCAAGCTAGGTCCCATTCCCTCCAGCCCCCAGCTCTGGGGGACACACATTAATTTCTCCAACGGGTTCTACTAAAGCTCTCTCACTGGGCATGAGGAGAAGGCAGAACATCCCCTTCATCCTTCTGCCCCGGGGGGGATGAGAACCATAGCTTTCTACTGGCTCTGCTCTAAAATCTGTGCAATCCCCCCTCCTCTGACTCTTTTTACCCTCCATAGGAGTGAGGGAATTTAAAAGTCAAAATACTGGATCTTCGTTATCCGGCTTTGAGATTTCACATCTGATCTAACGCAGCCTTTGGAATAATCATCTTTATTCGATCCTGGGGCTTCGGTCCCAGCTTCTAATTTAACACTTTGTTATGTACACATGGTGATGGGCCCGCGCTGAAACGGAGGGAGAAGCTGAGGACAAGGAGAGTGGCTGATGGAGTTGGGGTCCGAAGCCTTGGTGGGGAATCGGTCTAGGGGGAAAGGAGGAGACAGGAGAGGGCAGTTCTTAGATGAGAGGAGACGGGCAAGGAATTAATGGAACTTCCATTCAATGATTTCTAGTTTCTCCATGAAACAGGAGGCCAGAGGTTTATTGAAGGACAAAGAAGAGGAAAAATCATGATTGAACTGGTCTGAATCATTTGTATGATTCCCTCAGGACTTCTGAGGGAATTTCCAGTCCAGCTTAAAGTTAGAGCACCTCCTGCCCTGGCTCAGGCTGCTGACAGGGCAGAAGAGCTCCTCTTGCCTATGGGTAAGTGGAGGTTAATACTCCCCCGGCTGGAGCTGTTGGGAAAGGAGAGATGAGAGGGTCCGTATACCAAAGGGTACGGATCACTGGACAAAGGAGCACCAGAAAAGCCCAAAGACAGCCAGACTCCCTGGTTTAGAGAGGGAACTTTTTATCTTTGCAAATAGACTCAAAGTTCAGGATTGAATGTCCCGAGTCACAGAAGCCCCAGCTACACACTAAACCAGCGCCCTGCTGAATCCCACAGCTTGAAAGAGGAAGAGGTTATGAAAGACCAGTCCTAATGTGGTCAGCAATTACTGACAGGTTTTGGGAACTGGTGGGAGGGAAGAATGAAGTTCTTTGGGCTTATTCAGACTCAGAATCCACAGGCTCAAAAGCCCTGATAAAACTCTCTTGATTTTATTTCAGAGGAGTGTGTTGATGTCCAGGATCGACAATGATACTTTCTGATGTCTTACACACCTTTATCTCTGCTGAATGGTAGGGATGATTGGGGCTGTGAGTTGGATCATGTGTGACCAAATGTGGAGCCACAGCTCCTTCAACTGTAGGAGATAAAATTATAAGAACTGAAATTATTATTTTGGTGGCAACTCAAGGCCGGGGAAGAGAGAAAAGAAATAGAAAATGAAGCTTAAGAAATTCTCTCAGGGACGCCTGGTGGCTCAGTCGGTGAAGCGTCTGCCTTCAGCTCCGGTAATGGTCTCTGGGTCCTGGGATGGAGCCCCACGTCGGGCTCCTTACTCAACAGGGAGTCTGCTCCTCCATCTAGCCCTCCCCTCTGCTTGTGATCTCTCTCTCTTTCACTCTCTTGCTCTCAAATAAATAAAACCTTAAAAAAATATATGGCCAAATAAAGAACATTATAAAATGACACAACAGTGTTCCTGTTGAGGCAATGCATAGACAAAGTTTACTTTTACCAGAGAAGAGTAGTAATAATTTGTCCCTGTTTTAAGCAGGCGCTCCTGCTTGGCATTTCTTAAACAAAAACAAAAACAAAAACAAAAAAACCCAGGGACAAAACTACTATGCTTACATGACAAGCTGGTCTTATTAACACTGGTTCTTAAAATGGCACTTCAACTGAGGATGGTCACTTGAAATTGTCCCCAGTGATTTTTCGAGGCTATGTTGGACTAGTTAGAGGGCCACTGGGAAGCCATTTGGAATGTGTGTGAAAACAAAAATTAATTTCTAAAGAGAAATTTTGCTGTTTCTTCCGACCTCCCTGGCTTAAACTTGTCACACTGAAGAAACAGGTGGGATGGGTCCTTGGCATGGTGGCCCTGAATGTGTGTATGTGATCTGCATACAATTTTCTCTCAAAGGGATCAAAATCTTCAGTCTGAACAAAGTGAAATGTGTCCTCATGATTTTTTTAAAAAGCATCACCACCCACAAGGGCAATACCTTACAGGTAGTGGAAATAAAGGAAGGACACAGATTTCCTCAATAAGGCTCACAGCTTTTGATTGCAATCCAGTGAAAATCTCCAGTGCTAATTATTGCCTGGATTTATTCAGCCACGAAGCTTCTGACATCTGTTGGCTTGAGTGTGAGGTACTCCATTTTAATGTTGCAAAACCTCCTAAATACCCACAAAGGCAACTGTTTATCTCAATCTTCACTTAAAACACCTGCTTACTGATACTTGATTATGTGTTTTGAGGCTTGTGATTGAGCGGCTAACACCTGGCTGATTAGGCTGATGTTTGATCATGTTTTGAAATGCAGTTTTACTATTTAGCGTGCGCTTCCATGCTGCAAGCATTAAGTGGATTGGTTGTCCCAAAGCTCTTATTGTTGTTTTTTAAAAATAACCATTACAGAATACTAGCTTGTTTGCATGGAAAGGGAAATGAACTTGAAAATTCTTACTCGATGACGCAGCATTGTTCGTTAAGACCGTGGGTTTCAAAATGTGGTACAAGGAGTACCTCTCTCGCACTCCTACCCTAGACCTGCTGAATCAGAGTGTCTGGGGGTGGGGTCCATGGACTGACATTTTGAACTAAGAAATGCTACTTTGAGAGAAGGCAACTTTCCTTTGGATCCTGAAGGACAATGGGTAGCTTTTCTGGGTTTAGGAAACTTCCGGTTCCTGTCTGTGAAGGCAGTCTGTGTGGAGAGTCCAGAGGTTTGGGTTATTCTGTGGGAGAGCATGGGCCATGAGTGAGTGCTCACATCATGCCTGCGCCTGGGGCTGAGAGGTCAGGGACGTGTGCGGCCAAGGCCACGGTGGGGGCCTGCTTTCCTCTTCATTTTACGAATGAGACCATTGAGACCCTGGAAGGTGACCGAAGGTCATGAAAGATTTGAAGCTAGGGGGCACCTGGGTGGCTGAGTCGGTTAAGTGTCTGCCTTCTGCTCAGGTCATGATCAGGGTCCTGGGATTGGGCTGCGATGAGCTCCCTGCTCAGCGGGGAACCTGCTTCGCTCTCTCCCTCTGCCCCTCCCCCTGCTCTCTCTTGCTCTCTCTCTCTCTCAAATAAAATCTTAAACTAAATAAATCTTAAACTAAAACTAGAACCCGTGTTTTAGTCCCTACTTGTCCTTGTTCCCAGGTCATCAAAGTGAGAACTCTTGGAGAAGCCAGGCCCCTCCAGGCCTCCTCCCCAGCCTCCCGCTGGCACGGGGCCCAGAAGGCTGACCTTCTTGGACTGCAGCCAATGGCTCCCTGCTCCCTGGTTTCTGGCTGGACTTGGCCATCGGGAAGTACTGGCGGGAGACAGGGAGAAGAAGCCCATCTGGGGTGGACACCGTGGTCAGCTCACCTGAGGGACCATGTGGATATGGGAGGGGAACAGCGTGCCCAACCATTGTACTTTCCCCGGACACAGACTTCCTGGGCTAGGACCAGGAGGGTCCAGGCAGATTGCAGGGGAGGGGTCCCTTTAGATTGTGACTAAAAAAAAAAAAAAAGTCAAAGGAGCTCAGGACAGTGGTTAAGACCCATCGAAGTGTAGTTGCTATTGCTGTTTTAAAAATAGCCACACACTTTATTATTTATTTGATTAGAAAAATGAGAGGGTGGGGGATGGGTGAAATAGGTGATGGGGATTAAGAGTACATTTATCACAATGAGCACCGAGGGATGTACGGAATTGTTGAATCACTGTTGTACGTCTGTGGCTAATGCTATGTTAATTATATTGGAAGTAAAATTAAAAAATAATTTTAAAAAATGAGATCATCCATGATATAAAATTAAAACATGTTGTAGGGTAAGTCTTTCTCCACTCTTGGCCTCTCTCCATTCTCTTCTTCAGAGGCAAACTGTGCCCAGTTTCTTTGCGTATCCTTCCAAAGGTGTTTTATACTCATTGAGGTGTATAAATACATTATTTAAAGCATCCAAATGGTAGCATCCAGTGCTCCTCCCCTTTTTTTTTCAGTTAACGGCATATTTCTGATCGTTCAACAGGTAATAAAAAGCTGCCCTATTCTTTTTAGTGGTTCTATAGTATTCCTATACCTGGATCTGTTGTCGTTTATACATTTAGCAAGCCACCTGTTAATAGACTTTGAGTTTGTTTCTAATCCAGCGTCATTATTCATTCAAACAGTGTTGCAGTGCAAATCCGTGAGCATCTGGTCATAGAGAATGTGCCCTTAAAACCCTGAGAGTCACTGTCAAACACACTTCCATACAGGCTGTACGGATTTATGCTTCTATCAACAGGGCAGCAAGGTGCCCGGGTCCCCACAGCACCGCCGAAAGCACACCCTCCATTTCAGCTACGGTCCAGGCGTGGTGAAGCAAATCCTACTTTTTGTCAAGGCGTGGTTAAGCAAATCCCAATTTTTGTTGGCAAAGCAGATCTCCCATTTTTCCTTCCTAAATGGTCTCTTCCCAGCGATCGTGGCAAAACTCTCCCTCTAGCCAGAGCCATTTCCTGTCTTCTTTGCTGCTTTTGCTGGGTCAGCTTGTTAGCTTTAATTGTCTTTCAAATCATCTCCAGCTGTGTCATTCTTCTGGCTCTGCCATGTTACGGGAAATGCTGTCAAAACCAAGGGTGTGTCTGCAGGGATAGATCAAGGTCTGTGCAACCAGTAGCCAAAGTTGGCAACTGGAGAATAATCAGCTTTTTTTTTTGGTCTGAAAATAGGTCAGATCCACAAAGGCATTGAGGTGCTGGAGGCTTCATGCCAGGGCAACCATACCAGAACTCAGACTCTACCCTTTTAACATCCAGAACTTCTTACGAACGCAAAGGACATCTCTGTAAGCAGTTCGATTTCCTGATCCCGGTATTTCCCTTCCCTACTTCCCTTCTCCAGATATTTTGTATATGTGGAGACATAGATGTAGAAATAGATCTCTTCCGGTCTCCTCCAGCGAGGGGTGCGTTGGAGTCCGCTTGCACCAGGGTTTGAAGGCTGATTAGGTTCTTAGGAATTTAGGGAGCTGGTTGTTAACTATAGCCATTATTGAGAATTATATAAATTTAAAAATCACATCTTTACTAAAAACAAAGGTAATAAATATTCAAAACATCACTGTCTAATTATTACAGTACATTTTATTTATGTCTGAGTTTTTTACATCAATCGTATCTGTATCGTGGAAATACTACGTAATGGTGAGCTACTGGCTATCTCTTCTCAACTCAGTGGTTGGTGACAGCGCTTGGTTGCTTGACATTGATCGTGATGGAAGTATTTACACCAAGGAAATGGTCAAATGCTATAAATCTGTGCTTGATTTATTATATTCTAGACTTAAAGGAGAAAATATTAATAATGCACATTAGACTTAAAAGTCTGTCATGACCAGAGCTGAAGGGGAGAGAGGAATTAGTTCAATGAACATAATTTGTACAAAAGTGAGTGTATCGGTGGATCTCATCCTATTTAATAACAATACATTTATTGGGAAGAGACTTAGCAGACTGATGTGCAATTCTATTTGTCAAATCATGGTGGAATTATGACCATAGTTTGACCACGAATACAAGGGTTCAGCAAAAATTAACTGTGGAATCTGCAGTAAGGACTGTTAGGTATTTTATTACAATCCAGAAATTGTGTATTGTAAATGCATGTTATATCAGCAAAATCTATAGTATCCTTATACATGCATTCACCCATTTGTCCTTTTTTTTCCTTTTGGAGAGTTGGTTGTTAAGTATTTACCTGTACACACCATCTCCAGCTTCAGAATTCTGTGATTATACTAGATTTTATGCCGTTATCTCAAAAGAAATCATGCCATTTTCCTTGGTCCACATTCTGTACAGAGGGACTAAGAGATGATGAAGACGCCATTTGCCTCCTTTCTTGAGGAGTAAAGCTGGGGTCTGGGGAGTCTGCATGTACCTGGCGTTCTGTGTGTCAGTGATGACTAAGTTGAGGATTAGGCCTAGTGCTGAGGAGGTGGCTGGCCTGGAGCCAGGCCTTTTCTGCTGAACCTTCTTTCCCTGCAATGGCCATAAGATTTTGGCATTTTCCGAACTCAGGAATTGGCAACTCTCCTGAATTACCAAGCCAAGTCCTCATTTATTCAGCCGGTGCCAGGAATACATTCTAACTTCTAAAAGTTCTCTTAATCCAGGTTCTGGCCAAAGTCACTACAGAGAAGAATTCTTTTATTAAGATAAAACCCACTGAAACATAAGATCAAAAAATATGAAATTTCTTTAAACTTTTGACATGAACTAAATATTTGTGATTTTGTTCCTCATCTGAAGGAGGTTTTCATCTTGCCCTAATGTGACTTGAGCAGTGGGGCACATTCCTTGCACCAGTGCCCTGGGTTTCAGGGCCCCTGAGAAGCTGTGGGTTGCTGGGGGTGTTTCTAGCATGTGTCAGGGATTGGCGGGTGTTGGCCTGTGATACTTGTTTTACTTGGCATACCATCTGGAACTCATCAAGGTAAACAAGAGATACTACTTCTGTTTATATAATAGTAAAGAGGTTTATTGACCAGAAATTAGATAGGCCAAAAATTCTTTAGGGAAGATTCTAGAACTAGGTTTGGAAAGCAGGCATGAATAAGAGACAAGGCATCAAGGAGGACCACAACCCCAATCACATTCCAGACTACAGCTGGGGAGAAGCTCCTATGGAGACACATTCACCCAAGATCCTGCTTTTTCCATCCCTGAGCACTGGGCATGTCCCCACTTATGCCACCTCTGCTGCTGACTCAGGGCACTGGACATTCCTGCCCCTGGAAATGCCAAGCTGCTGTCATGGCCACTGCCACACTGCCGGAAGGATGCTCTGCCTCTTTTGCATGTTGTACTAAGGCCCGACTCAAAGTCCAGCCTTTTGTCTTTGCTGAGCTGCAAGGGAGCCTAGGAAAAAAACTGTTTGGCTCTGCTTTCTACAGAGAAACACAAGGGGGATATGCTATAAACAAGGGAGGATACTCATTGCTGAGTAACCAAAAAAGAAAAATGTCCACGACACTTGGGCACGTGCTCTGCAGATGTATATGCTCTCACATGTCCCCTGGGATGTGCCTAGGTGCATGGGAACTTTCTGGTCGGCTTTGGCTCCATGGGACCACTACTTACTGTACCGCCTCCACTCTAAGCAGGCTGCTTTTGGACCCCCTTCTCTTCTGCAGGCTTCAGGATGAGTCTGGAAGAGATGCTGGATCCGTGTTGTCTCCGTTGCATGCTCTCTTGGCTGTCCTCAGGACAGCACCCCAGGCTCCTCCAGGGTGCTCTGGGTCATGATGCTTCTCCTGCCCCATGGCTCAGATCTCTCTCTACTTAGCCCATAGTTGGTCTGCAGTCCCATGAAGCAAAAAGGTATAAGACACAAGGAGCTGGAGCCTTACTCGTGCTTCCTGGGGTCTCCACTGCCCCAGCATGAGTCCTTTCAAAACTCTGGCCCATGTTGCCTGGTGTATCACAAGGGCTCAATCCCTTGTTTTGGGTTTCATTTGGAAAAGTGCTCAGTCATTGCTTTTAGTTAGATAACTATCAAAATAACCTATTTGTTTGGCACTAGAGAGTTTTCAAACACTTCCACAATGAGGAACTCATTTTATTGTGTTGGCCTCCTCTGAAATAGCCCAGGCCATTTTTATCGCCACCATGGAGTCAAGCCACTGAGGCCCAAAGGGCCTGAGGTCACACAGCTGCTATGGGGCAGGGTTGGCCTTGGCCCTAGCTTCCCTTACCCCTCACCTGGTGCTCCATGGACTGTTGTGCAGCTTCTTGACATGTGTTGCTATGAAGAAGAATTCACCCAAGATCCAGCATTGTTGTGGACAGTTGTGCCTCCTGTGGAGTTTGTAGAACGCTGTCTGAGCTCTGTCCAGGCCGCCAGGCCAGGCTGTGTGAGCCAGCCTCCCTCTAAGGATGGGAGGTGCTCTCACCCAGAACGGTCTTTGCTGGCAGCCTCACTCCATGCTGCTCAGGAATTTTCTTGTCTTTCCTAGCCCCGGATCTCTCAGAGGCAAGGCAGAAGCAGCTGATGAAGTGGTCACAGTCCCCTAAGAGGAGGCCAGTGGGTGGAATTCCCAACAACTCCAGCTCTGAGGTTTGGAAGACAAACGACTTGGGTTTCGGACGAATGGGAGTGTCAAGTTATTCCAGCCTGATGAGATAACAGCTCAGAGGATCACGAGGAATCGATTCCTCCAGAAGAGGAAAGCCAGCTGGCACAGGAGCTCCGCAGGGCCTTCTGCTAAAGGTAATGCGGGGTCACAGGCTAACAGGTTCCAGGTGATGATGGGATTAGGGCGAGAGGGAACTGGGGTGTGAATAAGCCTAAATTATAGTCCGTGATGAGCCTAGGGAGCATCAGGAAGGTTCACAGACGAAAACATGACTTTGATGATCCAGAGGCACCAGCTTCTGGGTCCCTTCTCATTCTCCAGACACAACAGAGAGAGGTTGGAGTCTAAATGGAATTGCAGAGGTCTTAGGATGTCAAGGGAAAGTAATGGAAAGATACGGGGACCAGGGAGAGGCAGGGGAGGAGAGGGAGGCACTTTCCTGTGTCACAGAATTTAATGGGGTAGCCCCAGATCTCAGAAATCAAGGCAAGCAATGTTTCAAGGCAATATTTGCAAAAATCACAATTCAAAAATCTGTAGTGAACAGGATACTGACCTGGATACCGGCCATATGGAGCCATATTGGAGCCTCAGGCAAAAGGAAAAATCAGTAGTATTGATCCCATCTTTATTAAAAATGTTTGCATTTTGTTCATCCTGAAGCTTTTTCCATTTTCCCCCATTTTTTATTGTGGTAAAGTATGTATAACACAAAAGTTATCATTTTAACTATTTTCAAGTGCACCATTGAGAGGCATTAAGAGTGTTCACACTGTTAGACATCCATCACCACCATCCATTTCCAGAAGTCCTTTCTTCTTTCCCAACTGAAAGCCTGTCCCCATGAAACACTAACTCTCCATCCACCCCTCCCCCAGCCCCTGGCAACTGCCATTCTACTGTGTGTTTCTATGAATTTGCTCTTGGCTTCTCCTGTAAGTGGAATCAATCAGACAGTATTTGTCTTTTAGGCTGAATAATATTCCATTATAGGTATACAACACATCTTGCTTATTCATTCATCCATCGATGGATATTTGGGTTGTTTCTGCTTCCTGGCTAATGTGAATAAGGCTGTGATGGATGTGGGGATTCAAGTCTCTGTTTCAATTCTTTTTGGGTACATCCCCAGAACTGGAATTGCTGGATCATGTGGTAATTCTATATTTAATTTTTTTGAGGAAGTTTCCAATTGTTTTCTATAGCAGCTTTTGCATTAATTTTAATTTTTTAAAAATATTGCATTTGAATATTATTTACCTGAAGTCCTGAACTTTTCAGGCCTTGTTGCAACCTGTCCCAGCCCTGGAACACAATCCCTGATGCCCGGTGCTTCATACATGGCACCAAATGGAGCCACAGAGCTCTTTGCCAGAACCATGGAAGGTCTGCTTTGCTGGCCCGTTATTTATGTTTTGCCCTTATTTGGGAAGATGATACTTTGGGTTGTTTTTCCAGTATGAGGCCAGGTAACACAGACTTACTTGCCTTGTGTTACTGGTGTAGATTGGTGAAGGAGCCATCAGGATTGGGGTGCAAACTGTGACTGAGATACTGTTCTGATGGGATGCTCAGGGTTCTGGGCAGGAAGTGTATCTGCTGGCACTCTTGATCCTAAATTTAATTAGCAGCATTTCTACAGTGTCCCCTTGGTTTTCTTAGTTTTCAAGTGAGTTTTTCTTCCATCAAAGGAACCAACAAGATTTTGATGACTTTCTGCCATCTTTATTTTTTGTTTTGTTTTTATACTTGGTAAAAAGAAGAGCAGTCTCTGCTCTGGAATCAAACAGGACCTGCATTTTGAGACAACACCCCTGAGCAGTCGGAGCACATTCTGGAATTACAGAAACAGGCTCATCTGAGAAACAAATCAGTTCTATTTGTTGTACCTGAGAGGAAAGCGCAAGTCCTCACTGATGCCCATGGTGGTCACCTTCTGGGAGCAGAAGGTGCCTTTGAAGATGGATGCATTTGGGAGACCCCAGACAGGTGCTCACCATTCACTTCTTGGGATTTCTCCCCAACAGGGCAATTCACTCTTTGGCTTTTTAGGTTAAATATGGGGTTCCTGAGTAGTGATTTCCACCCCCATTTTGGAAGGTTTCTTTTCTCACCTTGAAGCTCTATGTTCTGTGAAGTTTGGTGAATGGCCTCCTTTGTTCTTATGCTCATCCTCAGGCATGGGAGCTCTCTCCTTGTCTCACACCCAGGGACTTTCTGTTCTTTTCTTACTTGGAGACTGAGTAGGGAACGGATATGGGAACATACAAAGACATTATACCATTGGCTGGTGGTGGATGAGCCACTTAATATCTTTGTGCCTCAGTTCAATGGTTCAACATCAACATTAACATGTGACTTCTCACCGCCTTTGTCTCTGTCTGGAAGAGACCTTTGATATGAGGAGAGATGTTGATTAAATATAAGGGTGTGTGGCTGGCTGGCTACATGCATTAATTCAACAAATAATTATGGGAGTCCTGCTAAAGCACCTGGCACCATTCTAGGAACACAAAAGGTATAGGAGATTGCTAAAACATGGTTGGGGTACAGTTTGGGGCACAGACAAGTAAAAGGATTTGATAAGGGTATATGTTTAGTGTAGTGCCTGGTATAATAGCTCAACAAGTGGCAGTCCTTGTTTCTGTGTGCACTGTCCTGGGTCTCGGCAAACAAAGATGAAGAAGCTGTAATTCCTTCCCTTAACTGGATAGTCTAGAGGGTGCTATAGACATGTGTGGGTTAGAAGCTAGGATGCTCATCTGCCTCAGTTACTCCTCACAAAATCCTTCCACAGGTTAGGAAACAAAGGCTTATGGCAGCCCTATGATATCTTTCAGACATGCAAATAGTAAAAGAAAAAAAAAGGCCAAAATTCAAACCCAGGGAATGCTGATGCCAAAGCCTGAGCTGTTTTGTCTTGAGGAGATGTTGGTCAGTGTTTGTCAAATGAATATTCATTTGTGATATGTGCATGAAAATGCCCAGACAGGCAGTGCCAGAGACACAAGAGGTGTTGAAAAGATTTTAAAAGAATACCTGCATTTTTTTTTCCTCCTGCAATGTGTACATATAAAGGAAAAAGGGAGGAAAGAGAAACCAAAGCCCATCCTCTGTGAATCAATAGCAGAAAAAGATGCAGACTCCATCAAAGACTCCAGATTTTGCAGAGCATGAAATTACCAGATGATGATCTCAGAATTGACAGCTGAAAACTGTTTCCTTCTGTTGGGATGATTTGGGTCTATTGTCCTTGCTTTTGCCCTATATCCTACAGGCTAATAACCTTTTCTTTTTTGTTCTCGAATCAGGGAACCGATTTGGGTGAGTGACAGGGAAGCGGAGGTGGGCAGACAGCTGTGAGGAAGATGGAGCTGGTGGTCACTTTGCTTTCTTAGGAATATTTGATGAAGGCTTTTCACCCTCTCGCTGTCAGGTCTGTCCAGAATCTCATCAAATATGCTAGCATATTCTGAAGTGAGTTTTTCTTTCCCAAACAGAAAATTGCATTTTCAAAAAAAATATAAAAGTAATACATATTCATTGAGGTACATCGAAAAGTATAGAAGGGAGTGAACATATTCATTGAGGTACATCAAAAAGTATAGAAGGGAGTGACCATCACTTGCTATCCCATTACCATCTGATACACACCCACACACCCACACACCCACACACCCACCCACCCACCCACACACACACACACACACACACACACACACACACACACATTATATTAGAAAAAGGGGATCCTGCTGATGATAGACACATCTTGGGTACACGCACAATCATTTTTCTTACTCTGGGGCCATCTTAATAATCAGGGTTTCATTATTTGATAAACCAAAGCTGTTTGGCTTTGGTGTAGACATCAGATCCAACCTAGACTAATCTACACCAACTCAAAAAAATGTCCTTTGGAATTTTTTTTTTCTACTGAGATCCATGAAACTATGCTGGTTTCAGCCCTTTCCTCATTCTTAGTTGTTTTATTCTTTAATCCCATGAAATTTTCCAACATGTGAAGCCATGCCCTCCCTCCCTTCCTTTCTTTCTTTTTCTCCTTCTGTCTCTCCTAGTCCAGCCAGAAGCAATTCTTCTTTACATCCTGAAGAAACTTAATGAATACAGTATTTGCTGCTTTCCAACCTTGTCTACTTAATGATGTGTTTTAGGCATTTTCCCACGTCAATAAATAGAGTCACAAATGCATGTATAAGGGCTGCATAACATTCCAGTGAATGGACATACCACCACTTATATAACTAAAGGGAAACCGTTTTCAGCTGTCAGTTCTGAATCTGGTGTCTGGTAATTAAGAGTTACTTTTTCTTTTGGCTTTTATAGAGAATCCTGCAGCAAACATTACTGTATGTATCTGTTTATGTCTGTTGTATTTTCTACTACTTCTTAAAATCTTATCCTGGCATTCTTTTTCTAGTTCCTTGAGTTGAATTTTTTCTTTTTCAATCTTTTTCTTCATTTTTAATTTTGAAGACTTTGTTTAAAGCTCTAAATTGCTAACTACAATTTAAACTGCACCCAGAAATTTAAATATGCATTAGTTTCATTGTAGTTCAGGTCAAAATATTTTGCAGTTTCATTGATGATTATTTCTTTAATCTGAGCATGATTTAAGAGTACATTTTAAGTTTCAAACATATGAGCTGTTGTTTGTTAAAACTTTATCACAGGGCTTAAAAGAATTGCAGCACATTTAAGAATATCGAGATCATAAAGAATGTGGTTTCTAATCCAGTGTAATTAAGCTAAAAATCACCACCACCAACTACCTAAGACTCAAAATCCTTTATATTTGGAAATTTAGTAATACTCTCATAAATAACTTATGCATAAAAAAAGTCACAATCAAAATGTTAAGATATTTTGAGCTGAATCATAATGAAACTATGGCAGACGAAAACTTGTGGATGCAGTTTCAGTCTTGCTTAAAGGGAAACTTACAGCACATATTTATATGCACATATTTAAAAAAAGGCTGAAAATCAATAAGCTAAGTACCCATTTCAAGATGGTGGAAGCAGCAGTGGTGGCAACAAATCAAATATAAATATTCACTAAAGATGCCAGTAGGGTCACCTTCAGTGGAGATTCATGTCTCTTTTCTCTGTCTTCGTATCTAGAGTTTTATGATTTTTGAAGATGCTTCCATTGGGCCTCTAGGCTCTTAGTCCAGGATCAAATCTCGTGATGGTGTTTTGGGGTTCCTGCTCCATGGAAATGCTGGGAAGTTACAGATCACTAGCTTAACTCCTGAGCAGGAGGCTCCTCTCAGGTCCACAGCCTACTTCTCAGCTGGTTTCCATGAGGCAAGAAATGCTCATCTTCCCTGTCCCCCTGTCGCCTCCCAACGGCAGCCTCCAATAGTCAATCTGAGGCTAATTCCCTTGTTATAGACTGAAAGTTGCTGCTCCTTTCCAAATTCCTATGTTGAAGTTTAACCCCCAGCATGGCTGTATTTGGAGATGGGGTCTCTAAGGAAGTAGGTTAAATGAGGTGTGAGGGTGGGGCCCTTATATGAAGGGACAGGGGAGAACTAACTCCCTCCCTCCCTCCTTACCTCCTTCTGTGTATGTATGTGCGTGCGCGCTTGTGCATAGAGGAAAGGCTATGTGAGGACATCCTGAGAAGGTGAGCATCCATAAGTCAGGAAGAGACCTCTCTCCAGAAACTGAAGCCACTGGACCTTGATGTGGGACCTCCAGCGTCTAGAACTGTAAGAAAATAAGTGTCTGTTGTTCAGGCCACCTGGTCTATGGTATTGTGTTATGGAAGCCCGAGGAGACTAACACACCTTCCTTCAGGGTGACCAAACCATTGTTGCCCCTGCCTGCTTTGGGGCTCAGTAGCCTGTATCCTGTCTCTAGTCCTATTCACTTTGCTTTGCAGCTGCTCCACAGGGATGTTTATTTTATTTTTGAGTCCAACTATGACTTTTAGCATTTGTTTTTTTTTTAACATATTTTATCTACTGTGGGGTGAGCTAGGGAGTACATCAAATGTGTGCACACTGTTTAAGATCTTTTGTGATTTCTAGGAAGAAAGAATCACATGGAGCCAGATGTGCTGTTTAATTTTGTCCTAGAAATTAGAGATTCAGTGGCCTTACTGAATTGCTTTTTTTTTTTTCTTGTGAGCAGAGCATTTGGAATCAACTGGCTACTATTTCATGGTTACTAATTATTCCGAGATCCACTGTGAATCAGTACTTAAGCAGATCATCCTGGGGGAGGCTGTCAGCCACTCCTTTGCCTTTCTTCATCCCCCACGTACAGATCATGGCATCTCTTCAACCACAGTTCACTCCAGCTTCTAGTGTTTCTCTTTCCACATTGCCACCAACTCTCAGCGTGACCCTCCCATGCAGAAATGGCAAAGTTGCATCTTTTTTATGGACCTAAATGAGATTCAGGTTGGGAAACTAAGCTACAGCGATGTATTGTTTGTGAATGTGAATGTCTGTTGACTTAACATCACTGCTTTTGAAGTGAGAGATGATAGTACTGATGGTGCCCACATAAGGCAGATGCACCTGGATGGGATACGTACGGAACTGTGGGTCTCCTCCCTCTGCTCACCCACTGGTGGCTTCTTAGCAGAGGCAAACTGTTACAGCCTCTACAGCCATTTGCGATTCTGCCTCATGGACTGAAATCAGAACTGGCGCCTCCTCTGACCTCAAACCTCTTTCTTTCTCAGTGTTACAGGATCACTTGGTTGTGTCTGTTTCCAGCATGTAGCATTCAAGTTCAACAACCAAGAATCAAGTGGGACACATGGTTTCAGACGCACTTCTCTTGAGTTCCAGGGGGCTGTGTAGGCAGGTGGAAATGCGATGGACTTTGTGTGGCCCAGCTCTTAGTCATCCATCCACGAGCCATGTGGCCTTGGGCAAGGTCTGCAAGCTTAACCTCTGTGAGTTCACCTGTAATGTGGACATTGTAATGTGTACTCCACAAGATTGGCGTGGGTGTGTTCAATATAGGTGAAGCCCCCACTCTGTGTCTGAAGGTATTCAAGAGATACTCCTTTCTTCCCTCCCTCCCTCCCTGACTCTGCAGTAATGGGCTGCCAGCTCTCTGCAGTCATCGCACCCCCCCGCACTCTGTTTCTAGGTGTTGGTGTAAAATGGGAATCCAGCCGTTTGATGACTCAGATGTTCTTTTATTTCCATAACACTCTGACCGTGATATTACAGCTGTTCTTTGGGGGGTTTGTCGGGTTTGTCCCATGACCCCCTACCCCTGCCACAGTCACTTCTTGGCTAAAGAGCCATGCAGTCATTTATGAATATATTGATTAGGAGAAAACTAGAGATCATTATAAAAAGCCTTAAAGGGAAAGTGGGGTGGACGAGAACCTTCCAGAGGAGAGTGAAGAACTTGAAATTGCTGAGCACAGTGATGGGAATGATCCCTTCCCCATGTGAGAAGGCTGACTGACAGAATTTCTGTTCTTAGAGAATTTGCTGGAAGGAAAGGGGGAAGAGCAGGCTTGCTGTTTTTGGCAATTCTAAACCCTGGAAAAACTATAAAATAGTTGGACTTGGTCCTTGGCACACTCCCACCTCCTCTTTTTGCGTCCTCTCTCCCCTACCCTTCATTCAGCTGCTCTGACACCCCCCTGCCCCAGGCCTGGCTTCCTCAGTTCTCATAAATTTACCTCTTCTTCCCTCAAATTGAGTATTCTCTTGGTGCCCAATTGTCAGACTTCCCACAGAGGAAATAGATCTGAGAAATCAATTCATAATATGTTTCTCTCTACAGTGTTCTTTGCAAACTCTTCCTGAGATGTTTGCATTTTAGAAGAATTGCTTTTTAAGGGAATGATATATTTAGTTGGGCTATCCTATGCTAACTGTAAGAAAAAAATAATGGTATGATGTGATTGCCCCGAGAAAGCTGGGTTAATGTGAACACAAAATGAAGCATGAGGACATGTATACATTCCAATGTGACTCCATGGGCATCAGATTTCTCTTGGAGTTTTCACATATAGTTTTGGACTCCTAATTGAAGAAACACATGGACATAATGGGGTACATTTGGATTAGTAAGCAGTAAAGAGGAGGTTCAGCAAGGCCTGGAGAGCTATCCCCTACACTCATGAGGGATGTCTTCTAGGAAGGGGGTAGATTTGTTCAACATCATATTGCCAAGGGTGAAACTAGGACCACTGGGTGAAACGTACATGGAGATTTTGTTTTGTTTTGTTTTGTTATAAAGTAAGCTCTACACCCAATGTGGGGCTTGAACTCACGACCCCAAGATCAAGAGTCACATGCTCTACCGACTGAGCCAGCCAGGTGCCCCAAGATGGCTGTTTTTTGAATCAGAACTGCCCAAAGATGCAGTGGGCTGTCAGAAGGATGGCTGTCAAGGGGATTCCAGTCCAAGTGATCAAGGCTATCCATGAGTGAAATCCCAGAGGGCAGCCTGTGGGTGGAGTGAATTTTTGGTGTAGGGACAGATTCCTTCCCAGGGTTTTATATCATCTTCCCTAGGCAAGTGAAGGCTGAGCCTTAAAGATGGCTGGTGTTATCTAGATGAGAGGAAAGAAGGGACCGCGGGACCAACGCTTTTCTTTCTTTCTTTTTTAAATTATTTTATTGTTATGTTAATCACCATACATTACATCATTAGTTTTTGATGTAGTGTTCCATGATTCATTGTATGTGCATAACACCCAGTGCTCCACGCAGAATGTGCCCTCTTTAATACCCACCACCAGGCTAACCCATCCCCCCACCCCCCTCCTCTCTAGAACCCTCAGTTTGTTTTTCAGAGTCCATCGTCTCTCATGGTTCGTCTCCCCCTCTGACTTACTCCCCTTCATTCTTCCCCTCCTGCTATCTTCTTCTTTTTCTTTTTTCTTAACATATGTGGCATTATTTGTTTCAGAAGTACAGATCTGTGATTCAAGTCTTGCACAATTCACAGCGCTCACCATAGCACATACCCTCCCCAGTGTCTATCACCCAGCCACCCCATCCCTCCCACCCCCCACCACTCCAGCAACCCTCAGTTTGTTTCCTGAGATTAAGAATTCCTCATATCAGTGAGGTCATATGATACATGTCTTTCTCTGATTGACTTATTTCACTCAGGATAACACCCTCCAGTTCCATCCACGTTGTTGCAAATGGCAAGATCTCATTCCCTTTGATGGCTGCATAATATTCCATTGTGTATATATACCACCTCTTCTTTATCCATTCATCTGTCGATGGGCATCTTGGCTCTTTCCACAGTTCAGCTATTGTGGACATTGCTGCTATAAACATTGGGGTGCACGTACCCCTTCGGATCCCTACATTTGTATCTTTGGGGTAAATACCCAGTAGTGCAATTGCTGGATCGTATGGTAGCTCTATTTTCAACTGTTTGAGGAACCGCCATACTATTTTCCAGAGTGGTTGCACCAGCTTGCATTCCCACCAACAGTGTAGGAGGGGTCCCCTTTCTCCACATCCCCGCCAACATCTGTCATTTCCTGACCTGTTAATTTTAGCAAGGCTTTTCTTTCTTGCATTCACATAACCACCCAGCTGAGGGAAATGGACATTTCGTTTATTTGCTGTCATGGCAACTCTCTGCAGGCTCCTGAATGCTTATGAGTATGAATCATTTTTATTTTACCTCTGTAGACTGAGTCCCCAGCAAGATAAGGAGGCATCTTGCCAGATCTAGATAATGCTCTTTAGATGATAGAATAAATTTAAAAATCTTGAGGATCAAATTAATTTTACTTTTGACCCCAGACAATCTCTCTCTTCCAAAGAAAACTAATCTGAAAGATTTATATAAGGTATTCAAGGTTCTTTGGATCTTATGCAAGCCTGACCCAATCTTACCCCGGTGAGTTTTTAGGTATAGTAGAGCTCTAAGAATTAAATTTTCTATGAACTAGCAAGAAATGAGAGAAAGCAGTACTTGATATGCACTTGAGGCTCTCATACAGTCCAGAAACTTAAAGACCAGTGCAGTTTTATGGGCAATAACTCATAAGCTCTGTATATTCAATTGCATTCTTTTCCTATTCCTCTCTTATCAGAATCCTTTCTTTCAAGGGTCAAAATTAGTATTTAATAAACCATTATTTACCAGAATGCTATACAAAGCTTTTAAAAATGCTTATGACTCAGACAATACAGCAGTCAATCACATAAAATCAAATATGTGGATGCTAAGTCACAATTTAAAATTCCCATTTGACTTATCTGCTCTCCTTAAACCCTGCAGATAACACTGACAATATTGAAAATTAAGTATCTTTTATGAGTAACAAATTCCTTTCTAATGAAAAATTTTTATGGTGGTTTACCAATGGAAATTGCAAATACATAAGGATAAAACAATAGATTAATGAAACCAATAACCATTAAAATAAAAACTCTAAGCAAACCAGCAATAGAAAGAAACTTCTTAAGCCTAACACAAACCTATAATCAACAAAAAACCTATAACGAACATCATACTTACTGGTGAAAGACTGAATGCTTTCTCCTTAAAATAGGGAACCAGGCAAGAATACCTGCTGTCACCATTCCTATTCAACAATGTACTGGAGGTTCTAGGTGGTACAATAAGGCAAGTAGAAGAAATAAAAGGCATGCAGATTAGATGAAGTAAAACTGTCTTTATACCCAGACAACATGATCTTCTATGTAGGAAACCCTAGGCATCTACAAAAAAAGCTCCTTGAACTAATATCTTATATTTGCAGGATACAAGACCAATGTATAAATTCTATTTCTATACACTAGCAGTTAGACATTGAAATGAAAATTACCACTGCCAATAGCCTCAAAAATATGAAATATTGAGGAGCAAATTTGACAAAACACATGAAAGACCTGTACACTGAAAACTACAAAACGTAGCTGTGAGAAACTTAAGAACCCCTAAGTAAATGGAGAGAGAGGTCATGTTCATGAATTAGAAGGACTGATATGTTAAGATATCAGTTCTCCTGAAATTGATCTATAGATCAAAGCAAACCTAATTAAAATCCTAGCAGAACTTTTTGTGTATGTGTGTGTGTGTAGAAATTGACAAGCCAATTCAAAACTTACAAGGATATTCAAAGAACATAGACTAGGCCAAACAACTGTTACAAAGGACAAAGTGGGAGGACTTACAGTGCCTGACTTCAAGGTTAAAAAGTATAATCATAAAGGCAGTATGGTATTGGCATAAAAATAGACCTAAGCAACACAATCAGAAGTCCAGAAATAGACCTCCACGTATATGACAATTGCTCTTCAATAAACGTGCCAAGGCAATTCAATTGGGAAAGAAGAATCTTTGCAACAAACAGTACTGGGAAAACCCGGGGGCCAGATGTAAAAAACCAAAACCAAACCATCAAAAAGCACCTTAACCCTTGCCTCACATAACCTACAAAAAGTAACTTGACATGCATCAGAAACCCACATAGGAGAAGTGAAACTATGAAGTTTCCAGCAGAAGACGTATGAGAAGATCTTAGCAACCTTAAATTTGACAAGGATTCTAAAATAGGACACCAGTTAAAAACGAATTAATTGGATATACTCAAGAAATATTTTTTAAAGCCATCACTATGACAGTGAAAAGGCTGGGTCATATACAGGGAGATATTTGCAAAACATACAAAGTTGCTGCTCTGTAGACATTGATCAAATCAGTAAGTTTAAAATGTGGCTCCAGCAGTAGCACTACTGGCTATTTACCCAAAGAATACAAAAACACTAGTTTGAAGGGGTATATGCACCCCTATGTTTGAAGCAGCATTATTTACAATAGCTAAGTTATGGAAGCAGCCCAAGTGTCCATCAGCTGATGAATGGATAAAGAAGTGATATACATACACACAATGGAACACTCAGCCATAAAAAAAAAGAATGAAATCTTGTCATTTGTGATGACGTGGACCGAGCTAGAGAGTTTAATGCTAAGTAAAATAAGTCAGTCAGAGAAAGACAAATACCATATGATTTCACTCATGTGGAATTTAAGTAACAAAACAAATGAGCAAAGCAGAAAAAAATAGGAAGACAAACCAAGAAACAGACTCTTAACTACAGAGGACAAACTGATGGTTACCAGCGGGGAGGTAGGTGGGTGGACGGGTGAAACAGGTGATGGGGATTAAGGAGGGCACTTGCTGCTGCTTGCGTTAATAAAAATCTAAACTGTCTATCACCTATTTTATTGAGAAAGTTGAGGCCATTCACTTAATCCCATGTACTTACCTTGCTCCACCTTTCCCTTCTCTCTTGCCTCAGAGAATAAAGTAGCCCTCTTCCTGCTGAAGGCTGATGCCACAACCTGTGTCCTGGATCCCGTCTCCAGGGGCTCGCCCATCACTTCTCTCTCTCTCCCCCTGTGTTCAACCTCCCGCTTCTTACCCTTAGCACACAAACACATTGTCTCTCCCACCATTAAAAAATGTTCAACAGAACCTTCCTGTGACCTCCTCGCTGCTGCCCTTTCTCCTTCCATTCTCATTCAAACTTCTTGAAAGACTTGCTTTTAATCATCTCCCCACCTCTAGTTCCATCTTCATTATACTGCAATTTGACTTCCACCTACACAGTTCTATTGAATGGAAGGCGCCCATGAACACCTAATTGCAAATCCAATGGGCACTTTCTTCAGTTCATTATCTTCCCTGACCTGTCTGCTACATCCAGCACCATTAATCACTCCTGCTTCCTGGGAACTTCCCCTTGGCTTCCATGACACAGAAGAATGCCCTGGTTCTCCTCATCTCTGTCCCACGTGGGCTCCTCTTTCTTCATCCACCATCTGACTGTCGGTGTACCCCAAGATTTTGCCTGTTGTATATTCATTGTCTTATTCTACGTGTTCTCTCCGAGCAGCACTATCTGGATGCCAGTCACTCCTCAGTTTCTCTCTTCAGTGTGGACATCTGTCCCAAGCTCCAGACACATATATTCATCTCCATCTGGATGTTCCAGAAGAACCTCCACTCGATCACATCCATAACTGAATTCATCATTTTCTACTTCTGGGGTTCTCTATCTCATTGAGTTGCACTGCACTCACTAGATGCGGAAGATAGAAGTCTTCAAATCATCTTTGTTTTTTCCTTCATTCATATGTTCCATCTCTCTTCAATCGCCAAGTCCTTTTGATTCTACTTCCTAAATATTCCTCAAGCTATTATCACAGATGCAAGGCCATCCCTGGTTTGTTTCTATTTTTCTCACCAACTCTTTTACTAACACCTTAGTTAAGGCTTCCTTGATTCTTGCTGGATGACTCCAAAAGCTTCCTAATAGGTATCCCTGGCACCCATCTTACCTCCCACAAACCCATTCACTCAACACAGTATTCAGAGAGCACCTACCATATGCACTGATCTGGGGGGTGGGGGAGATAGTAGTAAGGAGAATAGTCATGTCCTTTGCTGTCACTAAGCTTATACTATGGTAATATGTGAGTGTGTGTGTGTTTTAATCTACATTAAATAATTCCAGATACCAGTAAGTGCGCCATAGACAAGATAATAGGATAGAAGCTGACTGATGCAGTGGATTAAATTTGGATATTCAGAGTAGGCCTCTTTGAGTAGGTGACGTTTGAGCAGAGACCTGATGAAGAAGAGCATCCGGGGCGGGGAGAACAGCATGTAGAAGGGCTCGGAGTGGGTGCATGTTTGGAGGATATCAGCTGAGGGAAGAATAGTCCGGGGCGGGGTAGGATTGTGTTAAGCCTTACAGGCCATGGGATGGGTTTGGGAATCTCCAGTTTGACAGGAAGCCATTGGAGGACTTTCACTGGCAGGTAACATGGTCTGGTGTAGCTCCAGAGCAGAGTGCTCTGGTTGCTGCATGGAAAATAGGTTGCAGGAGCACCCCTGGAATTAGTTAGGAGGTGATTGTATTATTCCAGATGAGAAAAGGTGATGTCTGGCCGAAAGGGGCGGCAGTGGAGATGGAAAGGAGCAGATGGAATTGGAGTATCATCTGGATGTGGAATCCCCAGGACTTGAAAGAATCAGGATGTCTTCTTCATCCTCCATCAGTGGCTCCAGAGTGATTTTCTAAACACAGCTCAAGCCATATTGCTTCCACTGTTCAAGAACCCTCTGGGGTTCCTCACTGGTGATCAATTCTAAACAACTGTGGCCACAGATGCAAGGCCATCCCTGGTTTCTTTCTGTTTTTCTCACCAGAGGACTTCTCTAGCTGTTAGATGCCTCTTGGTTCCGCCCCAGCATGTGGGCATGTGGTGTCTCTATCACAGTGCTATGATGTATTGAAATCGCCTGTGTATGTGGGCTCCTAAGATGCAAAGGCTTTGTCTTGTTCATCATTCTATTTCCATTGTCTAGTTGCCATGCCAGTGGAAATTTGGGCCTTGGACTAGCAGCAGAGGCATCACCTGGGAGCTTGTTTGAATTTGCATTTTAGCAGCAAGTCCCCCTCCCCTCCCTCCCCCCCCCCCCCGCCCCGGGGGACTCCTATGCACCTGACAGTTTTGAGAAGCTGGCTTGGGTCCTGTGGACAGTAGGCTCTCATTGACTGTTGAACAGGACCAGCACCCCGGTCCAGACTCCTCAGAGCTCAACAGTGATCTCCTTTTGTCAAAATAGACCAAAGTCATAAATTCAGCTTCATGGAGATGGATTAAACCCTACTGGATGTTATGGATGCACTGAACGTGTCTGTCCCTGCCTGGCTGGTGACATCTGCTTCAAGTAACACAGGACCAGTGGTTACATTTACTTCCAGCCTGGGAGCTAGAGTATCAGCAATTAAAGACTGAATTGATTCAGAAGCATCTTCTTATAGAGTACTCTAATTTTTTGTAGAGTCACCCATATAATCTAACACCTAACTTTTTTCCTTTGAATAGGTAATCCTCTAATTAAGTGTCTAGAACAAACTTCTAAGCACCAAAGGCAGGTACTCTGTGTCCACACATGAACTGCTAGCAACGAATGCACAAGTGCTAATTAACTCATTAACACTTCACTGTTCTCCTTTGAGATGCTCTCAGTTATTTTTCAGCCAAAATAAACCCATAAGGTCAAAAGTTCCCAGTTTTTGCCTTGTTTTTTATGAACGCCCACAAGTTCAGGGGCTGCGCCTCTCCTGCCCCAAACCACAAAGTGGGAATAATGGCCCGTTCAACTTCCCGGCTTCTCAGGTCCTCGGGCTGATGAAGATTCGGGGCTCTCACAGGCAGGAATTCTGACATGCTGCCCAGGTGCTGACACTCTGGTCACTCTGGGTCCCAGGCATGGGTGGTCCTCACCAGAGCTGGAGGGTGGCTATGCCAGGGACAGGGACCATGTCTCCTCGGCACCACTAGGAGCTCATGGAATTCCGTGATGCTTTGAACTCAGGGGTGTCTCTTTGGTGTTAACTCTTCAGACCCAAGCAACTTTAACTAGCCCTCCAAGAGACTGAATGTGTTGTCCCCAAATTCATATGTTGAAACCCTAACTCCCACTGTGGTGGTATTTGGAGGCAGGGCCTTTGGGAGCTGATGAGGCCATGAGGGTGGAGCCCTCGTGAGTGAGATTGGTGCCCAGAGAGTTCTCTTGCCCCCTTTTCACTGTGTGAAGAGGTGATGGGAAGTCAGCAGTCTGCAACATGGGAGAGAGTCTTTACCAGAACCCAAATGGGCTGGCCTCCTGATCTCAGATTTCCAACGTCCAGAACTTCAGGAAAGAAATGGTTGTTTATAAGTCACTCAGTCCATGCTACTTTGTCACAGCAGCCCTACAGACTATGACCATCCCCCGGAGGCAGATACTTCACCTGCTCAGAATCACTTTCACTCACTCCCTGCCTAAAATCGCAAGTGAAGCAGGAAGTGGCTCTTTTCCATAAAACGCTTGGGAAATGCTTGACCCAATGCTCGACCTGCTTCTCAGGTCGAGGAAGGTCATGGTGAAAATCATATGCTTCATTTTCAGGGTGGGAAAATTTGCTCCCAGAACAGTGGGGTGAAAGCAAGTTTTGGTTTGCTGTTATTAGCATCTGGGTGGGACGTTCCAAAGAACAGTGATGGGGACACAGGGATCTGGGTCTTGTCCTTTGTCTGGAACCTGGCAGTGTGACATTCTTGTCACTTGGTCACAGTATTTTCACCAGGTGACCTCTAGCATCCCTTCTCATGCCAACATTTTAGGACTCTGTCTCTATCTTTCCTGGTCTTTTCTGGGGGAGAATCAAAAAAATGAAATAGCTCAAGTTCTGACCCTTTCTGAATGTCTATAAAATCCCAGGGATTCAATAACAAGCAATGTTGTGCTGGTCAATGTTTAACAACTGGCACTGATTTGTAGTATTTGTCAATTTCTGTGTTATACATCATCTCACCAGGGCTGATTTCCAGGCTTTGAGCTGGTGTCCACCTGCTCACAAAATTCCTGAAAATGTAACAGTCAGCTCTCATGAGCTGCTATGAGCTGGCTCCACACCCTTGTGAACAAGCCTCCTTGTCCATTGTTCTGGGAGAAGCAGGACTTACACGGTCAGGGGCAGAGATGCTCACTCATTTTCCTGGCTTCTTGCCTGGCTATTGGGAAAAGTCAGTGTGGACATGAGACAATTGTAGAAGATTGGCCGTGAAATGTGTGGTCAAACACCGAGAATATGAATGCTTCCTGTTTATCAGGATGTCTGACAACTCTCCCAGGGCCTTCTGCCAGAAAGTCATCATCCTCTTATGCTTGTCGAAGGGCACACAATGACACGCAGAAATTGGATTGCCAATAAGAATTGTTCCAAGTAGAGAGATGGAGTCTTTTCCCATGTGCCAGGTGGAAGGAAGTTCGGGAGTGAAGTGGGGTTCAATCAGATGATCAGTGGAGTCTCTCCAGTTTCATCTTATGCTCATTAACTGAAATCAGCTTTTAATTCTGGGCTGGCATCTTTTCCCTACAGGTATGCATTCATCTCTTGTTGCTATTTCTGAGGGCTAGTACTCTAATTTTTCTGCCTTTGTTAAAAAAAATTTTTGTTCCCGGGATATGCTCCAAGACTCCTATTTTACTCTTAGTTAACTCTAATTGAAAGAACAATGGAGGTCAAGTGTTCCATTCTGTAGCAGCCAGTGAGTTATACTCAGAACAATCTTGTCCCCTGGCCACAGAGTGTGTGTTGTTTAACTGTAAGAACTTGAAGTACAAAGGGTGTTTTGTACATATTCTGCCTCCTCATGGGGACATCGGTGTCAGGTAGGGTCCAGTCCTCAATGAAGCTGAAGCACCAGTAGACCCAGAGTTTAGCAGACCTGTAATGTCAAGAGGGAGCTGCTTCAGATGCCAAGCACTAACTGTTTTGGTGAAGACTGGGCAGGAAGTCTGGTATAATACATTGCTTGTAGTTCTTCGACTCTTTTGCAGAACAGCATGGAGCAGCCATTAAGGTTCATGGTCACTGGAAACTAAGCAGGTGAATTATAGGTCTATATCAAGGAGTCAAGAAACAGGAACACTTACCCAAATGTAAGAAAACCTTCACATAACCCTCAACCATCCATCTCATATCTGAGTGTTACTGGGCTCAAGGGAGATATGTCAACACTAGGTAAACTGGCTCAGTGAGTCCCATCCTGTCAATGGACAGACATATAAACCCCTCAAGTAGAAACAATCATTCTATCATTTCTGGAGTGTGGGTGAGGACTCCAGGAATAATCTGTGCAGGAAAGACAGCACATTAATGACCCTTTGCAGGAAAGATGGGGATGAAAATTAGGTAGTGTGTGAAATAGTGTTTTAATGAGAAGGGGAATCTACAAAATGGTGCCCATGTTAGGATTATAATTATTGGAAATATTTATAAAGATAAAGTTCGGAAAGGGATACAGAGAAATGAAAATTAAGGTAGGTTGGCAGGATTACAACTGAATATTTTACAAATTTTCCTGACTTTTGTAATGTTTAAATATATGAAATATTTTTAAAATTTATTTATTAGAAAGAGAGAAAATGAGTGGGGGGAGAGGCAGAGGCAGAAGGAGAAGCAGACTCCTCACTGAGCAAGGAGCCTGATGTGGGGCTCCATCCCAGGACCCCAAGATCATGACCTGAGCTAAAGGCAGACGCTTAACTGACCGAGCCACCCAGGTCCCCCATGTTGTTTGAATATATTTAAATCTTTTGTGCAAAGGGTTTTCCATCTTCAAAGAGAACCAAAGGAGCTGGAATTTCCCTGGAGAAATTGAAATCAGATATAAGGAAGAATTTCTTTGTGGGATGATAAGTCCCTGGGAGGTACTTAGAGCAGAGCTGAGAAACCACCTTCAAGAATGGTTCCCTGTCTAACCATGTGGAGAGTGGTGGTGGCCCCTGGAGTTGGGGGACAAACTGGATTGCTTCTGGAGGCTTCTTCCACGTAGAGATGGTAGACCTGAGACACGGCACTCACAGAGATGCAAATGTGACACAGTGAATTGTTGGCAGAGCTGTGAACAGGAAAATTTAGGAGGTAGGACAAGAGCAATTTTGATGACTGCTTCAGATTTCCTCAAGATGCACTCCCCCCATTCCTGTCACTGCCCTAGGTCCCTACCAGCAGCCGTAGCAGTTAGGAAGCAAATGAATCAATTTCTTCCCGGGGGTCAGGCTAGCAGGGCAACTTTGCAGGGGCTCTTGCAGTCATAAACATCTTAACCTAAAGGAACACCTTCTGGGTGTAGAGAAGGACAATTAGGGCAGCTTCCTAGAGTGGAGAAGGGTTTTCTTGCCACCACGTACCGCCCCCCACCCTTCCTCGGGCCATTCTTCTGCTCTAAGTTCAGAGCTCTCCAATGGAAACTCCTTTTTTCCAGTTAGGTAAGTTGTTTTGTTGTTGTTGTTCTGGAACTTGGATAGTGCTGTGGGCATATCTGGTTAGAAAGATGTTCCCGAGATATAAAGTCCTTCTAGAGAGAAAGGGCTCTTCTCTTCCATAGGGCACATTTGTGTAGCAGGAAGTTCACACCGAGCTTAGAATATGGACGGGCTCTATTTGAAGCTGGACCTCACGACTTGCAAGCTCTCTGAGCCTTGTTTTCTCATTTGCAAAATGAGGATATCAATACCTATCTCATAGGTTATGGGGATGAAGGGCACCAATAAGGTGCCTGGCACTTAATAGGTCCCCTTTAAACGTAAGTTTCATTTAAAATTTTAGGAGTCAACAGAGATTAAATACATATCTGGTGCTCCTGCATTGCTTCTTGTACCTAATCGTGACTCATGTCACTGTTGATTAACACACAGAAGGTGTCAAACAACAGACCTCATTAGCTCTGAGAGGTTGGACATGTTTTGGTGACTGGCACTCCTCACTGTGACACTTGGGTTTAGCCACAGATGTCACCAAAGATTATTTCAAGATAAGTGGGGGCCTCCTCCCCCAGAGCCACTGTGAAATCCTGTGAATATATCTGCTCCTGACTTCAGTCAGGGGCCTGCTGTTGGCTCTCAGTGCCAGCACACCCTTGGGATGAGATGGCTTTTCTAGACTCTGATGGCTGTTCTAGACTCACTGGCCCTTGCCTGCTGGGGAGTGAGGACTGGCAGCCTCAGTGCTGCTCACCTAGCCTGGGGGTGGGGCAGAGCATGGAGGCTGCTGAGTAGGAGAAGCTACATTACTGGAGTTGAAGCTCTGCTGGATCTTCTCCTTGTTGGGTGGGGAAGGTCAAAAGAGTCCATTAGAGCAGAATACCCAAGGGCAGCCCAGAGGGTTGGCTACCCTGGATTGATGTAAGACCCCGAAGACTCAGTTACATCTTTCAGGAATAGTGGTTAAGAGCACAGGCTTTGACACCAGATGGACTCCAGCTTAATGTGTGGCCATTTTGTTGATAGGTGACCGACCTTGATCAAGCGACTCAACTTTCTTCTCTAAGCCTGGTGCCTCCTGTGTAAAAGGGAATAATAAGAATAGATTTGCTTCCCTAAGTGATTGGGGGGACTAAGAGGAAGTCAAGCATGCAGCCTAGTGTATGGCACAGTGTAGCAAGCTCTCCATCAAGGTTTTTGGTTCCCTTCAGAACCAGAAACCAAGCTGTTTGTGTCTATATCAATAATTGCTTGATATACTCCCATCTTCCTCACCAAATTGGGGCCACCGTCTACTTCAATGTTGAATTTAAAATGTCCATCTTCTAGAGAGTGGGTGCTCCTCAAACCTTGAAGAATGCATAGCTCTGGGGCCAACCACAGGGTGGCCCAGCCCTCCCCTGCTCCCCATGATTCTGCATGTAAACACAAGCTCTCATTCACAGGGTGCAGGGAGCAGGAAAATTCACTCATTCAGCTAATGATTACAGAGTGCCTACTATGTGCCAGGCTCCATTCTACTTCTGGGGAGAAAAACAGATAAAAATCTCTATTTCCTGCAGGTAACCACATTCTAATGTGAAAACAGATAATAAACAAATGAAATAAGAAAGATCTATAGCATATTTAACAGTGGCAAATGCTAGGGAGAAAGGAAGAAAGCACAGAAGGGGAATATGAATATGCGGTGTTGGAGGAGGGCGTTGGGTATTGTAGATGGGGTAATGTATTAGTTTGCTCAAGTTGCTGTAATAAAGTACCACAGACTGGGAAGCTTAGATAGCAGAAATTTATTTCCTCACAATTCTGGAGGCTAGAAGTCTGAGGTCAGGGTGTTGGGCAGAGGGGTTTCCTCTGAGGCCTCTCTCCTTGCTTATAGGTGGGGCTCTTCTCCCTGTGTCTTCTCATGGTCTTCCCTCTGGGCCAATCTCCTCCGCTTCTAGGCACACCAGTCCTATTGGAGTACAGCCTACCCACATGACCTCATTTAAACTTAATTACCTCTTTAAAGACCCTATCTCCAAATACAGTCACATTCTGAGCGCCTGGGGGTTAGTTAGGACTTCAGCATATGAATTTGTTGGGGTGAGGGTGGGGTGGTGGGGGCACAATTCAGCCCATAGTAGGTGGCAAGGAAGAGCCTTACTGATGTGTCACTTTTGAATAAAGGCTTGAAGGAGGTGAAGGACCCAGCAGGTGACTATCTGGGGAGAGAGTGTTCCAGGCCAAGGGAACAGCAGGTGCAAAGGCCCTGAGGTAGAAACATACCTGGTTTATTTCACAAACAGTGAGGAAGCCAATGTGGCTGGAGCCAAGTGAAAAGGAGGAGAGGGGGAGGAGAAGAAGTCATAGAGGTAAGAGGGCAGATTGCATGGGATTGTCATGGTGAAGATTTGTCTTCTCCTTCTAGGGGGATGGAAGCCACAGGAGTGATGTGGTCTGTCTTACAGGAGAACTCTGACCACTGCACTGAAATAGACTGGGGTTAGGGCAGCAGCAGAGGCCACTGCAATAATCACGGGGGCCAGAGCGAGAGCAGTGTGGGTGGTAAGAAGTGGTCATACTCTGGACATATTTTGGAGGTAGAACTCACAAGATGGTGGAGAGAGTGTGAGAGCAAAAAAACCCTCAAAGCTAACTGCAAGGTTAGCAAATGGAACCAAGGGGTGGCCATTTGTTGAGATGGGAAGACTGGAGGGGAGATGGTTCTTTGGGGGAACACAAGGAACTCAATTTGGGATATGCTGTGTTTGAGATGCCTATAAAAATTCTGAATGGAGGTATCGAGTCAGCACGTCTGGATGTCAGGTGAGAAGTTCTGGTATGCAGGTATGAGTGTGGGAGCCATTGGCATATAGATTTTATTTGAACCATGAGCCTGGACGATATGACAAGGGAGAGAGGGTAAATGGAAAAAGTGAGAGACTGTCTAAGGAGGAACTCTGGGCTTCTCCAACATTTACAGAAAAAAATCCAGATGAAAGGGGGCCTTAGGGGTCACACTCCTCATGGGCTTGCAAGGTATAATCTTAATCTGAGGTGGTTATTGTTATTAGTCAGACCAGGAGTAATGTTTTGGTTTCTTGTTGACTTAATATAGCTACAGCTGTTAGAACTTCTGCTTGCTCATTGACTACTCGTCTTGCTCCTACTTGTCTCATGGCTGGAGTGGGTCATGGACAGTAGACAGTGCTGGCCACACAGATTCTTGGAGTCTGAGACTTGGCTTGGCCTTGCCAGAGAGTGTGCTAAGCACACTTAGCCCACGTAGTTATGAAGCTGCCCATCTTAGTCAGGGACCAGCAAGTCTTTACGTCTCTTGGAGACCAGCCTCAGTGGTTGTGTTAACACAGAGGAAAACCACAAACGTTGCCTGAGGCCTGGAGAAGACCATGAAGCTGCCATTGACACATAGCCCAACCCTGCGGGGGTGGGGTGGGGTGGGGGGAGGCCGCCTGCAGAGGCCACTCTATTGTGAAATGGCAAATTGAGATGATTTAAGTAAACTTGGAGATGCAGGTGGGGGGTTGGTTAAAGCAAGACCTCGTTTGAGCTCACAGACGAGACCTACCCTTTTGCAGGAAGGCCCCCTTTGGTTTCTGAGCTTTGAAGAGCAGAGACAGGTTTTTACAACCAAAACAGGGTTTAGTGTTCTTGTCTGATCTTAGCTGTTGAGCATGATGGGGTCTCAAGGCCCTTCCTGCTTTTCTCTACGGAGACACAGGCCACCTTGTCAGCTCTGAGACTTGCCAGCGAGTGGGACATGGCCTCTGTGTGTCCTTGCAGTGCAGTATTTCCAAGATGAGATGCTGGTGGAATGGTCGGGGGTGTTGGGGTGTAGGAGGTGCACCGAGGTAGCATTATAGAAGGTTGACTCATACCTTTCAAATCTCTTTCAGTCCGTTTGATTACATCAAAAGACCTATCAGGCAGTGTAGGTCTTGAACACTCTTACCCTCGCTCTCTTCCTTTCTCAAGCAGAGAAGGGCACCAGGCTGAGCCCTTGGAAACCAATGGGAACCAGTCAGAACTTGAAATCATTGCTTTGATTGAATTTATTTCCATATTTACTTTTTATTCATCACAAGTGATAGCCTGTTTTCCATAACAAATTCCATAAATTTTTAAGTAAAAAAAAAAAATGACTCCATTAAAGAAAAAAAATAATGAAAAAATAGTAGAAGTCGTTGTGGTTAAGGCAAAAGTCATGAAGATAGTACGTGAATTTTTTGAAGTTTGGGGAAAATGCTGCCACAGTGAAATCTCATGTCTGGGTGCATGGACTACAAGTGCACTTAATAATAGAGATTTCTAGGTCAGAAATCTTTGTTCCCTAAGCATTTTGAAGACATTACTCCACTGTCTTCTAGCTTCCCAAGCGCTGGGAAGAAGTCAGAAGTCACCTTGACTTTTCACCCTTTATACACGATTTTGTTTTTCTCTCTCTGGAAGCTTCTAGGGTCTTCTGTTAGTCCTCAGAGCTCTAAAGTTCCATGATGATGTATGTTGGCATGGGCCAGTTTTCATCCTGTGTGCTGGACACATGGCAGGCCTTTTCTTATGTGTATTAGCTCTGGGACATTTCCTTCTTTTTTTTTTTTTTATTGAGATATATTTGACAGACTATATTGTGTAAGTTTAAGGTGTACAACAGATTGATATGATACATTTATATTGTAGTATGATTGCCATTGTAATGTTAGTGAACATCTCTGTGATGTCACATAATGATCACTTCTTCCACTGGGAACAATTAAGATCTAATCTCTTAGGAAATTTAATGATTATAATACAGCTGTGTTGTCTGTAATCATTGTACTGTGTACTAGGTCTCTAGGACTTAATTATTTATTAGTTGCTGGTTTGTACCCTTGAACATCCCTCCCATTCTCCCACCCTTCAGTCCCTGGGAACCACCATTTTACTCTCGCCTTTTACAATTGGTTTGTTTGGTTTTTTTGTTTTTTAAAGATTCCACATAGAAGTGATACCATGCAGTATTTGTCTTTCTCTAACTTACCTCACTTAGCATAATGTCCTCAAGGCTCATCCACGTTGTCCCACATGGCAGCATTTCCTTCTCTCGAGGCTGAGTAGTGTTCCATTGTGTATATGTACCACCTCTTCTTTAGCCAATCGTCCGTTGACCGACACATAGGTGGTTTCCGTATCTTGGCTGTTGTGAATAGCGCTGTGGTGGGCATGGGAGCCCGTATGTCTCTTGTCCCCTGTTTTCATCTCCTTTGGAGATAGACCCAGCAGTGGGATTACTGGACAGTATGGTAGTTCCAGTTTTGATTTTTAGAGGAGAGTCGATGCTTTTCTCCATAGTGGCTGAACCAGTTTTCCATCCCACCAATAGGGTGCCAGGACTTGGGGAAAGCTTCCTGAGTATAATAATAATTTTGTTATTTTCTCTTACGTTATTATTATTTTATCATTATTTTTGCTTTACAGTTTTATTATTTTCTGTTTTCTCTCTCATCTATAGAGCTTTTATTAGTTCAGGCGCTAGCTGTCCTCTTCAGGTGCCTCTACTCCTCCTCTTTGTCTTCATTTCTGTTTCCCGAGTGATTTCTGATGTCCTCAGCTCTTTTTTTTTTCCTCAACTCTTAACACATGTATTTATTGAGCTTTTTATTTCTAGATCTCAGACATTTATTTACCAAGAACTTTTCTAGTTCTCTGAAAGTTTTATTTTTAAAGCATACTCTTCTTATTTTCTAGATGCGGTACCTGCTTTTTATCTTTCTTAGGATACACATTATTTTTTTGTTTTGTTTTGCATTGTTTTCTTCTCTCTGTATAGTCTTTGTTTCTTCTAAGTTGAAAAACAATTTTTTTTTTCCTGTTCGTGTTCTGTTCTTTCATCCTAAATGCTTGTCCTCTAATAGTTGGGGGATCCCTGGCTTGTCACTTTATGATGACAAGGAATTAAAAAGTGATGAGAATAGAGAATACCCGAAAGAATTGAGGAGAGGGACTCAGATGCTTGTGCTGTCAGCTTTCACAGCAGCATTATTCATAGTGGCCCAAAAGGTGGAAACGACCTCATGTCTGTCAGCAGAGGCGTGGATAAACAAAATGACGTCTATACATACAAGGGAATATTATCCAGCTATAAAAGGAGTGAAATTCTGATAACATGCTACCACGTGATTGAAACTTGAAAGTATTATACTTAGTGACGTGAGCCAAACACAAACGAACTAATATTGCCTGATTCCACTTACCTGAAATATCTAGAATAGGGCCAATTCATGGAGACAGAAAGTTGAATGGAGGTTACCAGGGGCTGGAGGGAGATGGAGTGGGAGTTATTGCTTAATGGGTACAGAGTTTCTGTCTGGGGTGATGAAAGTTTGTGGAACTAGATGGTGGTGGTGCTTGCACAACATGGTGAATGTACTTAATGCCACTGAACTGTGAAATTAAAAATGGTCGCGATGACATGTTTTATGAGACATGTGTTTTACCACAATAGGGAAAAAGGTGATCGGCAGCCCTGAGCCCATTGGCAGGGCTTATGGACTGTGAGCGTCCCTGTAAGGAGTCTGGCTGGGCCAGATCCTGGGGGACCCTGGATTTCAGAATCCTGAGATCCCGCAGTGAAGTCTCTCTGAAGGTCTTACGTGAAGCATACAAACCTGGCTGCCAGTGTGACAGTAAGTCAGGGAAGAAGGTTGGGAGGAGAGAGTGTCGATATTCAGGATAAGTTCCCACTGAGTCTGCTCTTTTTATTAGGATGGCTAAAAACTTCAGCCATGGGGCACCTGGGTGCTCAGTGGGTTGGGCCTACGAGCCTTGATTTTGGCTCAGGTCTTGACCTCAGGGTCGTGGATTTGAGTCTTGTGTTGGGCTCTGGGCTAGGTGTGGAGCCTACTTAAAACAAAACAAAACAACACGATTCAGCCGTGCCTGGTGTGCGCTGGACCAGAGACCCCTGCCTTACTCTCCAGCAAATGCACAGAGGGGCTGTCATTGGGTTGTGCCGAGGGAAGGCACCCTGAGGTCTAAGTGCTTCCTACACTCATTTCCAGCCAGTCTTCCTATTTTCAGACCTTTCACCATCCTTGCTTCCAGAGCTTCCTGGTTCCGAAAATGGCCGAATCTTTTCGGAGTCCTGAAGGGGAAAAATAGGCTGCCTCCCAGTTTTCTTCACTGCAGCTTAGGAATTAGATTTGGTGGATTTTTAGCCTTTTTTTTTAATCTGTTGTTTTAATGAGACTTAATTTCTTTAACCCATGGCTTATTTATGAGCACATTAATTTAAAACAAATTTCAAGTATTTTTTTTTTTAAAGATTTTATTTATTTGTCAGAGAGAGAGAGGGGGGAAACAGCAGACAGAGGGAGAAGCAGGCTCCCCGCTGAGCTCAGAGTCAGATCTGGGGCTGGAGGTCACGACCCTGAGATCATGACCTGAGCCAAAATCAAGAGTCGAACGCTAACTGGCTAAGCCACCCAGGTGTCCCAGAGTCCTAGACATTTTAGAGAACTTTTTTTTTAACTTAAGTATAATTAACATACAGTATATATTATTTTCAGGTGTACAGTATAATGATTGAACAGTTATATACAGTTCTCGGGGCTCATCACATTAAGTGTACCCTGATCCCCTTTGTCTATTGTGATCTACTAGATATTCAACTTTTGTTGTGTTGACCCTTGTGTAATTGACTCTTTGAAGTAGGCAAGATGGGATTATTATCCCCATATTATCGGCAGGTAAGCAGGGGCCCAGGGAATTGTAAAGACTTGCCTGAAGTCCTGCAGTAAGGCTAGAGCAGAATTAAGGAACGGGAAGGGAAGTGGAGTCCACTGGTTTAGAGCATGGACTCCAGTCCAGGTGCTTGGCTTGTGTCTAGGCTTTGCCTCTTTACTAGCCATCTGCAAACTTGTACTAACCCCTACATACTAGGGTTGTTGTTGGGAGGTTTACACACATGGCACATGGTAAACACCCGATGATAGCTGACCACTATTATTATTTTTATTATTTCTATTTTTATCTTTTATCCAGCGTTCACAGTGCATCTTGAAGAGAGGAGTCAACTATGTTAAAGAGTACATCTTTAGAAACCTTTGTAGCTACACCTTGGCCCAGCAATTTATATTCTATTCTGGCCACTGTGCTTAGGAGAGCTTATGGCCAGAAAGACCACAATCTAAGTACAGAAAAGCTTTCTGGATGTAATCCACAGGAGGCATCGAAGTCAATTCAGCAAACTCTTTCTGGTGAGCCTACTATGTGTTAGCAGTCCATTCTTATCTAAGAGTTATTTTCTATCTTTTGGGCTTACTGATGTCTTAAACAAGGTAGGTACTCAGAAAAAAAAGAAAAAAAGCCTTTGCAAAATGAATGAGAACAAAAATGCTTAGAACCACAAAGCTGAAAGATGGCCGGGAGAGTGGGAGGTGGGTGAGGGGTTGGCCATCCACTTTATTGTGGATTGTCCTAAATAAAAGGAATTATCTGGGTTGTGCAGGCTGTCAGGTGCTAATCCCTACAATAATCAGCCTCGGGGCTCTCAGAGCCACAGAATCAACTAGCTGGGAGGGTGAGCAGCCAGTGGTCGACGTCCACGGGGCTGTTTGTGTGGAAACAGAGTCCTCTCTTTCTCTTTTGTGGACACACACAGCTGACGGTCTTAAAATAAAGGCTCATGATCGGTCTCTGAGCTGGACACCTGGAAGTAGGCCAGCCCCCATCTCTCTTATTGCAGATTCCATGCTCCACATCGGCCTCCATGAAACCGGCTTTTAAAATATCTGTCTTTCACTTTGAGTCTTCCTGTCTCCTGCTCTCTGTCACTTCCGGGAGGGTGGTGGGGAAATTGTGCAGTTATTTGTGTTGTCTCCCCAACCCTTCCCCCCACAAAAAAGAGAAGACGCTTGAGGGTCTATACTCCCCCCACGTTGTGCGGGGGGAGTGTGTGATTTGAAGGGACATTTAAAAAAAACTCTTTTTATTTTGAAATAATTTTAGAGTAAAGTTGTAAAAACAGCACAGAGCATTTCAGTGTATCCTTCACCCAGCTGCCGTAATGTTAACATTTCGTATCACCATTGGACAATGATCAAAACCAAGAAATTAACGTTGATACAATAATAGTAACTAAACTGGAGACTTTAATCAGATTTAATCCATTTCCCCATTCATGTCCTTTTCTGTCACAGGATTCAATCCCAGATCCCATGTTGCATTTAATTGTCATGTCTCTTAATATCCTTCAACCTATGACCATTCATCTTTGTCTTTCATGACCTGGACACTTTTGAAGAGCACTTACAAGTGGTTTCATGGATGATTTGGGTTTGTCTAATGTATTTTCATGATTAGATTGTGGTTCTCAAGGTTCTCAAGTGCTACGAACTGAATTGTTTTCCCTTCCAAATTCATAGGCTGAAACCCTAAACCCCAGTGTACTTGGAGATAGGGCCTTTAAAGAGGTAGTTAAGTTTAAATGAGGTCCTGGGTGTGGGGTCCTGAACTGATACCAGGGGTACCGGATATCGGTAGTTCTTATTACTGGTGCTTTTCCCTCTGTCATTCAGTTAAGGTATGTCTGAAGGGATTAAATGTAAAGTTACTGTGTTTCCTTTTACAATTAATGTGTATCTTGGGAAAGGTGCTTTTAGATTATATATAAATACTCCGCTTTTCCTCAAACTCTCGACCACTAATTTTAGCAGCCATTGGTGGATTGTTTTTCCCACAGGAATTGTTATTGTGGAGTTCTAATGGCGATTTTATATTTTCTTCTTTCCTTTTACACTTATTAAATTTTTTTTTTTGTAAGGACGGGCTATGCCTTTATTGCTAAGTGTACTTATTTGTTCAATTATTTTTAAATGTCAGAATAGACTCATGCATGTTTACTTTATTCTATGGATTGCAACTAAATATTATTTTTTTTTATTGCTCAACTTCTTCCAGCTTTGGTCATTGGGCACTCTTTGGTTGGCTTCTATGCTCCTTCAGGAAGCCCTCATCCTTTGTGAGTACTTCCTTACTTTCTGGCATCACGAGATGCCCCAGGATCACCTAGTGTTTTTCTTGCCTAGACCTGGAATCAACTACTTCTTCAAGGAGCCCTGGTTCCTTTTGTTGGAGAATGGTATTTAGAAACCAAGATCTGGGTGGTGGGTGTGCTTGTTACTACTGCGGTGCCAATAATAAAGGCACATTTTTCCTTCCATAGTTTTCTCTGCTGCCATTTGCCGTAGTGCCTGGAGTTTTGAGACTTCTAGAAAACTGCATGATTGAAAAGAAGTCATCCTGCTACACTCAGCTACCTTAGAGAGAGACAGTTGGGTCTGGAAGGTTGTTCAGTGCGCAGTGAAAATGCAAACATTTCTGGATGGTAAGATGATTTGATGATGTAACATGAACCTTCATCAAAGCAGGCTCCTTGTGAAGGAGACCCGGGACTAGCCCAGGGCTGAGGACAGCCATGACACCACTGACAGGGAAGGAAATTGAAGAGAAGGTGGGTGTTCACCTACAGCTGTTACAGCTCACTCTGACACATCCCCCAGGCCAGATCTAGCCTGCATTTCACATTTTTTACATTTCCTAGAGAGGGAGTGGGACTCCTTCACTCTGTTTTAGGAATGTACACAGTATTTTGAGTATTTGGGGGTCACAAAGTTGCTGAGAACTGGCAAAAATACCTACGGAATAAGTTCAATAACTCATCTCAAGCCACCATAAGCCTAGATACCCACTTTCTAAATGTGTTCCCTTGCAAAATTCTGTCTCTTATTTGCCCTACTCATATAATTCTGATTCTTTAATTGATCTTGTCTCCTTTCTTCTCTCAAAAGTGCATTTGATCAATCATAAACTTTTCTGATAATCTACACTTCCTTTCTTCTTAGTGTTAGCATGGTATAGTTTTCTCCACCCCTTTATTTTTAACCTATGTGGGTCTTTATAGTTAAAGTGGATTTCATGAAGACAACGTATAGTTGGATCTTGTTTTTTGATCTACTCGGACAATCTCTGCCCTTTAATCAATGCATTTGGACTACTGACATTCAAAGTGATCACTGGTATATCTGGGTTAATATCTAACATATTCATTACTGTTTCCTGTTCTTTGTTACTATTTTTGTCTTCCACTCTTTTCTGCTTTGTGTAGTTTTAAATGAGCATTTTATATGACCCCACTTTCTCTCCTTTCTTAGCATATCAGTTATACTTTTTCTTTTTGAACTTTTTAGTGGTTGCCCTAGAGTTTATAATATACATTTACAACTAATCCAAATCCACTTTCAAATAGCACTATGCCAATTCATGGGTAGTATGAGCACCTTATAATAACAAAATAACCCTATTGTTTCCTCCTATCATTGCTATCATACGTAAGCATACACAAATACAAGATATATACTTAAGTATAAAAAGACATATGTATATAAGATATACATAACTTACATACATAAGTATACCTAATTGAATATATTGTTGCTATTATTATAATGAACAAACTTATCTGTCGGATCAATTAAGAATAAAAAAGTGAAAGTTATTATTTTGCCTTCACTTATTCCTTCTTTAATGCTCTTTTCCTTATATAGATCCAAGTTTCTGACCTATATTATTTTCCTTCTTCCTAAAGAATTTCTTTCAACATTTCTTGCAAGGCAGATCTACTGGCAACAAATTCCCTCAATTTTTTTTTAAAGATTTTATTTATTTATTTGAGAGAGAGAGAGAGAGAGAACGAGCAGTGGGGAGGGGCAGATGGAGAGGGAGAGAGAAGCAGACTCCCTGCTGAGCAGGATACCTGACGCGGGCCTTGATCCCAAGACCCAGAGATTATGACCTGAACCAAGGGCAGATGCTTAATCCACCCAGGCACCCCAACAAATTCCCTCAATTTTTGTTTGTTTGAGAGAGTCTTTATTTCTCCTTCAGTTTTGAAGGATAATTTCTTAGAGTACAGAATTCTAGTTTGGTGTTTTTTTTTTTTCCTCTCAATATTTTAAAATATCTCACTTCACTCTCTTCTTGCTTGCATGGTTTCTGAGAAGAAATCAGATGTTATTCTTATCTTTGTTCCTCTGTAGGTAAGGTGTTTCTTTTTCTCTGGCCTTTTTCCAAAATTTTTCTTTATGGTTCATTTCCTGTAATTTAAAAATGATATGCCCAGCTGTACTTTTTTGGTGGCATTTATCCCATGTGATCTCTGAGCTTCCTGGATCTGCAGTTTGGTATCTAATATTAATTTGGGAAAATAGTCATTGTTTCAATGACTTTTTCTTCTTCTGATATCCATATTATGCATATATTATACCTTTTGCAGTTGTTCCGTAGACTTGGATATTCTGCTTCCCCTCGCCCCCAGTCTTTGTTCTCCTTTTTATGGTCTTTGAGGATTATACTGATATATCCTCTAGATCAGAGATTCTTTCCTCAGCCACATCCAATCTGCTAATGAACCCATCAAAGCCGTTCTTCATTTCTGTTAGTGTTTTTTAATCTAGCATTTTTTTTCCGTTCTTAGGATATTCATCTATTTACATTGCCCATTGATTCCTGCATGCTGTCTACTTTATCCATTAGAACCTTAGCATATATTTTTAAAAAGATTTATTTATTTATTAGAGAGCACATGCCTGTGTGCGAGTGGAGCAGGGTGCAGAGGTAGAGAGAGAGAGAGAGAGAGAGAGAGAGAGGCAGACTCCCCGCTGAGCATGACTTGGGGCTCGATCCTACAGCCCTGAGATCATGACCTGAGCTGAAATTAAGAGTTGGACGCTTAACCGACTGAGCCACCCAGGCGCCCCTAGAGCCCTTAGCATATTAGTCGTAGTTGTTTAAATTCTCAATCTGATAATTCCAACATCCCTATCTGGTTCTCGTTCTGATGTTGGCTCTCTTTAAATTGTGTTTCTGCCTTTTGATGTGCCTTGTAATTTTCTCTTGATAGCTGGACATAATGTATCAGGTAAGAGGGACTGCTCTAAATAGGTCTTTGGTAATGTGTTGGTGAGGTGTGGGGAAAGGGGTGTGTTGTATAGTTTCAGCCTTTTAGTGAGTCTGTGCCTTGCCACTGTGAGCTTCACAGGTGTTTCTTAGTTTTTTCTCTTCCCCTAGGTGGGACGAGATGGCTAGAGCCAGCTGGAGTTGGGTATTTCCCTACCCCAGGTCAATTAGGCTCTGAAATTCCCCACTAGGTTAGCCTCTGGTTAACTGGTTTCAGCTGAGGGCAGGCCTTGTCGAGAACAGCATACTCCGGTGTATTTAAAAATGGTTCCTCCCCCCTACCCTTGTTGGAAGCTCGAGGGAGTTTTTCCTCAGATACTTACTGTGGGAATCTGGTCGAGCTCCTAGAGGTAAGTCTCACAGTATTTGGGGGGGGGGGGGATTTCCCATGACTGGATTCTGCCTGGAGTCTTTAACTCTCAGATTTGTCCACACTGAGCCCCCAGCAGTTTGTCCATTACAGTTCAGGGTTTCCTGCCCCACATGGGTTCCCACGGAGGTTCCTGCTCTGGTAAGTCATGACTCTCTGTGTCCGCCTGTCTTTCTCTCCAGGCTTTTTAGTCTGTTCAGCTTTTTCCTTGTTGCCGGGACAGAGTGGGGACTCCCAAGCTCCTTCCATGTGGAACTGGAAACTGAACACCCCCTTCTTTCTTTGGCTTCTAACTACCTTCCGAGTTTGGACCCTACCCCTTCCACCCCCCACTACGACTCTTCTCCCCATCCAGACCTTTTAAACATCCAGCGGATGGCCAGGGGCTTTGTATTTTGAGGGACAATGTCCAGGCCACAGGAATAACTATCAGAGAGGTTAATTCAAATGTTTTGGGAAATGTGGGTAAAAGAGGTGAGGTGGGGGGTAGAAAGGGGCAATGGTAGGCGACGTCAGAACAACAGTAACCTTCCTCTGGGCTCTGCCCTGGCCAGAGTCACCCAGTGGCCCCTGCAGCTCTGCCCTGGCCAGAGTCACCCGGTGGCCCCTGCAGGCTCTTTGGGTCTGGTGTCTTGGGGATCTGAATGGCTGACCTGCTGAGCAGATGGCTTCTCCACTGCCAGGCCTTGGGCTCTTTGAAAAGCCCGGGGCACAGCTCTGTGACCTGCGGACTTATGACAGCATTAGTCTGTCTCTGTTGGAAGGAGTTGGCACCTTGGATTATCAAGTATCTCTGTAAATAGGAGAAGACAGGAGCACTAGGCATTTGTAGTGGCAAATCATGTCTTGGAAAACTGTCAGGATTCTCAGCATTGACAACGTCCTGGGGAAAGGAGACCAGCCAGCGATCATTTATTTATGCTTTCAAAGGGCTCTGGAAACATAGGTAACAATGGGCTGGAAGAAGAAGCCCTGTCATGTATTAATAAATAGTAAGCCTGATAATTGGGAGGAAGGCTGCCCTCCCTGATGGGTCATGGGGACTAATAAGGCTTCCTGAGGCTCCAGGCTGGGGTCCTTTTAATGACCTATTAGTGAGGTTACCAGAGAGAGAGAATGGCATTTCCTTCCCTCTCCAGCCACTTTGTCTGAAGAACTTCAAGGTATTTCATTAGTGAGTCCTTTAAAAGAAGGCAGATGCTGTTCTACCTGGGATGGACCCAAAATAGATCTACCTGAGGCTTGATCTTTAAAATGGATTAAGTAGAAACAATTCTTGGAAGTCTATGAAATGTCAGACACTGGGCTAGGCACTGGGGACACAAAAAGCAAAACAGTGGTCCCTGGCTTGTAGCTTGTGGCCTGCCCAACATCCCAGGTCAAGGATAAAGCATGTGCCAAGGTGACTAGATCAGTTAATCTACCAGTCCTTCTAGAGTATTTGTGTGCTCAGGGGAGATTCAAAAGAAAATAAGTCCTCGCCCATTTCTCAAGGGGCTATGGACTGATAGGGAAGGCAGAAATAAACACACTTGGTGGAGGGAAAGGATATTTTAGTGGAAACAGGGGTAGCAAGACTTTGAAGATGGGAGTGGTCGGCATAGGTGGTAGTTCAGAGAAGTCAGGAAGGAAATGGTGGGAGGGTGGGCTGGGCGGGTGCAGGCCTCAGGAGCCTGGCCAAAGAACAGAACTGGAAATAAGGAGGGAACAGGAAGCCATGGAAGGCTTTTAGAAGGGAAGGAGGGTTGTGTTCATTTCCCAGGGCTAAGGGAGTACCACACACTAGATCCCTTAATGGACATTTATTGTCTCAGGGGTCTGGAGATAGAGGTCAGAAATCAAGGTATCTGTGGGGCCACGAGCTCTCTGAGGCTCTCGGTAGCACCCTCCTTGCCTCTTCTGGGCTTCAGGTGGCAGCCATCTGTCCTTGGCCCTCTGTGGCTTGGCGCTGTGTCACTCCAATCTCTGCCTCTGTCCTCACAGTCTAAGGACGCAAGCTGTATTACATCAAGGGCCCATTTTTACTCCAGTATGACCTCATCTGAACTAATTGCATTTGCAATCCTATTTCCAAAGAAAGTCACAGTCTGAGGTACTGGGGGTTAGGACGTCAAGCTGTCTTTTTTGGGACATGATTCAACTTGTAACGGGGCAGTAGTGTGAATGGAGGGTCCAGCTTGGCCATGGAGGGTTTTAATGGAAGAAATGACAGTAGGAGAGGATGAAACCGTGTGTAATCCAGCCAGTTTGGGTTTCAAATATCCATGATTAAAAGAATGATGTTGTGGCATATGCTCAGTTAATTGATTGTAATACACTTCATATTTGGAAGGAAAGAAATGTTTTCTTTGTGGATGTGGGTGGGCAGTGAAGATGGTGAGTTTAGTTTTGGATGCAGAAGGTAGTTGGAGAGAAGGACCCAGAGTTCGAATGAGGTTTCAGGAAACGTGTGGATTTGGGAGTCATTCCCCTGGGGCTGGGCGGTGGGGCTCCTGGTGCCCTGGACTTAACTGCCTGTACCCCGACCTGGCTTTTGTTCTTGTTTTGATGTTGAGCATCTGTGTTAGAAACTCTTCTGGTTGTGTGCAACTCCTTTCTCCAATACCGTCGAGACTCCTTTGGTAACAAACCCCAGGTGCCTTGTGTTGATGGTGTGGTGGGCTTTTTGGAATGATTCCTCAAACAGGAGATAAACGTAGCTTAGGAGTCAGGATGCAGAAGGACTATATCAGGTTGGGCTAAAACTCCTATTTCCACGGTGTTCTTGTTCATGCCTCCATACTCCTGTAAGCCTCACTGTTGGGACTGGAAACAGGATGTTTTCAGATCTCCTAAAACCCAGCACAACTGCTTTCTCAGAATATTGTCTTTAAACATCTTGAATCATTTCATGATCCTTTTGTATTGCAAAATTGGTGTTGTATTTGGGCTCTCCATGCTTTTCTTCTTGCCTGATTACCCATCGATGTTTTTGACTCCATTGGTCATTGGTTTAAATCTGGCTCAGCCGTGCTGCTGCGTTAGTTGGGGGAGGCTTGGGTGGTCTTAACTGAATCTTATTAGACCGATTAAGCATTGGGGGAGGAAGGAGAGTGAGCAATTAATTCAATTTTCATTGGACAGATTTACTTACAGATACAAGGGACTAGATGATTGGTGTCAGAAGTATTTCTGGATCCTGGGAAACAGTTTCAGCTCAGCTAAATGTGAGCACAAGAAACCTGGACAAGTTCATGTAGAGTACAAGTTTATCTGAAGGCTCAGGACTGCTGTCTTTCATTGAGTGCAGGCAAGAACATAATGCGAAAGAAGGAAGTGCTACTCTGCAGTGGTCAGGTCGAGTTCAACCTCATGCAGCCCCTCAACCTATATTTGGACCCTGCTTCCCCACCTTCCCCTTTGACATAATTAGCCCACAGGCTTATGAAAACATCTATTTCTTCTTAGCAAAGAGAGGATAACTTCAAAGAGAGGGACACCAAAAGTAGAGATGCAAGTTTTGGCAGAAAAGATTATCAAGTTGATTCATGACACGACACAACTCTAACACAATTCTTTCTTAACATATGTCAGGAAGTACAAGGCAATCTTTAACCCAAATAACGGTGGCAAGAGAAAATAAAATAGATCCTTTCCCTTTGTTCAGCACTCCATGATTTAGCAAGCATATTAAATCATGTATTTGACACTCAGGAGTGAGTATCTCAAGAAGTGAGATTTACTCAAATGAAAGTTCCGGGCTAGAGGTATTAGATTTAAGCAGGAAGACACCCTTTAAAGACTTACCCTTTGCATATTCTGAAATGAGCCAGTTTAAACTTTTAAAAGATAATCCACCGGGTCACACAACCAAAACATTTGTGTTGGGTCTGGTTATCCTCAGAGAAGGATTCCTTTATTTCCCTCTGCACCATGAAACCGCAGTGATTACCTCTGAGCGAACAGTTCATTTGCTTGTGGCAACTGGGTGCCTGATGCCCAGGTTTCAATTGGGGTTTTTATTTATTATTATCATCATGAAAAGAATTGCTAATAACGACACGAAACAAGATTTAAACTCCTAGCTACTGAATGGAGATGATCTATAGGATTATCTAATGGCATACTCAGGAAAAAAGGGAGTAAGAAAAAGATGAAAAGCAAATCTCCCGTGCTTCTCTGCTTAGTGTGAGGAGTAGATATTAGAAACCCATCCTCCTTGGGGTGATAAAGCCTAGGGACCATGTTCCTATTTTGGGGGAAGCATTATTAGCTCCCTACAGAGAAAGCTGGGCTTCTGTCTCCTGTGTGGTCCCATTAGGATGATCTAGAGCGCTCTGGAGCAGAGCCCCTCGGTGTGGGTGAGGGGAGGGGGTTGCTGCTGGCTCTAGTTTAGTGAATGTTCCTAGTGCAGAGATGACATTGGAGCATCGCTCCCCCGTCCCTGCAGGGTCATTAGCGGGGACCAGGCGAGTCCCCTGGAGCGCCTGCTCAGCACCTACTCTGGTCTCCATGGTGCTGGTACCCGCCTCCGCCCCCGTGTCTCAGCCTGCATCAGCCTCACACAAGGCCATAGAGTGAAAAGTGGAAAAAGTCTAACCACGTGGAGCTTTGCTGACCTGAAGCTAAACCACTTCATTCAAATGCACCAACACCGGGAGGGGCACAGACCGGAGCAAGACACAGGTGCTTGGCCCTCAGGAGCAAGGAGGCCCCCTCCCGATCTCTAACCCCGCCGCCCCATGTGTTCTCAGCCAGCTTGCTGCTTTCCTTCCAGCACACGTCAGGACATGTCATGATTTTATTAGGGGTAGACCTTGTGTCCTTGTTACTGTTGTTTTGTTCCCCCACCCCTGCCCAGGCTGTAAGCCGTAGCTAGGCAGGAGTCCTGTCGGTGGTGTTCACGGCTGCGTCTGCAGGGCCCACAACGATGCCGGGCACCTTTAGGCTAGAAATACGTGTTGACGGAATGAATGAGCTCACAGTTTGGAGAACTATCCTCACTACCTCCCTTCCTAAAATGCATTCTGAGCTGAAATGGTCCCACTTCTGTAGTGGACGTTTTTTTGTCTCCTTTGTTAGTTACGTGCCACGTGGCCTTGTCCCTCCTGCTCCTGACCTGCAGTTTTCTCCTCCCTTCTTATCTCTGCATCAGAGGCACTTTTTAGCTTCTAGAGTTCTCAGAGGTAGTGCATGGAGGCTGGCATGGATCTCAAGAGGGCTGCTTTGACAGGATTCCCCAGGTCTTGGTTGAGAGCATGCTTGCGTGAAGTTAAAGTCTGAAGTGTGAGAGGCTCCTGCCCCAGGTGCAGGCATCGGCACCGCCCCCCCCGCCCTCCCCCCTCCCCTCCCCCCCTCCCCTCTCTCCTCCCCCCCTCCCCTCTCTCTGTCCGGAAATGAGGGCCCTCCTGGCCTTCAGCTGGGGCAGGAAGCCTGTGCTGGCTCACCCTGCAGTTTGCGTGGGAATCTCCAGTGAGGGTCTTAGCCCCTGTGGCTCCCCTTTGTTCTGCGCTGCTCTGTTTTTCCACCTCCGCCCTCCCCGCAAGCCTGCCCGGTGCCCCTTCCCGCACCCCTCACCGCCTCCCCCCCCCCCCCCACGGCTTGAACCACAGCTTGCTTTTTTGCCTTGCAGCCCCTGATTTGGCACAGGTATCTGGCTCATACCATAAATCCCCCTGCTACCCTTTGACTCCGCCCGGAGGCAAAAAGAAACCCCTGCAGTGTTGTGAGAGATTCCTTTTCTGTCTAGGAAGACAGAAGGGGATAAGGGTCCTGTAGAAACAGGAGAGTTTATTATTTACAGCACCTAACCTTTCCTAACCAGAAAGGCCAAGACTTTTGCCTTTTAATCTATCCTCTTTCCTTTCAAGAGGTTGAAAGAAAAGGTAATCCTGGGTCCTTAATGGTATTTGGTATTTGCTGCGTGTGGTATGTGTATGATCGCTTTCCCTTTGATATTCAGACATATTTTCTCATCCCTCGGTGATGCCACTGGTCCTGATGCCCTTCAGCTAGGGTGTCGTGGCCGGTATCTATTCTGCATTAAACACACCCCTCAGAAAAACCGCATCCAGAACATAGTGGCTTAAAACCACCACTGTTCACAGTTTTGTAGTTTGGACTGGGTTTAGCTGGTGGTGTTTTGCTGGTCTCACCTGGTGTCACTCATAGGCCTGGAAGTGGGCAGCCCGAGATGGCCTCAGTCACGTGTGGCGGTTAGCTGGAGCTGTGGGGTGGGACACATCTGTTCTCCACGTGGCCTCTCCTGAAGAGTAATCTTTCTCATGCTGAGATCCAAACCCCAATGAGGAGGTACCTGTTTAAGCTTCTGTTGTTTCACACTTGTCCCATTTGGCCCCAGCAAGTCACATGGCCAAGCTCCAGAGTCTGTGTGTAGAGGGGTTACACTAGGGAATGTATACTGGGAGGCATGAGTCATTGGGGGTGGTTACTGTAACAGTGTCCCCACAGCTGTAAAGAGGTGCATTATTTATGGGCTTGACTTTTCAGTTGCTTCAAAGAACACATTATATTCTCTCATGACTCTGTTAATCACTCTATAACTAGGTCCTGGCCAAAACTAGAGGGTGTTTCTCAACCTAGCTTGTCTAAACCTCTGTAACAGGAGTTGGCAGACATTTTCAGTGAAGGACCGTATAGTAAATATTTTAGGCTTTGTCAGCCGTATATGCCCTACAACTGCTTGTTCTACCAATGAAGTGTGGAAGCAGCCATATATAATATGTAAGTGAGTAGGCATGGCTGCATTCCAATAAGACTTTGTTTACAAAAACAGGTGGTGGGCTAGGTTTGGCCTATGGACTGATTCTTGTTCTGTATCCTAATCTTTTAGACTGCCAAAAAAAAAATGTTACACTCAAATATTGCTGCTTCTCAAACTTGAAAATTAAATGTCATCTTTGTAGAATTTGATTTCACCATGAAAAGTCATTGATCAGTGTATGTTACATAATATTTTCCACCTGATGGTTTAAAATCCTAAATCCATAAAATGTTTGCTAAGTATCTTTTTAAGAACTTGGTAAAAGCTGTGTTAATAGACTAAAATATCATGAGTTGGTTCAGTAAAAGTTGGAGAGGCAAAATAAGGTATTGAGAGCAAACTTCAGTCAGGCTGCCTGAGTTGAAGCCCCGGTTCTAACACTCACTGGCTGTGTGACCATAGTCAAGTTACTTAACTTCTCTGAGCTTTAGTTTTCTCATCTGAAAACAGGGATGATGATAGTCCTACTTCATAGGGTTATTATGAAGATTAAACATAGCAGTCCACAAAAATACCTAGACTGGTGCCCAGATCATAGTAAATGCTCAGTTAAAATGGTGAAACATCAAAATATCCTGAATCCCTAACTCCCTTAAATGGTAATTTTTTGATAAGCACAGGTATAGGACAGTTTCCAGGTTCATAGTATTGTGGTATGGTTAAAAGAACTTGTTAGACCTAAAACTCAGTAAGTCCCTGGATACAAAAATCAGTTGCATTTCTATACACTAACAACTCTCCAAAGAGAAATTTAAAACAAATTCATTTACAACAGTGTCAAAGGGAATGTGATACTTAACCAAGGAGGTGACAGTTGTCTACTGAAAACTATAAAAAATTGACAGAAGAAATAACACAAATGGAAGGACCTCTCATGTTCATGGATTAGAAGAATTAATATTGTTAAAATGGGGACCATGCTTCCCAAAGCAGTACAAAGACTCAATGCAATCCTTAACAAAATCCCAATGATCTTTTTGTAGAAATAGGAGAACACTCCTAAAATTGACTTGGAGCCACCAAAGACCCTGGACAGCCAAACAGTTCTGAGTAAGAAAAAGCTGGAGGTATCACACTCCCTGATTTTAAGAGATATTGGAAAGCTATGGCAATCAGCGATATGGTATTGGCATAATAATATATAGACCAATGGAGCAGAATAGAGAGCCAGTTTATTAAACCCTCACATATACAGTCAATTAATATTTGACAAAGGAGCCAAGAATACTCAATGGGAAAAAGTCTTTCTGTTAAAGGGTATTGGGAAAATTGGATATCCATGTGAAAAATAATGAAATTGGACCCTTATTGAAAAATCAATTCAAAATGGATTAAAGACTTAAATGTAAATCCTGAAACAATAAAACTCATAGACAAAAACAGGGAAAAGCTTCTGATATTGGGCTGGACAATGATTTCGTTGATATGACACCAAAAGCACAGGCAACATAAGCAAAAATGAAGTGGGATTACATCAAACTAAAAGGCTTCTGCACAGCAAAGGAAGTTGTCAACAAAATGAAAAGGCAACATATGGAATGGGAGAAAATATGTGCAGACCATTTATCTGATAAGGAGTTACTATAATGAACTCCTATAACTCAACAGCAATCAAACCAAGTAACTCAATTTAAAAGATGTGCCTTTTCTTTCCAAAAGACGTTGCTTTCCAAGAAGACCTACAAATGGCCAACAGGAATATGAAAAGGTGTTCCATATCACTAATCCTCAGGGAAATGGAAATCTGAACCACAATGAATTATTGCCTCCTATATGTTAGGTTGGCTATTATCAAAAAAATAATGGACAAGTGTTGGCAAGGAATTGGAAAAAAGGGAGCTTTTGTTGTCCAAATTGTTGGTGGGCATGTAAATTAGTGTGGCCACTATGGAAAACAATGTGGAGGTTTCTCAAAATACTAAAACTAGAATTAAGATCTAATCAGGCCGTAGAGAGCAAGATGGAATCACTCATGTCAAGCAGTGATTCATGTCAAGCAGTGACGTAAGCAGCCAAGGGCGTAGCAGCCAAGACCAGTTATCACCGTAACCTGCACAGGCTGATGGCACTCAGCTGGTAAAAGCATCCAAGCCAAGAGAGCCTAGAAGAACCGAGAGCTGGTAATCATGAGAACTAGAAGAGGCCTGCGAAGGCCCAAGACTGATTAAACTCCTTTAAGAAGGGATGACTTTTCAATCAGAGAAAAACATGTATCATATGACCTCACTGATATGAGGAATTCTTCATCTCAGGAAACAAACTGAGGGTTGCTGGAGTGGTGGGGGGTGGGAGGGATGGGGTGGTTGGGTGATAGACATTGGGGAGGGTATGTGCTATGGTGAGCGCTGTGAATTGTGCAAGACTGTTGAATCACAGATCTGTACTTCTGAAACAAATAATGCAACATATGTTAAGAAAAAAGAAAAAGAAGAAGATAGCAGGAGGGGAAGAATGAAGGGGAGTAAGTTGGAGGGGGAGACGAACCATGAAAGACGATGGACTGAAAAACAAACTGAAGGTTCTAGAGGGGAGGGGGGTGGGGGATGGGTTAGCCTGGTGATGGGTATTAAAGAGGGCACGTTCTGCGTGGAGCACTGGGTGTTATGCACAAACAATGAATCATGGAACACTACATAAAAAACTAATGATGTATGGTGATTAACATAACAATAAAAAATAAAAAAAAAGGGATGACTTTTGCAGCAAATATAACATATTGTCAGACTCTCGACGTGGACTCTTCCACGACTGACCGCACTGAAAAGGCAGCTGCAAGTTAAGGCTCTGCCCAGTCGATCTTGACCGTAATAAAGAAAGATCCTCCATGGCTTAGATAGAATTAGCAGTCAGCACTGAGAGTCGACCTGGGCTGGACCAAGTCCCCATCTCAACTGCCTGCTCATGGACGGACTTTGAGTTTGCTGTGTTAACTTCTTAGACCTCCCTGTATCTTCTTTGTTGTTGACTTTGTATTATACCTTATGTGACACGTATGAAGCCAAGTTACAGGTTATTGAGTTTGGAATCCTGAACCTGTTTGACAATTATAGTTAACCTTGCTTTATGTTTGAATAAAGCTGACATTGTGGAAAGACACCACTGAGGTACGCCTTTATGGTATGCTTGGGACACCAGCAATCCTATTTCTGGGTGTATATCTAAAGGAGTTGAAATCTGGATCTTAAAGAGATCTGATCTGCATTCCATGTTCCCTGCAGCGTTATTCACAGGAGCCGAGATAGGAAACATCCTAAATGATACACAAACGGATAAAGAACCTGTGGTTATAGACCTACGAGGTCCTATTATTCAGCCTTGGAAAAGGAAATTGTGCCATTTGCAACATCAATAGAACTTGAGAGCATCATGCTAAGTGAACTAAGCCAGACAAAGGTCAAATACTGCATGGTCCCACTTATATGTGGAATCTAAAATAGACTCCCAGAAGTAGAGAGCAGAATGGCAGGTGCCCAGGGCTAGGGGGAGGGGGCAACGCTTCGGTCATGTGAAGTACCTTCTGGAGACCTACTGTTGAGAAAGACTGCACCAGCGCCACACAGTCTCCTCCACAGATCAGGGCAGTGTTCTGTGGTTGGTTTTGGATATCTGGGTGAGAACACCTTTTATTTTCACTTACTTTGAAGGAGCTTGGGCACTCAGATCATCAGAACTAAATTTTACTGTTTGTGAGCTATTGACTGGCTGTGAGCAAGTTCTTTAACATTTCTTAGTCTCCCTTTATAAAACAATGATTGTGAAGATTGGATAAGGTCATATGGTAAAAAGTCCTCTTCACAATGCCTAGCTCCTAACTTGCATGCAGTAAATGTTAATTAAAAAATTTAGTGGCAAAAGTAGCATAGATCTGGGGCGCCTGGGTGGCTCAGTCGTTAAGTGTCTGCCTTCGGCTCAGGTCATGATCCCAGGACCCCTGGGCTCCCTGCTCTGTGGGAAGCCTGCTTCTCCCTCTTCCAGTCCCCCTGCTTGTGTTCCTTCTCTCACTATGTGTCTCTGTCAAATAAATAAATAAAATCTTAAAAAAAAAAAAAGGTAGCATAGATCTGATACTTGCAAGCCTATTGAAAGTACTCAGATCTGACTAGCAAATCCCATGCAGTGGCGACAGAGAGACTTGGTAGCCAGCCACAGGGGATGTCCATGAACACATGGAACAGTATTAGAGGTCAGGCAGGGACCTACAGATAACGTAATACATTGTCAGATTTGTTACTGAAAGCTTAGGAAAGTATCGCTGCTTTAAAGAAAAGATTCTAGTTATCTAGTAGCATCCTCAAAACCAGCACCCAGGGATCAGGAATTGTCTATGCGTTATTTTCCTTTGTGTAGTAAGATGCTGTGACTGTGGATGTTGCCAGACGTGTGACCCATCATTCTATCCAAACTGTAAATAAGACTGTCCTTGCTGCGGCAGCTGCTGAATGCATAGAAGTTGCTAGGGTGGCCAGACAGTCCTTTGTTTGGCTATTGATAGCTGTGCTTTGGTATATGCCACAGTGGCTCAGTGACCTGCATTTGACCCCATGGTCAGCATTCCTCAATGCATCGTTGTGGTTGTGACTGTGGTATTTGTCTTTACTTCACTGATTGGGGATTGTGGTCCCATTTGTACTTAAAACGCTACGGGGCCAACATTTGGGTACAGTGACACTTAGGTGTAGCCCCCCGGTCCTAACAGCGATTCTTTAGTCACGATTTACTGAAAACAAAGCTTATCTCCTGTTTGTGTAATGATTTGACATGAGGAGTTCAAAATACAGTGAATGTCTACCAAGTGGCAGGTCCTATAAAAGCTGCTGATAAATTTTATTCTCAATCAGTTAATTATTATTTCAATGAAATAGCCTTGAAGAAAAATGTCCTATGGCTGATGAGTGATGATCGGGCTATTATTCGGGCAGGGCAGTTGACCCTACACAGACCATGGTTAGATCCAGGCAGTTGGCTGTTTCTGATCTAGTGGTGTCCCCACCAGAGAAGGATCCATCTTCACAGCAGTAACGCCAGCACAGGGCAATGGGGTTGAGAAAGCAGAACTGGCCTCCGAGTGTGGCTATCTCCTGCTGTAGGATTGCGGGGCAGAAACCTGCAGGGACCCGGTTAAGTGACTGGAGCAATCGCAGTGATCTGCAATGTGCCAAGCACAAGACAAGGAGACTCATGACCTAACTTCCCAAATTCCTTGCATGCCTCCTCACCCCTCTGGGGGATTCAAGGGAAGGACTTGGGGAGGCCTCAAGCAATTTGACCATGGGGACTCTGACCCTGGGCTCCTGTGGAAATACTACCCACAGCAGTTGACAGGACGTCCTGCAGGGGAAAAAAACCTAATAACAAAGGGTCGTTCTCGTCAGCGTTTTATCTTTGGAGCCATTGTGAGTCTTACCTTCCCTTCTTTTGCCCAGAGTGTAACTTTGAGGCTCATCGTAAGATTTTCTTGGGTGTCCATTTTTGCTGTCTGCCATGATAAAGGCTTTCATTTACTTCATTTCTAGGAAGCCACCCTCGATGACTTCCCATTTACAGGTTTTTAGACTCTTTGTCTTTAATGGTCGCTTACAGTGGTCCTCAAACTCGAGTGTGCATCAGAATGCCCCGGAGGGTTTGTTACGACATGGACTGATGGGCTCAGCCCATGCTTGGATTTGGTTGGCCCGGACTGGGCACCTCAATCAAGTCCCCAGGTGGCGGTGATGTGGCTAGGCCAGGGACGTTTTGAGAATCCCTGGTCTCGTAGAAGGGGAAAAAAAAAAAAATCCAGGAACAGTCTGATCTATGTTGCGTCAGGGTCCTGTGATAGCTGGTGTTTAATTGCAAAAGTTTTTCACAGTAACTCTAAGTGCTTTTTGTCCAGACGTGTGCCTTCCGTTGACTAATACTGGTTTGTTCAATGATTATAGAAGATGCTCTGTTCCCTTTAACATACGTTTAACTAAACACTTAGATGGACCCCGCTTCTTTTTTTAAGATTTTAGAGTGTGTGAGAGAGCAGGGGCAGGGGGCAGAGGGAGAGAATCTCAAGCCGACTACACTGATTGCGGTGCTGGATGTGGGCTCCATCCCAGGCCCCTGAGATCATGACCTGAGCTGAAATCAAGTCAGACACTTAAGTAACTGAGCCACCCAGGAACCCCTGATAAGACCCCAATTCTTAAAATGAAAGATTCATTGATCAAAAGATCTGTGAAGACTCACATCCACCCCTACATGCTACCCCATGCTTAAACCTTGGTTGGCAACATGAAGGTCCTGAAAGAGCTTTTGTTCTCTTTTACTGAGCATCTGCACGTATTCATAGGCCATTTCAAAAGAAAAATACACAGTCGTCTTAGGTTGTTGACAAGATTACAACAGAATCAAGCTGAATATAATCTTGTTCAGATTTTGAGGTTCAAAGTGATTTAATGTTCAATCAGAACATTTGGATGTGTAGCAACCTCAGTGAACATAGGAAAGATCTGAGCGGCTGCCCATGATTCTGACCCGATGCGCCAGGATACGCGGGCTAGCCCTTGCTTTTAGAAAGCCAGGATTACTAAACATTCGTAAGTGAACCAGTCTGTATCAGGAGACCGATACGAAAGCAAAACTTCCAGATGAGGAGTAGTACAGTTTGATATTTCAATTAAATCTTTCCTGTCTTATTTTCTTCCCACTTTTTTTTTTCCTAGAATTGGGTTACGAAGGGAAATTTGGATGAATCCAAAGCTGGAGTCCATCAGAGGCTGGGTCAAGCTGTGAGAAAAGGGTTTGGAAAGGAAGGCCACAGGAGCTGAGGGAGGAAAAGCTGCCAACACGTTCCTTGTAGCACAATTCAAGTTTATTCCATTTGTTCTTGCAACACAAAACTGAAACACAGTATTATTTAGCATTCGGATGTACATGAACTAGGATCATATGAGAAACCCAACTGTGTCAAAAGTATTACAGGATGGAAAAAATGAACTCAAATATATCAAAATGCACAAAGCACTAGTATTCCTCCATTACTGCTTAGAAAGATATGATTGTTTCTCCATTTACAAAATAGAATCAGGATGATTTAAATTCTTAAAATTTTGCATGCAAAACACTGCAATTGCTTATATAGGAGGGCACTCTCACCAGCTTCTTCTATACACAATCGAGTACACAATATTGCATGGAAGTAAAGAGCAGCTCAGTTGAAGTTTTAGGAAAAAAAAAGTCGGTACATCTAGATTTAAGATCCATTATTGGGGGGGGGGGAAGAAATCAATGAGTAAAGGGCCTTACTTGCAGCCTGCACACACTGTACCCATCTACCTCTCCTTTGTGCCCCGCTGGGTGCAGAAGGTGAGCTATGCCTAGAAGGACTACTTGGGTATTCTCGGGTGCTCTGTTTGAACTCTAAGTATACAGATGCCAGTCTGAAGCTGCAAGGGGGCGGAATTTGTTAGGATACTAATGTAAACAGGTAAACCGCCTGTTTTTACTTGATAGAGTGCATACAAAATGACTGACTTAATACAAAAACTACAGAACATGCAAGATTTTTTCTGAGATGTTAAATATTCAGTGGAGAACAAAACTTACTTAACCCTTCACTAATGCATGTAGTACCAAAAAGCAGACAGGTTTTTAGCTTCCTTTACTCAAAAAATGAACATTAAGTGTTGTGAATTTCTCTGCCAAGTGGTTCAGAAATACATTATAAATAACCTAGTTAAAAAAAAAAACAGAAATTGTAAACCACCTTGGCCAGTCTATTCTATGTTTACGTTATTTTCTTAAGCAATCGCCCCATAATTCTGGGGCTTACAAAATGGTTGAGAAAGAGGGAAGGCAAAGTAGCCTCTACTGCAATACAAGGAACAGCAGGATGAACTGTACAAAGAATCACGTGGTTTCTACACCAGGTGACTGTGGAAAGCAGACCAGGTTTAGGAATGATAGGACAGTGCACTCTCTGCAACAGCCAACTGCAACACAACAGTTTGAAAGGAAAGGGAAAAATCCAAGCCAAGAGGTGAAAAGGAAGATATAGAAACACTTTGTTGCTACCAACGTACAGACTGATAAAGTGCCCTCCGTCTTCAACGAGGATAGCTCTGTTTCCATTCAGTGATGTAATAAAGTACTGTTTACTGACTTCTACTCCAACTCTAATCTGCATTAAGACAGCAGAATTAGCCAGATATATCAAAGTATTTAAAACCACCATTTTGTTTGTGATTGTTTTCTTGATGCAGGAAAATTACACGGTTAGGCTAGTTGTAAGCAAAAAGCCACAGGATTAAAAAAAAAAAAAAGATTCATGGGGAAAAACACACACGCGTGTGCACACACACACACACACACACACACACACACACGCATAAACCCACACCATAACAAACCGATCAGTAAGATTTGTTATTAGCTGGCTACTCTTCATACTAGTTTAACCCTGCTTTAGAATGCTACATTGCCTTAAAAAATCATAATTCTTTGTTATCCACAATCTGAATACAAGCCCCTAACCCAACCCCCCTTTAAAAATTTGAGGTACATTCAATTATTGCATGATTTGGCTAAGGAAAAACCCTAATATTTTTAGCAAGCTTTTATGGATGGCAAGTCAAAGGAGTCAATATTTTAAATGCAAGATAGCAAATTTAAGGGTGTATGTTTTAATTCATTGTACTGCTCATGAAATAAACATTTGAACATGTGTCTAAATATTTCCTGCAGGTCAGAACACCCCTTGTAGGGCACTGTATTTTAAGAACACAGAATACATTTTGAAGAGGTCACACTTAATGTGATGCATGGTTTAGTAAAGAGACAAAATAGGTTATGCAGATGGGTTGGCATATGTTCAGCAGAAGCCTATCAACAAGTTGGGGAAACCTGGTAACGAGCAAACTTTTGAAGGGACAGGGCTCAATCTGTCCAGACCGTAAATCTCACCCCAGTGATAGCTTTGGTGCAGTAAGTAATCAGCATCCAAGGTGGGTCTGAGAGAGGATTTCCAAAGAATGTTTCTTGATTCTCCAAACATAACCGAGGCCAATCCATTCAAAGAGCAAATGAAGAAAATCCATAGGTACTAAGACAACTGTTCTCTAGAGGATACTAACAGGCTATGGCTATGATTAAATATGTTTAAATCCCCTTTTACTACCAGCAGGAGTCTGAAAGTGTTTCAATGTTATATAAACGTCTGAATCTAGAGGAGAAAAAAATACGCACACTGGAATGATTTTCTCCTGTAGGCTTCCAAAATTTAAGGTTTTATAAATAAAACTAGTCAGTTTTATCTAAAGATACATGAAATCCATGTGAAAGGGGAGAGGAAATCCAAAGTTGAGTCATCCAGCAATTTAGGAGTGTGCCCCCTCACCTTAACTGAGCTCTCACGTAAAGCTGAAAGTCGCTGAGGGAAGATTTGGTCGCCGACCACGGGCAGCGCTCTTAACTATGCCAGGAGGCCCCCAGGAGAGTGCGTCTTAAGGCAGAAGGCTAGAGCTGATTGCTTATCTCAGCACCCGGAGTTAGGTCCCAGCAGCCGCCGCTGCTCACAGTTACGGCTACCACACTCGGAGAGTCGGCCTTGGTAGGATCAGGCCCTCGACACGATCTCATGAATAAACTAGCTAGGGAGCTGAAAGGGTCAAATGGTACTGGTACGGTTTGTCTTTGCTCTCCCTTGGGCATAAGCTGTGTATTTTGTTGGAAATGGAAAAGAGGCAGACTTGATCAGGAGTCCCAGTAAAAGCCTGATCACGGTTTTTTGCTCTCTTCCCAAACATGGTTTTTTTCTGGTGGTCTGACTGGTAATGAATTTCTCTCTCCCCTCACCCCTGTTAAAGTATTTAGCTGAAGAAGCTGGCAGCTAGAGAGTGACAGACAGACAGGCAGCAGCGTGAGGCCACGGGAGAGCCCTTCTTCCAGAGCTGGCAAGCCCGTCCGTCCATCACTGAAGAAGGGCTTTGATTGCCTGGTTGTCAGTGGCTTCAAAGGCAGTTAGTCCATCTGGACCTTTCACGGTCTTATCAGCACCCTGAAAAGAGAGGAAATAGCCATTAATACTGAAGGAGTCCACCGTGACCGCAGAGACACCATCACCTGCAGAGGCTAATGTGTGTGGTGAGGATCAAGACTCATGGGGTCCCTTCAACTGAAAGGAAACCCCAAACATCTGGCAAGGTTGTAGACGAAGTCGTAAAAATTCCATTTTATTTTTCAGGCACTAGAAACTGTAAGCTACAAACACAACTTGCCAGCATTTATACTATCATGCATTCAATTAAGCTTCAGAAAAGATTATCCCTATGTGTAATATGAAATGGGGAAAATCACTTTTGCTAAAGAAGAAAGTATTACTGTGACCGTTATTTCTTTGCAACACCTTGTGGAGAGTGCATAAATACTACAAACGTATTTCTATAGTTCAGAGCTTACAAACTGCTTACTTGAGACAAGTTCCTAAAGAAGGCTGTGTAACACTGGTCATTGTTACGTACAAAAACTGAGCAGTAAATGCTTACCATGGGGGCTGCAAAAGGAGGTCCCCTTCTCTATGCGAGGGAGAGCCTCTCCAGCCTACTCCAAAGCTTTACCTGGACAGGGTGATTCTGGAAGATTTTACTTGCAATGTGGCGTTTCAGTTTTGCGAATGTGTACATACAGCTTTGTGTCTATCTGTTGTCTTTATCTGTCTTTACTAGAACGAGGCTCCGGGGGAACATCTCCTCTGTGTTACTACTGCATTCCCAGTCCCTAGAAAGTGCCTAGCGTCTGGGAGCTGCATTTGCTCCCACCTGAGGGTTCTCTTTGCCTAGTTCCAGCCCCAACCAGTGTTTAGCCATCAAACAGCCTCTAGTGTCCCGCCCTCCTCCCCTGGCCAAATCTCCAGTGTTCTCAGGCCTACAGAATTCTCTAAACTTGATATAAATAGTCCTTTAAAGACCAACTCTAGTCAAACTCATCAGTCTCTTCTCCCATTAACCTCTCTCTGCTCTAATCCTATGGAACTTCTCATCACGCTCACATCCCATATGCCATGTCTTTATACACGCTGGGTTCTAGACAGAACGCCTTACTCCTTTGCTCCGGCAGACTCATTCAATCATTCAACAAGTGTTTAGTGAATGTGTAGACACTGTGTAATGAGCTGGAGAATCAAAGAAAAACAAGATAGTCTGCCAGTCTGGCTAGTGTGGGAGACAGACAAATGATCCAATACAACAGAGGTGGATGAGAACAACAGTGTCATGCACATGGATGAGAGGTCTGTTAGCCAGAATGGGACGCAAGAGGAGGATGTAAGGGAGAGAGGCTTCTGAATGAGGCAGTGCTTGAGCTGAGTCTTGAGGAGTAAGCACAAGTTGATTAGGTAAACCAAGAAGATAACATCCTAGGAAGTGCTACATTATTACAAAGTCTTCTTCGGTATCATTATAAAGATCTCTATTTCCTCATTTTCTAATTGAATTTAACTGCTTCAGGGAACACAGGCAACTCATAGTCAAGTGGGAGAGAAATCTGTGAGGGAGAACTTCAGTGCGGTAAGTCCTCTACGGGATGTGGGACAATAACTGGGGTCATTGTATTCAAAACCATCTCTTATTTGATCGCTGCTTTTATGACTAGCATTATCAACTATAATTCTGTACTAACAAAAAGTTGAATATTTTAGCGAACATTGCTTGCTTTTTAGCTGTCAGAATTCATTTCCCTTCTTCTGATAATAGCACCCTAATTTCATTTTGGGGGTTCTTTGGTCCCCACTGTGTGGAGTCCTGGGACTATGTAACTGAAAGTGCCATGTATTTTCCTCATCAAGTGTCAAAGATTTATTTGACTCAGGCAGGACTCTCACTTCTGGATTTTGAATCTTGATAGAGAACAAAAAGTCAGAGTTCATTTATTCCTGTGGCATGAACTAGACGAGACGGCTGAGGAGTTTCTGCTACCTCAAGTCCTGTGGCTGCCAGAGCTCCTCCCTCTTCTGAGCCTGGTCCTCCAGCTGTCCTGTTGGTTCTATGACTAGTCCCGTATCTTGAAAAATTCCTTTTTCTACCTGTTAAGAGTCAATTGCTGCCATCTGTAGCAACAACAACAAAAATCTAGCTGATTTACATTGTCACTTTCCCCCGCTAATTTTAATAGATGTATCACAGAACTCAAGATACACAAAAACTCCACAAAACTCATAATTCTATAGGTCAGATACTTTTATTAACATTTTAGTGTTTGTCTACTCTTTTGTTCTAAATATGCATATATACATATTTCTTTTAAAAAATAAATGAGTAACCCTAGGAGAACTAAGGTGACTATCAGACAACAGAAAAGATAAACCAGTATTACCACCAAGAGGGGCATTTCAATAAGATAAAAAGTTCAATAATATTCAAATTTCAAAAATGAAACAGTTCCATTTATAACAGCATTAAAAAGAATTAAATATGTAGAAATCTAACAAAGTCAAACCAATTCTGAAAATGATGAACCAGTTTTATTAATATGGGTAAGAATATTAAAATAATTTTTTAGTACCTGATGCAGTTACTAACAAGCTTATATAAGTTAGTATATTTGGCTTCACCCCTTTCTTGAGGAAACCGTTTTTAATCATTTGTTTTTAATTCTAGTGATTATTTTCATAGCTCTAAATAATATACTCATGTTACTATCTGCATTATTAACTTTAGATATTATCTTACTTCCTGCTATATGGATGAGGCTTTAGCTCATTACCACCTTCTTCCCCAGACTGTCCCATTTCTTATATTTAAAATACCAGTTTGTTTCTTTATAAATTTAAATGATCGTTATTTAAACCTCTATTTGTTGTTCCATCAGTTCTGACAGTACCTCATCCCTCTACTTTATAAGATACTTTCTCTACCCTCCATCATTTCCTGTACTTAACTTGCCAGCTTTTCTATTTTGTCAAGATCAACTTTTGTATTCTGTTCTGTACGAATGGTTCTGTTTGATTCTTTTTTATCCCTCATAGTCACCACGGTGTGTATTACATCCCCAGGACTCTTTTTATCTTTCAACTGTTAAGTGTGTATCTTTTGACCACCTTCACTCATTTTGTCCATTCCCCAACACCCCCCACCTCTGACAACCACCAATCTGTTTACTGTATCTATGAGTTCAGTGTGTGTGTGTGTGTGTGTGTGTGTGTGTATTTAAAGATTCTGCATATAAGCGACATTATATAGTGTTGGTCTCTGACTTATTTCACTTAGCATAATGCCCCGAAGACCCATCTATGTTGTTGCAAATGGCAGAATTTCCTTTTTTTAATGCCTGAATAGTATTCCTGTGTGTGTGCACACGTGAATGTGTATTATACACATTTTCTTTATCCATCTGTCCGTGGACACTCAGGTTGTTTGCATGTCTTGGCTACTGTCGATGATGCTCTGATGAACATGGGTGCTGCAGACATCTTCTCGAGATGGTGATCTCATTTCCTTCAGATAAATACCCAGAAGTGGTACTGCTGGGTTGTATGGAAGTTCTATTTTTAATTTTTTTCAGGGAACTCCATATTGTTTTCCATGGTGGTTACACCAATTTAGATTCTCACCAACAGGGTTCCCTTTTCTTCATATCCTCACCAACACTGGTTATGTCTTGTCTTTTTGATGACAGCCATTCTAACAGGTGAGAGGTGTTATCTCATTGTGGTTTTGATTTGCATTTCCCTGATGATTAGGGAAGCACCTTTACCCAGCTGGCCATCTGTACGTCGTCTTTGGAAAAATGTTCAGGTCCTCTACCTGTATTTTAGTAATCAGATTGTGTTTTTTCTTCTATTGAGTTGTAGTTCTTTATATATTTTGGATATTAGCCCCTTATATACTAGATTTGCAAATCTCTCATTCCATTGGTTGTCTTTTAATTTTGTTAATTTCCTTTGCCGTACAGAGGCTTTTTGTTTGATGTAGTCCCACCTACTTATTTTTGCTTTTTTTCTTTGCTTTTGGTGTCAAATCCAAAAGAACACTGCCAACACAGATGTTAAGGAGCTTAACCCCTATGTTTTCTTCTAGGAATATTACTGTTTTCAGGTCTTATGTGCAAGTCTTTAATCCATTTTTAGTTGATTTTTATGTAAAGTGTAAGATAGTTGTCCAGTTTCATTCTTTTACATGTGGCTGTCCAGTTTTCCCAACACCATTTATTGAAGAGACTGTCATTTTCCCACTATATACTCTTGGTTCCTGTGTTATAAATTAGTTGACCATACAGATGGGGGTTTATTTCTGGGTGCTCTGTTCTGTCCCACTCATCTGTGTGTGTCTGTTTTTATGCTAATACATTACTGTTTTAATCACTATAACCTTTGTAATACGTTTTGAAATCATGAAGTGTGATGCATCCAGCTTTGTTTTTCTCTCTCAAGACTGCTTTGGCTATTTGGAATCTTCTGTGGTTCCACATATAAAGCTGGGAATTGTTTCTTCTGTATCTGTGAAAATGCCATTGGAATTCTGATAGGGACTGCACTGACTTAGTCTATTATTTTGGGTATTATGTACATTTTAAAAATATAAATTATTCTCTCAAACAGTCTAGTGCTAAGGGTATTAAGGTTGGTAGGGTGGTTTTATCCTATAAGGTCATTTAAGGATCTAGGTCCTTTTCCCATGTTATTGTCCCCATCGTCTGGCTCATGCTGGCTCCCTTCTACATTTGCTTCCACCATAATCTTTTCCTACAGACTTGTTCATTTTTCAGTATTTTCTATTATGGTAAACATCACCACCATCTTCCAGGAAATGTGCAGACACCATGCAGTTTTTCTTGTTTACTTCCCACATTATCAGGTACCAAGTCTTTAGACCAGACTATTCTTAACAATTCTCAGCTGTCCTTGCTACCATTACTTTCTTAGCTCAGGATTTTTACAAAGAGATCCTAATTCAATAATTTCCTATCTTTTCTCACTTTTTAAAAAAAGATTTTATTTATTGGGGGGAGAGAGAGAGAGAGAGAGAGAGAGAGCACAAGCAGGGGGAGGGGCAGAGGGAGAAGGAGACTCCCTGCTGAGTGAGGAGCCCGACGTGGGGCTTGATCCCAGGATTCTGGGGTCATGACCTGAGCCAAAGGCAGACGTTTAACTGACTGAGCCACCCAGGCACCCTTTTTTTCACTTCTTACACCATTTCAATTCAGATTTCATACATCTATTTGGGTGATGTTTGTTAAAATCCAAGTCTGATCATACTACCCACCTACCAAAAAACCTTAATGGCATCCTAACAGAAGAGAATGAAGATAAATAGTATGACAAACGAGGCATAATCTGCTCACTATTTACCTGTCTAGTCATAGTTCTTGCTAAATCCTTTCTAGTGTATGCTGTAGCTGTGAACAGTTTTTTTTTTTTTTTTTTAATCTTACCCTAATGCACCATGGTTTCTCTTTGTCCCTGTGGCTTTTCTAACATTGTTGCTTCTGTTTAGAATGGTCTCCCAATTCTCTACTGGATTCCTGGACACAAGTTTCTAAGATTCAGCTCAGGTGTCAATTGCTTTATGAATTACAACTGCTTTATGAATTGCGGTGCCTGAAGTTGTAATGGCATCCTATTTATAACATCACCCCCCTGACCTCCAGGACCACACTTGACCTCTTCTTCCTCCAAATCCCTACTGGGGCACATACAAACTCCTGCCACAGCAATCATAACACTTTAATGTACTGGTTTTATGTATTTGTCTCCTCTACTAGACTTTGCTTTCCTCTGCTTCAGGGGTTGAAAAGAAACTGAATCCCCAGACTCCTGTAGAGCTACAGATGGCCATCTGACACAAATTTGGCCTCTCCCACGGAGGGCTTTCCTTCTTCAGTAAAGCCTCAGGAGGACAGAGTCCTTAGCTCTTTCCTTTTGTTCCTACCCAAAACAGACACAATGCTGGGAGGTTCGGCAGTCATCTTGTGACCATAGGCCTGGGGAAGAGAAGGGAGTGTGGGATGTTGATGACACAGCACAGCCAGCTGCCCAGCCTTGGACTGCACACCTCAGACATCCTGTTCTGAGTCACTTTCTTGTTTAAATCACCGTAGGAGGAGTTTTTGTTACAGCTGAACTCTATTTCTCTTAAGGCAGTTACCATAGTCTGTAATTACATTAAAAGACTTGTCTCCCCCAAATTAGGCTGGGCTCCACAAGGGCAAGGGTCTTCTTATATTCATCTCTGTACTTTTAACACCTAGGATGATACCTGGTATACAGCAGATGCTCAACAAAACTTTATACATGGGTCACAGTGCAAATGAATATTAGTAACATCAATCTTACCCGTGGTGATCATACATATCCACCACATTAAAAGGAAAAACTACCTTTTCTCCCATCTTGTGTATACACATACCAAATTACTGTGTTAGAAAGAATACTGCAAGATATTTATTTTGAATCCCTATGCATTTTAGAACAGTCGAGAATGCTCATTAAGAACTCCATTATCTCATGATTTGGGGCATCTGTTTACAGTTCCACGGTAGTATGATAAAGTGTTCAGAACCTGGGAACTTTCAATTGTTTGAGTATACATTTAAAATACTACCATTACCATAAAAGTTATACAATTCAGTTTTGGAATCTACTAAAAACAGTAACATTAAAAAAATTATTCAAATACCTACATTTACACATGTTGTGTAATGTTATTTACTGGTACAGGATTTAACAGCACATTTAATTTACATATTGATACAGGAGATAGAGTAAAGAATATTTCTGGGTACCCCAAAGAATCTATTGCAATAGTCAACACAGTGAATGTTATGTTTCTTAAAAGTTTTATAGCAGTTTTTAGTTTTTAACCGAATACTATAGACATATCACCTCATTTTATTCTCACAGCTGCCCTGTAGAGTAGGCACTGTTTTTTTTTTTTTTTTTTTTTAAAGATTTTATTTTTGAGAGAGAGAGAAAGAGCAGGAGTGGGGGACAGGGGCAGAGGGAGAAGCAGACTCCCCATGGAGCAGGGAGCCCAATGCAGGGCTTGATCCCAGGACCCCAGGATCATGACCTGAGCTGAAGGCAGACGCTCAACCAACTGAGCCACCCAGGTGCCCCTGTTCTCTCTTTTTAATAGATTTAACTTAAGCTCAGAGAGGTTAAGAAATTTGCCCAAAGTCAGTCAGCAAGTTAAAGAAACTAGAGCTTTCTGACTCTACATCTTGTGTTCCATGCTGTCTTGAGTTAAAATCGACCTATGGCTTTTCCCCTAAAAACGTTAGGGTGAGACTCAGATTCTAGAATTTATTAACTTAGGTATTCTCAACATTTTTGTGCCTCCTACAGGAAAATGAAGAACCTTGTACAATTATGTATACAATGTGTCATCTGTTGAACACTTTCAAGCTAAAAACGTTACAGATAACCAATTCCTAAGACTATTCAACATTTATAAAGTTTCTATTAAGTGCTAGACATAGTTTTGATTGTTTTACTAGAACACAGTCATCTTTTTTTTTTTTTTAAACATTGTTTATGGCTGCTTTTCTGCTACAACAGCAGAGGTGAGCAGTTGTAACAGAGACCATGTGACCTGCAAGGCCTAAAATATTTATTATTTGGTACTTTACAGAAATTGTTGTCAACTCCTATTCTGGGTAATTAAAGAGAACAAGAGGCTGGTTCTCTGCATATTTTCACAACCTAGAGCGGACAAAGGAAAGGATCACGTATGCAACCTAATTCAGTGTGGTAAGTACAGGCATACCTCCCTTTAATGTGCTTGACTTTATTGCACTTCACAGATACATATTCTAACAAATGGAAGGTTTGTGGGAACCCGGGATCAAACAAGCCTATCAGTGCCATTTTTCCAATAGCATTTGCTCATTTCATGTCTATGTCACATTTTGGTAATTCTTGCAATATTTCAAACTTTCTTCATTTTACATTTTGGTGATCTGTGATTGCTGATGTTCCCGCTGTAATTGTTTTGGGGCGCCATGAACTGTACCCATATAAGATGGCGAACTTAATCGATACATGACATGCGTATTCTGACTGTTCAGTTCCCTCTCTCCCTCTCCTCCAGCCTCCCTATTCCCTGAGACACAGTATGAAATTGGGCCAATTAATAACCCTACAGTGGCCTCTAAGTGTTCAAGGGAAACGAAGAGTGAGTTGCAGGTTTCTCATTTGAAATGTGGTGGTATGAGATGATAAAAATGCCAACACGATGAGGTGCAGTGGGGTGAATGATGTAGGCATGGCCATATAGCATTAGGCTACTATTGTCCTTCTGAGGACAGTCAAGAGGAGGATCATCTGAATCTGGACTGTGGCTGACCAAGGGTAACTGACACTGTGAAATGCACAACTCTGGATGAGCGGGGACTACTGTGCTGGCTCCGTGCTGCAGAAGAGAAAACTTCCTAGGCTTACATGGTAGGGAACTTGCTCAAAACCACAAAGCTATTAAGAAGCAGAACTGAGAACTAAACTTGGGGGGGGGGGCGTTGGTGTGGCACCACAGCCCCCGGTATATGTCACTGACAAAAACTATTTAATAAGGACTACAGACTAAAAGATCTAAATGGGTAAAAACAACGAGCTTACAATGGGCTTATCTGTGTCTGAGATTTGGGAAACATTTAAACAGTATAACAATTGGTTTCTTCATTACTGAGGTGGTAAGATTTGTGGCTATATTAATTCTGGCAGTGCAGTTCCTTCTTAAAGCAATTCAGAAAGACACTGCTGAGTTCTTTGAGAGTCACCTGTCCTAAAACATTTTTAAAACCAGACTTGCCTATGTTAAATGGAACAGAACTTTGGGGTTCTGAGCAATCATAAAATCTGTGCTTGAGAGTATGTAAAGCTGTCTAGGTTTTATTGGGGGTGGGGCAGGGAGTAATTAGAGTGAAAAAATGGTTCTACCTGCAAGCATGTACTTGTTTATGCTGAGAGGGGTGACTTCCCAATCTCTGGATCTTATCCATTGGATTCTCCATTCAAGCAGCAAAATCTGTACCACAGACACTTTCAGAATTTGACGATGCTGGTATTTGAGAAGGGTATTTGGTTTTTATCATTAACTGGCTGCTTGATTTTTTAAATATAACACAAATATGTTTAGCAAAAACATCAATGTTATAAGATGGTCTTCTAAATTTTCTTAAACTGTTTAGTATTTTTTACTCTTTAAAGCAATTGTACATAAAACATTAATAGTTTCACTTCCTTTTTATAAAAGGAAGGTATCTTACTCAATTATCCTACTCAAACAGGAGCAGGCAACTTAAGAGTTGTCTGAAACAGCTAGGAGTCACTACAGTTAGTGCTGCACAATCAGCGGTCACCTATTTGTCACACGGTTATAGTAGACTTGCTAAAGAGGGAACTTCTTTGACACAGAGTGAAGCAGAGAAACAATGGAAAACAAAGCCCCAAGTTTCTTTGGATTTCTTCTTCTCAGATACAGCCTAATGTGCTAAACACTACTAATAACAAATGACCATGTATAATAACAACTGAAGTATGCTGGAGGTTTGCTAATCTAGGAAAACAGTAATGAGCATGTTTTAAAACTTGGATTAAATTTTTAATTCACAAGATTTTCATTCTCACATGCTAGAGTACCAACTTTTTCTATTTGTTTAAAAGAATTCTCATTCTCACAGGAAGCTGAGTGGTCATTTTTAATAGCAGTATGTACTTATATAGGGACAGAATATGAACACACACCAGAGCGGATGACACAGTTTTACCTTGTCTATATTCTAAATTATAGCAAATGTAACATCTTTAAAAGAGGAGTAGAAGTAAACATTTAAATATTTCCCTTTTCCAAACCACACTGGTTTATTTAGAAGTGGCTTTTCTTAGGATTAGGAAACAAGGATACTTCTTAAAATCCAATTATCAATTATATAAATTATAAGGCATTACATAAATTATAAGGAATTTTAGTATTCATATAGAAATGTTGATATAAGTTAGATAATACATATCCTAACAATATAGGAAATGTCTATCATGATAGTGTATTAATGCTACAGGCAAAGTTTCAAAGAACTGTATCTTCAACAGACAAACTAGATTTAAAACAAATTATATGTATACCAAAATACATGTAGCTGTGAAAAAGAAATGAATTTTGGACTCATGAGAGTCCACGGGCTAATAATATAATTCAAGAGTATCATTTCATGATTAACTCTCTTCTAAATAATGTGTTCATGAAACAATGCTATTATTCAGGCAGATGAGATTTTAGGAAGATAAGTTCAGTAATAAACAATGAAAATTCCAGATCACTGTCCTCTAAGCTCTTGTTTGGCTGCATTAATTGATAATAAAACTTTTCAACAAGCAAGCATTAGCACAGGTGAATAAAAGCATCCAGAATGATAAGATACATTCTCAACTTGCATCACTTAGGAAAGATCATTTTCCCACTGAGGGTTAGTTTTAAGATGGTGTGTGCTACAAATTTCAAACTATTCATGAGCTAGAACAGGAGTCTGCAAACTATGACCCAGATGCTTGTTTTTGTAAGTGAAGTTTTACTGGAATGCAGCCATGCTTGTCATTTCTGTACGTCTATGGCAGCTTTTTAAAATTATAGTTGACACACAATGTTACATGAGTTTCAGGGACACAAGTTATCGGACAACTCTATACGTCATGGTTTGCTCACTGCAAGTGTAGCTACCATCTGTCACCATACAACCCTATCACAATGCCACTGACTATATTCCTTTGCTGTACCTTTCATCCCCATGACGTAAACATTCCATAACTGGAAGCCTGTACTCCGATCCCCCTTCACCGATTTTGCCCATCCTCCTACCCCGTCCCCTCTGACAACCACCAGTTTGTTCTCTGTAATTATGGGTCTGTTTATGCTTTTTGTTTTGCTTCTTAGATTCCACATTTAAGTGGAATCATATGGTATTTGTCTTTCTCTGATTTCACTTACCATTATACTCTCTAGATCTGTCCATGTTGTTGCAAATGGCAAGATTTCTTTCCTCTTTATGGCTGAGTAATATTCCACTGTGTGCACGTGTGTATTTCATCTATCTATGGATACTAGACTGCTTTCATATCTTGGCTATTCTAAATAATGCTGCAGTAGACATGGAAGTGCACATACCTTTCCATATTAGTGTTTTAGTCTTCTCTGGGTAAATACCCAGTAGTGGAATTATTGGATTGTATGGTATTTCTGTTTTTAATTTTTCTAAGAAACCCCCATACTGTTTTCTACAATGGCTGTATCAATTTACATTCCCACCAACAGTGCACAACAGTTGTTTTTCCACGTCCTTGACAACACTTGTTATTCCTTGTCATTTTGATACTAGCCATTCTGACTGGTATGAGGTATTCTTACCTCATTGTGGCTTTGACTTACTTTCTCTAACGATTAGTGATGTTGAGCATCCTTTCATGTACCTCTTGGCCATCTATATGTGTTCTTTGTTTGATTATTTGGGTGTTTTTGGTGTTGAGTTGTAGGTTTATATAATTTGGATATTAACCCCTTATTGAATATATCAGTTGTAAATCTTCTCTCATTTGGTAGGCTGCCTTTTCATTTTGTTAGTGTCTTTCACTGTGCAAAGGCTTTTTATTTTGGTGTAGTTCTAACAGTTTATTTTTGTTTCCCTTGCCTTAGAAAAATGTTGCTAAGGTCAATGTCAAAGAGATTACTATGTTTTTTTTTGTGGGAAATTTATTTTAGGTCTTTAGGGAAATTTATTTAGGTCTCACTTTCAGGTCTTTACTCCATTTTGAGTTTATTTTTTGCACTTGATGTAAAAGTGGTCCAGTTTTACTCTTTTGTTTGTAATTGTGCAGTTTTCTTGTCATCATTTATTAGACTTTCTTTGTATATTCTTGCCTCCTTGGTCATTGATTTATTGACCATATTAAGCATGGGTTTGTTTCTGGGCTCTATTCTGTTGCATTGAACAGAATGTGTGTATTTCTGTGACATACTGTTTCATTATAGCTTTTTAGTATATATCTTGAAATCAGGGGTTGTGATGCCTCCGGTACTGTTCTTTCTCAAAACTGCCTTGGCTATACAGGTTTTCTGTGATTCCATACAGATTTCAGTACCTGTTCTAGTTTGTCCATGGCAGCGTTAGAGCTCCAGTGAAAGTCATACATGACCCTGTAAGAAAATGTGTGCCAACCTCTGGACTAGAGGATATTTTGTATCACCTTTTAAATTTCCCTTTTATTCCTGAAATTTCCTGGTTGAGATTTTTTAGGGCAAAAAACCAACCAAACAGAAAACCTTATTCAACTGAGAAAATTACAATTCAAGACGCTATATACTTCAATGGTCTGTTTTGCTTTGATAAAAACAGGCTGACATCGATTTTACTGACTGCTGTGCTGTTTGGTTGCCACTTCTCTATCACAGAAGTCTGTTTCACACTCTTGCTTGGGCTTCTTCCTCCTCTGCTGCTGCTACATTTCCCAGGATGCTTCTTGAGCCCGCATTTTAACCTGTTTCACGTGTGTCCTTTCCCTTGTCTCTTCTCCCCAGTTTTACATGTTTTTCATGTACTCCTTTTCATCTTATAGGTTGTTATTTAACAATTGTATAGTAGCTTATTATTTTTTACTTTAGTGTTTTGTATTTTAATATTCATTTAGATTTATTCACATACTCATTTCTTGGTTATGATCCTTCTGGCATCTCAGTTTTTCTCTTTGGGTTTAATTTGTTTCTTCCTGAAGTGCATCCAAGTCTTCACTTGTTTGTTACCCAGGGTGCTGACCACTTCTGGGCTTGGAGCAGCCTTGGGTCAGCTCCTACCTTTTCTAACAAAACTCTTTTGCTCATTTCGGGGAATGTTTTCTTCTTCAACCCCATCCCCTCTGCTTTCTGTGTCTCAAGGATTCATTATAATTTCTTCTCTAATGAACCCCTTCTTATGTTTCAAAGCAAGTATTGATTCATTCATTTTAAAAACCACTTTTCTGTCATAGGAGGGCAGAAAGGGGATACCATGGCATGTATTCATATCTCATCTTTTTTAAAAAATTACTAGCTCAAAAATAAAAAAATCAGGCCAAATAACTTTTACCTACAGAAATAAATGTGTTTCTCGTAACTGTCCCTGACTATAATTCTGCTAGGGAAAGAACAGGGACTTATGAGTCATAATTCTGGAACAAATCTCAATTTCATTATATTTTCTTTGACGTCTGGTAGATACTTAACCTCCCTGAGCCAAATGGTTTCCTTATCCATAATATGAAGATGATTATACCTATGTATTTGGATTGATAGAAATTAAAGGAGATAATATAAAGTGCTTAGTACACATTATGTTCTCCACAGATGTTAGTTTCTTTTTTTTGCAATATGGACAATCAAGAATTAAATGTTTTTAATTCCCACTTGTGTCATAAACTTCATCTTCCATTGCATTAAATTAGAAACAAAAACAAAAACTTGGCCAGTAAGTGATCTAGTGTATCACATAGTTTGATTCTGAATATTCTAGTTACCCTCTTTCTTTTGTTTTTGTGGTTTTTCTTTTTACCCCCCATTAGTTTCTTTTTAACTTCGTTTACTTTGGCTTTTTTTCCTATACTAATGATATACCAGCTGGATAATATATTAAAAATGTCAATTTGGTAAACTTTTCAAACTAAGTACTTTTAAAATGAATGAATTCATAATAATCCATTAAGTATTCAAACTTTTGGTAAAAGGCAGAACCAGATTTCATAATACATTGATTGTAACAAAAAAAAGTGTTCTGGAACAGCCTTATTTTAGCAACTAAGGATTTTTGAAAGAGCACAATTTCCAAAAAAAATTTGGCTAACAAAACTATAGGGTATCCATTAAAGAAACTTATGCAGTAATAAAAAATCAAAGTAATTTTGAAAAAAGCAGAACTAAATTTTACTATGCTGCTTTCATAAAGGTTAAAAAAACCCTTTCATCTAAAATAACAGCTCTGCATGGGTACAATTGATCTGCCATTAACAGAGCCATCTCTGAATGTCGCTTGGCTTCAAAAATCAAGGCTCAGACACAAATAAAAGAACAGTCTTAGAGTCACAAGTAAAAGAAAAAATAAGCTAGTTAAAAGTCAAACAACTCAACTTACAATCAATAATGTAGCAACAGTGTATAAGAAAATCTATTAGGGCCTAACGTACATGCAAATCAAGGCGGAAGATTCTTTAACAATGGAATCTTACAGTCATGTCTCAATGACCTGGAGCATCATGCTTTGGAAATAAGGAATACCAACGATGATTTGGGACTTCTCTAGCATAACAATAATTGCTTTGTCCTGTGAGGAAAGAGAGGCTTATCAGAAAGAAATACAGAGCCTTAAGATATGGCTAAAAAGAAAGAGCATGCTTAGGAGCATCTCATTTAATGTTCAGGGCCTAAGCTAAAAAGCATCCCTTTTTAGCTTTTTTAATTAGGTTTTTATTAGGAGGTTTTTATTTTCAGAGAACAAAACAGATGGGTAGAAAAATATCAGGGAAAGAGAGACAAAGGGGGAGGAACAAATCTTGTTTTATCTTTTATTCTGACTTATGAATTTGTATTTTGGGCTGTAATTGACATATAACATTTGTATTAGTTTATGATTTGATACATGCATATATTGCAAAATGATTACCACAATAAAGTTTAGTTAACATCTATCGCCTCCTCACCTAGTTTTTTTCTTGTGATGAGAACTTTTAAGATTTACTCAGTAATTTTCAAATATATAAGACAGTATTAATACCATTTCTTTTACTATATAATTTTTTATATTATAATATATATATAATTTATAATATAATATAATAATACTGTTTCTTTTACTATATACTTAGCAGACAGGTTGGGGCCAGGGGAATTAAATTAAGTCCATGCTGAGGAACAGAGCTGAGTAGAGAAATCAGATGCTGGTAATGTGGCTTAAGCACAGGGTCAGGAGGTGTGCCTCAACTGTAGTTATGTGAGTCAACAAGATCTTTTTACTGTTTAAGCCTATCTGAGCTGGGTTTAGTTACATGCAATATAAAGAATTCTAACTAATAAAATATTGGAATTACATAAATCAATACTTGTAGCCTGTGACAACCAGTTTTGAACACGGTAAGCAAAAATATTCTCCCAGGGATGAAATGATCCAGTAGTTTTCAAAGGTTTTTTGTTTTTTTTTTTTTTTTTTTTGAGGAGAAAAAGTTTTTTTATTCTGAGCTTCCCATAGCAAGGGAGTCAGCCACCAAGCCTTGCATTTTGGCAGACTCAAAGGCAGGTGGGGCAAGTGGAAACACACAGCAGTGATAAAAGGAAGACTTCCGGAAGCTTCCGGAAGCTGTCAGCTTTAAAAAAAAAAATCTTTTCATGGGTGTGGGGGAGGAGTAAGACAGAGTGACTAGAAATCTTTGTGAGCACATCCTACCACAGATTCTGGGCCCACTACAGTGGCCAAGAATAGTATTTTCATTTGTTTTGGCTTTGGGAGAACCACATCATTCATATCAGTATAATGTATAGTATCTAAAATTTACTGCTGATTTATACCCACTCTCCCAAAATAAAAACCCAACCCCAAACCAGTGACAACCATACACTTAAAGAAATTCAGTAATGGTGTTTAACATGCAGCTGTGGGGAAAAAAACCCAATCATTAAAAAAATTATCAATAAAGAGTTAAGAGACAAACATGCTAACCTTCTTCCCTAATTTTTTCTAAATCCATGAAGCATAAAATCCTCTTCAGTCTTAATTAAAATAAGAGCTACTATTTATTCATCATTTATGTGTCAGGTACTGTGGCAAAATGCTTTATATACATTTACTCATTTAATTTCTGTATCTTTTTTCCTTTAGCAGGACTTATTTTAAAATCCTAAGTGAAATGCTATAAACAGCATTTTCTAGAGTATGCCATGAAATAACCTTGGGATTAATACTGGTGCCTTGTTTTATAAAGATTTCTTGTCTTCCATCATTTGCAGGTTCCATCTAATACAGCTAGAATGATTCCAACTGACTGGTTTGTTGAGACTGGAATTTGAACTCCATCGAAGAGTCCACACCAGACAATTCCAAACCTACCAGGACCCCAAGCATTATCAAGACACCATATGACTTGGAGGGCCCTTATTTATAGCAAACAGCCCCTAATAATCTCACTCAGTATGTACTACAGAAAATGAAGCTTACACATTTCATACTGGGGCTACTCAAAGTATGGTCTGTGAACCTGGCACCACTAGTAGTCCAGGACATTGTCTACATCACTAAGTATAATGCTTAGTTCAGCTAACTTGTTTTTTCATAGCAAGATATTCTTGATGAAGGAGACTTGACTGATTTAGATTCTAGCCCAGGCTCCTTACCCATCATGAACTGGTAACAGTTTGTGGACCAGCTTTTTGGAATAACACTTGTTCTAGACCTCAATTTTAAGTATTGCCTCTAGTTTTCTGTCCCTGATGCCACACACAATTTAACTGACCAACCCAATACTTAAACAATGGAAAAAACAATAAAAATTAGCAATTTGAGTATCAAAAATAATAGGACACCTAGGAATAAATCTAACTGAAGAGGTGAAAGACCTGTACCCTGAAAGCTATAAAACTGATGAAAGAAATGACAAGACATCCCATTCTCATGGATTGGAAGGACAAATATTGTTGAAATGTCTATACTACCCAAAGCAATCTACCCATTCAATGCAATCCCTATCAAAGTGCCAACAGTATTATTCACAGAGCTGTAACAAAGAATCCTAAAAATTGTATGGAACCACGAAAGACCCCAATTAGCCAAAGAAACAATGAAAAAGAAAAACAAAGCCGGAGGCATCCACAATTCCAGACTTCAAGTTATATTACAAAGCTGTAGTAACCAAAACAGTATGGTACTGGCCCAAAAATAGACACACAGATCAATGGAACAGAACAGAAAAGCCAGAAATGAACCCACAACTATATGGTCAATTAATCTTCAACAAAGCAAGAGAGAATATCCAATGGGAAAAAGACAGTGTCTTCAACAAATGGTGTTGGGAAAACTGGACAGTAACATGCAAAAGAAACCGGACCACTTTATTATACCATACACAAAAATCAATTCAAAAGGGATGAAAGACCTAAATGTGAGACCTGAAACCATAAAAATCCTAAAAGAGAACACAGGCAGTAATTGCTTTGACACTGGCTATAGCAACTTTCTAGATATGTCTCCTGACGCAAGGGAAACAAAAGCAAAAATAAACTATTGGGACTACATTAAAATAAAAAGCTTCTGCACAGCAAAGGAAACCATCAACAAAACTAAAAGACAGCCTACAGAATGGGAGAAGATATTTGCAAATTACTTAACTGATAAAGCATCAGTATCCAAAATATATAAAGAACTTATAAAACCTAAAACCCCCAAAACGAATAATCTGACTAAAAATGGGAAGAAGACATGAGCTGACATTTTTCCAAAGAAGACATCCAGATGGCCAACAGACACATGATGGGTGATGTTAAACATCTTTTCATCAGGGAAATGCAAATCAAAATTATAATGAAATATCACCTCACACCTGTCAGAATGGCTAAAAAAAAAAAAAAAACACGAGGAACAACAGGTGTTGGCGAGGATGTGGAGAAATGGGAACGCTTGCACAGTTAGTGGGAATGCAAACTGGTATAGCCACTCTAGAAAACCATACGGAGGTTCCTTAAAAGTTAAAAATACAACTACCCTATGATTCTGCAATTGCACTACTAGGTATATGCCCAAAGAATACAAAAATAATTCAAAGTGATACACCCCGATGTTTACAGTGGCATTATCTATAATAGCCGAATTATGGAAACAGCCCAAGTGTCCATCAACTGAAGAATGGATAAGGAAGAGACACACACACACACACACACACACACACACACACACACACTGGAATATTACTCAGCCGTAAAAAGAATTGAAATGAGTCAGAGAAAGACAAATACCATATGATTTCACTCATTTGTGGAATTTAAGAAACAAAACTAAAACGAGCAAAGGGGGAAAAAAAGAGGCAAACCAAGAAACAGACTCTTAACTACAGAGAACAAACTGATGGGTTACCAGAAGGGAGGAGGGTGGGGGGGCGTGGGGGAAATAGGTGATGGTGATGAAGGAGTGCACTTGTTGCAAAGAGCACCGGGTACTGTATGCAAGTATTGAATTGCTATATTGTACACTTGAAGCGAATATTACACTGTATATCAACTAAGTGGAATTTTAAATAAAAACTTAAAAAACAATTAGCAGTTGACCTCACCTTTGACAGAAGCAATTTCACACAGGAAACATGCCCTTCATAGACAGCAGACAGAAGAGGGGTAATATGATGTTTATCTGGAGCCTATGAAATAATGAGATGAAAAACCACTTTATTTTTCATTTCTCCCTTCTTTCTAGATTTATTTAGAGAACTATCAATGTTTCCCTACTCAAGTTTCCTGCCATTTGGAGAGCTGCCAAGACCCAAACCCATAAGCCGTATCTCCTTGGATATCAGTGCAGTGAAGTAGAGGGCGCAGGGCTTTGACCTCAGCTCAGACCTTGACTCCGCCACTTACTGTACTATTTAACCTCTTTGAGCCCCAAGTTCCTCACTATTGTAGGAATGCCAGTGAGGTCCAGGAAGGGAAGAGGTGGGTAGAAATTAGCCGCTGAAGAGGGAAAAGACTGCCACAATGGGGCCAGTTGACATGGTGTCCCCTGAAATGTGTAAAGTGGATCGCACTTGCTATCATCATTACTTAAACATTTGTCCAAAACTCTGAAAAGCTATAAAAGGCAAGAGGCAAGAGATGACTACTCCTGTCTGACCTTCTGCCTACTGACCTTTCTCCAAAACTCCAGTTTGGATTTATCCTATCACTGCAGAGTCCTATCCTCCACTGCACGACAACAATTTGTTACCTATAGTTGGTTTTAAAAAGTCTGTTTGTTGGGGCGCCTAGGTGGCTCAGTGGTTAAGCGTCTGCCTTCGACTCAGGCCATGATCCCAGAGTCCTGGGATGGAGCCCCGCATCGGGCTCCCTGCTCAGTGGGAAGCCTGCTTCTCTCTCTCCCTCTCCCACTCCCCCTGCTTGTGCTCCCTCTCTCGCTGTGTCTCTCTCTGTCAAAAAATAAATAAAATCTTAAAAAAAAAATAAGTCTGTGCTGCTTATTTAAAAAAAAAATTCCAGTTATATATTTCTAAGTTACAGGAAATTTGGTATAATTTCAGACTATATTCTTATTTTACAAGTCTGTAGAAAATAATTACCCAGGGCATACAACAGGATTTTTTTCTAAAATGAATGTTCTTTACATACATTAATATCTGCTCCTTTCAGCAGCAGAAATTCCAGGATTTCAAGCTGCCCACAGTCTGCTGCATAATGAAGAGGCTTCCTTCCACCTTCTAGTGTCCGGTTGACATCTTCCCCCTTATAAGAGAAGCCAAATGAAAATGATATTTAGATGGATGGTTGACTGAAGATGGGACATGAAATACCCAGTATTTTTCCCTTCTTAAGGCGTAAGAGTTTCATGAAACAATTACATTTTCCGCAAAGTGAAATAAGTAAACAAGAAGTTGAAATTAAATTCTGCACAGTAGCACACACACTGTATGAAGGTAATTCAATCATGACTAGTCAAACTAAAGACAAAAGACAATAATGCTAACTGTCATGAAATACGTTACTGTGCTCTATTTCTAAGGAGTTCAGTCAGCATAAAGTCAAGATGTGGCCACAGAAGACTGGTTAGTTCACATACTGAGAGTTTATGCTGATCACAGGACATGTATTGTAATTCAAGGAAAAGCATCATGACTTTGAAGGAAGCAGACATCATTATCGCAAGGTAGTAGTATTGCTACTAAGAATCATTTCCTTCATTTAACATTTACTAAAGCCGAGCTATATGGCAGGCACTGTGCACACAAAGGTGAACAAAATCACACGTGGCTTCTGACTGCATGGAGCTAACCATCTTGTGTGGGGAGGCAGATATTAATCAAATAATCACATAATTAAGCAATGTCAAAATATAACTGCTATAAAGGAAAGGAACTCACTGCTGTACAGATACTTTTCAGAACAGGACTTAATCTTGGTGATGGATGCTCCAGGAGTGGGTCATGTTAGAGAATGAACTCAAGGCCCCCAAAAAAGTTTTCATTCATTGAGAAGATTCTAACAATAACCAATACAACCAGCCACTATGGGTCTGGTACTCTGCTAGACACATAAGCTCTCATCTTTAAGCCAACCTAAAAGGAGAACATCTCCATTTAATAAATGAAAAGTCTGAAGCTAAAAGCTGACTAACTTTTTACTGTGGCTTAGTAACAAGTGAGATCTAAACTCATGTTGCCTCCAATTCAGTATTTGCCCATCTTTCTTAAGCAAAGTTCAGATTTTTAGAGTAACAACATGTCTGAAGGAACTTATTTTCTCAATTACTATTCACTTATCTTGGTTTGGTCAACTCATCAAGCCATATTCTCAATCAAGATGCTCAGAACCCTATCATCCCATGGCCATTACAAGCTGTTCTTTCAAACATACTCTATATGGATATAGAAGAAAGGTGTACAACATGCTTAAAGTCAATGGAGATGAGGTTGAAGCTCCAACTCTACTACTTATTTGTGGGACCTCTGACTTTCCAAATCTGTTTCCTTATCTGTAAAATGTGAATAAAAATGCTTAGACCTCGCAGGTTTTAGTGCATCATTAAGCTACTCCATGCAAAGTACTTAACATAGTTTCTGATAATAGTACTAAAAGACTATCCAAAATTGAGTTAAGGCAGGTTTCTGCATAATGGCTGGAATTCAAAGGTATGATTTAATGTAATATACTTGCTCTTCAAAAACAAATTTATAGTAAGGGGAACTTGGTGTGCCACCGTAGCCTTTATTCACAGTTGTGAATAAATGTCAAAATATAACTGCTATAAAGGAAAGGAAATTCATGCAACAAGTGAGAGGCTTTGAGGCAAACGGAGATACTGCTTCACTGATTCTCAAATGTAACTAGTTTTCCTTACATTATTAATATTTCCTTTCCATTATTAACTAGAGAGCATTAACTGGATAGGTGCTTTTTTTTCACTGAAAAGAAAGTATTGCTTGTAGTAAGTAATCAATAAGATGACTTTGTCAAAAAGCTATATTCTGGAATCAAAATAAGTGTCATCTTCCTTCCCTGCTTAGTATAAGTACGGAAAATGCATATGAAATGCAGTTGTGAGTTTAAACTTTATCCTTTATCCCTGCAGACATATCTTTACAGTTCTTATTTTAGCAGACAAAAAAAAAAAAATGACAATGTCAGAAAGGCTTTGTATGACTGACAGGAAAGAAAGGATCCTCTTCTGTGGAGCCTTAGCCAAAGCTGTATTTACAGAGAAATTTATAGTACTAGAAGACCTGTACTGGAAAAGTAGAAAGGCCTCAAATAATGATTTTTGTACTTTCACCTTAAGAAACTAGAGAGTATTACACACACACAAAACCAACCTAGAGTTTCTTAAGAAACTAGAGAGTATTACATACACACAAAACCAATCTAGAGAGTACTATGCTAAGCGAAATAAATTAGCTGGAGAAAGACAAATACCATATGATTTCACTCATATGTGGAATTTAAGAAACAAACAAGCAAAAAAAAAAAAAAACCAAAAACTGAGCCTAGGTTAAATAAAAAAGAGGGGGGCAACCCAAGAAACTGACCCTTAACTACAGAGAACAAACTGATGGTTACTAGAGTGGAGGTGGGTGGGGGAATGAGTGAAATAGGTGACGGGGATTAAGGACCACACTTGGGATGAGCACAGGGTGATGTATGGAAGTGCTGAATCACTATACTGTACACCTGAAACTAATATTATACTGTATGTTAACTGGAATTTAAATAAAAACTTAGAATTAGGGAGAAGAAAAAAGGTTTATGGAAATCCCTGTACCTTCTGCTCAATTTTGCTGTGTCCCTAGGTATGCTCCGAAAAATAAATTTTTAAAAGAGAAAATTAAATTCAAAGTAAGCCAGAAGGAAGAATGAAAGAGCAGGAACTAATGAAAAAGAAAACAAAAAAGTAATAGAAATCAAAAGCTGATTCTCCGAGATCAATACAATTGATAAGTATCTAACCAGAGTGATCAGAAAATAAAAAGTGAATACACGAAGTGCTAATATCAGACTTTACTGATTACCTTCCCACAAAGAAACTCCCAGGCCCGAGAGGGCTACACTGGTAAATCTGACCAGACTTTTAAGAAAAAGAGCAATACCAATTCTTCCAGAAGATGGGAAGCATTTTCACTCATTTTATGAGGTCAGCATTACTCTTCAAAATACGACAATGATGATATAGAAGAACACGACAACAAAACAAAAGAACGCTACAGGCGTTCTTCCCTCATGAACACAAATTCTAAACAAAATTTTAGTAAACTGAACTTAAAATAATTAAAAAAAATACATACATATAAAAAGCATATAACCATGACCAAAAGGAGTTTATCCCAGGAATACAAAGTTGGTTAAATATTTGAAGTCAGTTAACATAATTCACCATTTCAACAAACCAGAAAAGAAAAACCATATGATCATCTCAGTAAATGAAAAAGTATCTGACAAAACCCTACATCCCTTCCTGATAAAAACTCAGCAGGGGTGCCTGGGTGGCTCAGTCCTTAAGCGTCTGCCTTTGGCTGAGGTCATGATCCCAGGGATCTGGGATCGAGCCCCGCACTGGGCTCCCTGCTTCTCCCTCTCCCACTCCCCCTGCTTGTGTTCCCTCTCTCTGTCAAAAAGTAAGTGAAATCTTAAAAAAAAAAAAAAAAAAAAAATCAGCAAACTAGGAAAAGAAGAAAACTTCCTTGGCCTAATAAGGGGCTTCCATAAAAAAAAATTAACTACAACTATCATACTTCATTGGTGACATATTGAATGCTTTGCCCCTAAAAATCAGGAACAAGACAAGACGTCTCTGTTTTTATCAATTCTACTCAACACAGTACTGGAAGTTCTAACCAGTACCATTAGGGAAGGAAAAAAAAAAAACCCAACATCCATTTTGAAAAAAAAAGAAGTAAAACTGTATTTGTAGGTGACATGATCATCAATGTAGAAAATTCTATGGAATCTACCAAAAGGCTACTAGAACTAGTAACTTTAGCAGTGTTTCAGGACAAAATAATATATAAAATCAACTGCATTTTTATATACTAGCAATGAGTAATTGCAAATCAAAACTAAAATCAGTATTATTTACAAGAACATCCAAAGATACGAAATAGTGGTAAGTTAACAAAAATGTGAAATACCTAACACCAAAGCTACTAAAAAGTGCTGAAATTAGGACCTAAAGAAATGGAGAGATAATACCACATTTGTGGGTTGGAAGACTCAGGGCTGTAAAGATGTCGATTCTCCCCAAATTGATGTGTAGATTCAACGCAATACCAGTCAAAACCACAGCAGGCTTTTTTTTTTTAAAGAAACTGACAAACAGATCCTAAATTTGATCTGAAAACGTAGAGGATCTAGACTAGCCAAAACCACTTTAAAAAAGAACAAGTTGGAAGGCAAGTACTACCTGATTTCAAGAATTATTAGAAACTGAGGTAATCAAGAAAGTATAGCATTGCCATAAAATTAAAAAATATGCAAACTTTTATCACTATCGTGAAAGAAAGCGAGCAGTGGTTGCCTGAGGGGAGGGGAGGGATGATAGGAGGGAGGGATCACAAAAAGAGCGGTGAGGGTAATGGATGTGTTATCTTCATTGTGGTGATGATTTCATGGGGTATATACATGTCAAAACTTATCAAACTGTACACTTTAAATATCTGTAGTGTGTTGTATTTCAATTATACCTCAATAACAGATTTTCCTGAAATCAAATCTCTGTGGCTCTATTCTTACAAAATGGGCTGCTAACAAAGCAGTATTTGAGACAGGATGAGAGCAGGGGTAACTAACAATCTTCATGGGAGACTTAAAGAGCAAAAGCTAGTTGAGGTCAAGTTCCTTCACTGCTAGTGCTGAAGGAAAAAACCTCTTGCCTTCTATATCCTATACCTCAACTAACTACATGGAACCAGAAGTTCTAAAGTGGGATGAGAGAGGATCAATGTGACCCCTACCAGTTGGGTGGGCTTCAGAGATCAAAACAATTGTCTGAATTGCTGGAAAACACATCCTTATCGATATCCCAACTTCTAGCATACATTCTTTACTCTGCAACTACAGGGAACTTGCTAAACACAAAATCTGATCACATTCCCTTTCAAAAAGTCCTCTGATGGCTATTCATTGCTCCTAGAGAATACTGTCTAAAGAACACAGTTTAGAAGATCTGGGATGATCTATCTGGTGACTACCCTTCCAACTTCCGTTCTCACATTCTCACAGCAATCCTCCCTCAGCACCCCACTCCCCCCCCACCCCGCTTTGTTAACTCCTACTAATTCTTTAGAAGCAGGCTTTAATACAACTTCCTGTGGAGTGTCTTCTCTAACCACCTCAGCTCTGAGTAATGTGAACCTCACAGGTATGCCCAAAGCACCTTGCACTCCCTTTTCGTCAACACTTACCACATTGTACTCAAACTGCCTATTATCTGTATCCTCTATGAACACAGGTTGGGTACCAGGCTCTATTATTTACTTTTGCATCTCCAATGCCTAGTATAGTTTCTGACAGAGAGTAAATGTTGATATGATAAAGCTCTGGTTGAAGAAATGATGAGGTTGCTCAAGTAACAGATTTGGAAGCAGGTCATACATGACACCCTCAAACATGGATAATGCGTTAGTTATCTAGTAATAGCAGCAGTAACTTGAGATCAATAGCATGTTTACCGAAGTAGGAGATCTGAATGAATTTCACCGAGTTTTCAGCGGTCTTGATAGGTGTAACTGTAGTAGTGGTGATAAAATAGGGAAGGAAGATGTGCTCTATCTAGTTCCTTTCTCCCTACCCTCTGCCAATACTCTAGGCATAAGTGACATCACCAGAGAAGTTAGACACCTGTTGCGTAACCTTGATTCTAACTTAATGAAACATTACCAGCTACCAAGAAAAATCTAACCCTTTGTCTCCCAGATTCTAGGATTAAAGAAAGATGTACTATCTCAAGGGGTCCCTTAACATTACATGATAATCTTACCATGTTTTCCCTTTTCTCTTGCTTTTCCACTTTCCAGAGAAACTATTTTAAGTTTCTTCCACCTTTTTACAGACCTCAGACTTCTCTATCTCCTCGTTCCCTTTCATTCTCGGCAGATAACCTCATCATATCCTCTTTACACAGAAGACTGCCTTCAGACAGCCACTCCCTCAGGAACTTCCCTCCACCACCCCTTCCTACAACAAAGACAAATCCCTCCTCCGGGGGTGGCTGCGTGACTCAGTCGTTAAGCGTCTGCCTTTGGCTCAGGTCATGATCCCTGGGTCCTGGGATCGAGCCCCACATCGGGCTCCCTGCTCTGCGGGGAGTCTGCTTCTCCCTCTCCCACTCCCCCTGCTTGTGTTCCCTCTCTCGCTGGGTCTCTCCCTCTCAAATAGATAAATAAAATCTTAAAAAAAAAAAAATCTCTCCTCCGGTCTGAAGCCAAACTCTCACCTGTGTTTTGGATATCATCCTTTCTTGTTTTCGTAGAGAATTTCTTGCCTGTGTTTTCAACCTCTACTGCTCTCCTGGCCCCTTTTCATCAGTCCGTGCCATGTACAACTCTTCCGCTAAACAAGCAAAATACAACACAATAACCTCTCTCCTTAGACCCATCCTTAGACCTTTCAGTTACTGTTCTCCCTCCTCCCTCTCATGGCTAAATTTTCCAAGAACACTGTATTTGCTATCTCCAATTTCTCATCTTCTGTTCTAATCTGACTTCCACCCTCACCACTAAACCACAACCATTTTTGCTGAGGTCAATGACTTCCATGTTGCAAAATGCAAAGGTTATCCCAGTCCTCACCTTAACTGACCTCACAGAAGTGACGAAGTCGATCATTTCTTCCACTCTCTTCACCTGGCTTCAGCTACACCACATTATTGACCACTGCTTCTCTGTTACCTCTCTGGACTTATCCACGTCTACCAGGTGTTTAAAACAAATTTTGGGGATCTTGGTTATGATTTCAGATTTTCACCATGTATAATTTAAACAGGTGATAAGTTTGGTCATCGTTATACAGTCCTGTAATAATATCTATATAAAAATACTTTGACTATAAATTTTTTTTTTAATAACAAATGCTTCCTCAGGGATAAAGTTTACATATGTTTTTAAAGACTGCACCATGCAGGTCACAAATAATAACTCTGCATACAGCTTTTATTTACCATATACAGTTGAAGTAATGCAAACTGACAAACCTAATTTGTCATCACATCAAGGCTTGCCTAGCTTTACCTTTCCCTTTTAACAAGAATACTATCCAGTTTCATTTTACTCTTTCTTTTATTGCAATATGAAGCCTGTTGGTTGTTAAATATACAACACAGATTTTTATTCTATTAAAATTATATTTTGCCATATATTTCTTCTAAGTTGTTTTTAAGCTATTTTTATTTTCTCTAAATATGGCGTATTCCCGATATGTAATATGGCAGATATAATAAACTTCACAATATTTTCTGGTGAGCAGTTTAAATACATTTAAACTTTTTAAAATGCATTAAAAAAATACATTTAAATACATTCTATCCAGAACCACTGTAGTGACTATGAAATGCTTTAGGATAGGTTGACTCCTGGTGCGTCTCAAATAAGGGGGTTTAGATTATGGTGGGAGGAGAAAGTCTATGTGATATTCTCATTGAAAAGAAGAGTTCTAAGATTCTTTCATATTCTAACAACTGCAGATTACCTTCTCTGATTCTTCCCTGGTCCTAATCAAGATTGTTCAAAGAATTAAAAGAAAAAAAAAGATGTGATAATGCATTACTAGTTTATATCAATTAAGTCAGTGAGTTCTATGTTAAGAGGAGAACCAAATAAATTGTAAGCAGTATTATTTATTCCAATGTTGAAGCATGACATTCTAGGGCTGGACAGTGGACAGGTTTTCCAACTTTTTGAAAATTAAATGACATTACTGGCATTTGTGAAGGCTAATCATGCTTCATTTCTCAAGTACCACTGTTCTGAATAACCAAGAGCCTCAACTATATTGATAAATTCTTATATAACTAGAAAATTATTGGTGTAATGGTCTAGTTCTAATTTAAAATCAATAAGTCAACTAGCATTTATTAAGCAGCCATGTTATGCTGGGCATGCTCATGGTACAAAAAAGTAGAATTGTGGGTCTGTGTCTACCTTAGGAGTCAGAGACTACATCTTATACTTCTTTTATTTCTACCACAATGCCTAATATGGTACTTTTAAACCTCAATAATAATTTGGGATTGCTGATTATGACAGCATGTTATAAAATGCTATATTAAGATGTAATAGTATTCACTAAGGTGATTTGGAGAGTATGGGTGAATGCAGCACTATGGATTTCTCATAGGAATTTCCTCCTGGAAATCCAGGAAGTGTTAATTTGGAAAGTACCTACACCACACGGCATAGTTGTGAGGCTTCAATGAAATAATGTAAGGTGCCTGGCACATAGTGAGCGCTCAATAATGCCAACAACTTTTATTAACAGAGCCCTCAATGGTTTTCATTTGACTAATTTTCTACGCAATTTCTCCAAATTCAACAACTAAATGTCAATCACGTACATCAATGTTCCTAAAAGGTAAGACTGATCATGCTACTCCTTCACTCAAAAAAACTTTAACTGCTCCCTTTGGTCAAACAGAAAATCCTCATCATGACACTCAAGTCCTCTTCACTTCAACACCAACCTGCCATTCTGGCTGCCTTACCTCATACTACACTGTTCGCAAAACATCAGGGCTTTCCCGCTTCCGGGAAACTTCATGTTATTGCCTTTTCTTTTCATGGTTACCCCACTTCCTTTCATGTCCTAATCTGCTGAAATTCCACTTACTCTTTGAGACCTATTTTCTCTCATAAAATTTTTACCTGATACTCTTTTTTACCCCCTTGATACTCTTGATATATATAATTCCCTCCTTTTAATCGTCATAGTTCTTAGTTTACGTCTACTACACTTTACCTTTTTTCAATCGGGTATTTATGTACTTCAATAAAAACTCCATTAAAAAAAGGAGAGTAACTTACTTATAAATACTGCCTATGATGTCTATGGGTGACTTGTCCCAATAGTCCAATTTAATGAATTAGTGCAGTCATTTATAGCATCTTTGTCACACTATGGAACCTGCTGCTTACCATAACAACTATCACTCCACAAAGAGGTAGTTTAAAAATATCATTAGTGTGCCTGAAAGTCAGTCTCGGTGTTAGAAAGGACTCTGAATGTCATCCAACCCATCCCCTTACTCTCTGTTTGAATCCTTGCTTGTGTATGCTCAACCTACAACTGAACCTCTCTAATGAAAAGCAACTCAAGATCTTACTGATCAGCTCATTCTACTTTACAGTTGTGGTTCTACCCACTGGGGACACATGGAACAAGCAGTCCCTATTTTCATGTTAGATTAGCAATTATGTTTAGCAGCCACATCACATTATAACTAAAATGAAATCTTTTTGTATGATTTGCTGTTACCCTGAACTTCAGTTACTCATTTTCTGAGTATAAACGTAGGGCCATTACATTAATTGCTATTAAATGTCAACTTATAATGGTCATTTTATTTTTCTAGGCTGCCAAGTTTCTTCTAGATTCTAATTAAAAGGAATTTGTTAGTTCTGATCCCCAAACTCCCTCTAGTTGTACCTCACCTATCTTCATTATGGTGACCTAAGACATTTATCAGAAAATGAGAAAAGATGAGGAATGAGCTCCACCAGTACCCAGGAAACTCCTTTAGCTCACTACATAAAGAAATAGAGTATTTGGGTACTACCATTCAAACGGTCTTGAATCTAGTTCATTACATTCTTATCCCACCATCCTTTACCATCATTCCCTGAAGCATAACATTAAAACATAAAAAATTCAGTGAAATGACTGAGATTTCCTTTATCTAATAGTAGTCTAGGAACTGCAAAAAAAGGGAAATTAGCATAGCAGGATTTATTTCTAATTGATCCCTTCATAAGTGTTACGAACAACCCCACGGCCACCACAAATACATTTAAAAAGTAACACATTCATTAAATAAGATTTGGAAAAGAGATCTTTCTTCTAGTGAGTCCTGCCATCCAAAACACAACCATTATTACTACCTTGCTGTCCTTCTGTTTAATTTTTTTCTATGAAAGTAAATCACACTAATTATTTAACCTTGAGGTAAATTATTTTGGTACCATTCTTTTTTTTTTTTTTTTAAGATTTTTATTTATTTATTGAGAGAGAGAGAGAGAGAGAGCATGGTAGAGAGCATGAGAGGGAGGAAGGTCAGAGGGAAAAGCAGACTCCCTGCTGAGCAGGGAGCCCGATGTGGGACTCAGTCCTGGGACTCCAGGATCATGACCTGAGCCGAAGGCAGTCGCTTAACCAACTGAGCCACCCACGCACCCTTGGTACCATTCTTGAAATCTACATACTATTCTGTCAAGTAGATGTGCCATAGTTCACCTAAATATTCTAATTCTAGACATGTAGATTAATAGCAAACAACCTGTACCATTAAAGTTCTTTTTTTTTTTTAAGATTTTATTTTATCTTGACAGAGAGAGACACAGTGAGAGAAGAAACACAAGCAGGGAGAGTGGGAGAGAGAAGCAGGCTCTCCGTGGAGCAGGGAGCCCGATGCGGGGCTTGATCCCAGGACCCTGGGATCATGACCTGAGCCGAAGGCAGAAGGCAGATGCTTAACAACTGAGCCACCCAGGCACCCCTAAAGTTATTTTATAGAACATAACCATATCATATATTTCATCGATTCCAAAGTACGCATTTTCCTGTATTTTAACATCTCTGAAATCGGGTCACAGGAAAAAAGAAAGTTGGAGAACATAAAATGGCAAAATTCACTGAAAGTAAGACCTGCTCATATTATTCTCATGGAAAATGGGTGAGTATGCCATCAATTCTAGTTCAGAAACTAAATAGAGTATTTCATATTTTAACAATAAAGATATTAAATAAATTAAAGCCAGCAGGAACACATTAAGTCCTAATGCTAATGCTAAATGCTCAGAAGTTCTCACTTCATCTAAATTGCGTCCACAAACTAAAACGGAAAGCAAACTGTCCTCCAGTATAAGTGATACATTCTCAGGGACACATTCCTGATATGCCTGCCTCAACTTCTGTGAAAACAAACAGAAAAAGACAACTCAAAAAAGCTCAGACTGGGGGCGCCTGCGTGGCTCAGTCGGTTAAGCATCTGAATCTTGATTTTGGTGCAGGTCATGATCTCAGGGTTTTGAGATCAAGCCCCATGTCAGGCTCCACTCTGGGTATGTTTGCATACCCTCAATCTGGACAGCTTTCCCCTCTAAAGAGTAAGTCACAGAAGAAAAACAATATGGGAGTGTATGAAAACTACAAAAAAAACTTTAACAAAGGAAAAGAAAAATCATACTGAAAACTCAAGAAACTTAATTTTAGAAAGCATTCACAGAGTGATCAAGATGGAATCCAAAAGATATGGTTTCTATGAAAAAAGTATCTTAAGAGGAAAACAAGCAAATGCAAAGCAAACAAACTGAGATCCAGGCTGATGGGAATAGGAAACTGGGTGAGAAAGTGAAATACGGCAGGAGAATTAAAACTGCAATTGCAAGATTAAAATCTGCACCAAAGTCAGCAGAGCTGGGTAACACTACCAACTCTAAATTAAGAAAACTTAATTAAATAAAGAATTGTCAATAAGCTTAAGAAATTCTCCCAGAATACTGAGTGATAAACAAATAAAAATGATATAATGACAGTAAAGCTAAGATTTATAAATAATACATTGTCAAAACAAGGGGAACTGAAAGTTATAAAAGTACTTTTTGAGTTCAAGAAAGACCTGAATCTGCAGATCGTAAAACTCATTTACAAAATTCAATAGAACCGCCCCCCGACCGGCACCCATTAGTATGGTTTTGCAATTTCTGTTTTACAAGGATAAAAATAAAAACAAGTAAGTAAAAAATATGTTAACTCTAAAGAAAATTAAATTAGCCTGGTCTCTTTCTACAACACTGAATTCCAGAGGACAAGAGAAAGAGACTATCTGTAGTCGTGCTATCCTCTGAGGAGAGTTACTGACACTGACACTAACGGGAGATGTATGAGGTGTCCTTTAAATATGCCGGAGGTAGGCAGAAGGTCTACAGGATCTCTGACCTGCAGCTGAGGGAGAATAAATTATGACTCATCCACTCCACACAAGCAAATCAACATTCACGTGTAAAGGCAAAGGCAGTCTTGGGTATCAGCAAATCAGAAAATACTCCAATGATGCTCCCACGAGGGAAGGAGGAGGAGTGAGCAGTACCTTAGGACTTCTAGTGCAGTAAATTCTCCGACATTTAGTCTCAGCATCCCAAAGTGATTTTTGTTTGTAATGGTTGGGTATTTATCAAAGCAGAAAACCTTTTAAATACTTATTAATTCATTTAGAAATAACAAAAAGAAACACATTGCATGTTAACATAAATGAGATTTTTAAAAATAAATAGCTATAGTCCTCTTCCCCTCTCCCCCAAAAGGTGAAGGGTGACACTGCATTACATTTTTTTTGGGGGGGGGCAGTTCTTTTTAATGTCTGCTTTAGTCGAGGACAGCTGACTTCTCATATCTGCTGTCACATTCAATTCGTTTTGACCAAAATATATGAAGAAAATTTGGCCTCCCACAGATATGTAGTTGAACAAGTAAAAAATTTAACTTTTTTTTTTAAAGATTTTATTTGAGGAAGAAAGAGAAAGAAAACAAGCAGGGAGAGGGACAACGAGAGAGGGAAAGGCAGGCTCCCCGCTGAGCAAGGAGCCCAATAGAGGGCCTCAATCCCAGGACCCTGAGATCATGAACTGAGCTGAAGGAGCTGAAGGCAGAAGTTAACCATCTGAGCCACCCAGGTGCCCAAAATTTAACGTTTTTAACAGCCTTTTCAGTTAATTATGGATTTTGACACTACATTAAAACTCAACAAGTGGTAGTTTGTTAAAGATTACTTACAATGTGGCATTTGTCACTGCATCAATGAACTTAATACTCTGTTACATTAAAACCCATCAGTCTATTTACACTTTGGCTCTTTTATAAATATGGATGATTTTGTAATGCATCGGTCATTTAGAAAGTATTGGGTTTACTGAGTTACACAGATCTTCCAAATGTTGACTCACTTCTTTTTCAGTATCAAAACAATCACATTCATTGGTAACACTTCCAATCTCATCAGTAAAGCCCTTAAGTACTGGCTCAAAATGGCAGATATAAATGTTCCAAAATTTGACTTTTTTCTTCAAGCTATTTTCCTTGAACTGACAGGCTCACGAACTTCATTTGCAAGAAATTATCTGCCAAAGAGCCAAGACTGAATAACCAAATTTATAATTTGCAGGGTTTGCTCCCTCAAAAAGGCAGCTAGTTCAGGTTGCCGCTCCAACTGTGAAAGTGCTTTATGAATACTTCCCATTTCTTCACAAAGAGTATGAAAGAAGTGTACACCATAATCAAGATTTAATGAAAGTGAATGTTTAGCGTTTCATCAAGGGCACTCTGAAGGGAAACTGGCATATATTTAATTGTGCCCGTGTGGGGTAAGGTTCACAATTATGAGCAGCCATATAGTTTGGCGCTGCTGCCTTGATTGACACAGTGGCTTTACTTAACTCTGCTTTTGCGCCATCAGTAGAAGTGTCATCATAGTGAAGAGAGCAAAGGAAGTCTTAATATTATTATGAAAATAGTTCTGACCTCATGGATATCTTGAAGAGGTCCCTGGGGCCCCCAGACATCTATGAGATCTACAGTACTTTGAGAACTATTGCTTTAGTGAAATAGAAGAAATGAATTCAAAATTACAACACAAGAATGGGGAGTTTGGGCATCATAAAGCCTTTACTTAAACAAATATGGTTAAAAACTAGATAATACAGATGTCAAAAAGAAGTCTTGAGAGAGAAGACATAGATTTTTAACAAGCACATACAATCACACATTTACATAAAACAGAAAGTAGGTGAGAAAATACAAATTGACTGGGTTCTATCTTATTTGGGCCTTATTAAGGGACACAATCCCAACTAAATACTGTACACGGGAGACTTTAAAATAAATGATGGCATATCCTCCATGAAATACTATGCAGAATCATTTAAGATGAAAATAACATAGCTCTTGAATGCTTACCATGTGGCCAGGCACTGTTACAAGTATTTTCCAGGTATTAATTCACTTAATTATCACAAAAGCTTTAGGAAATTAAATTAGTACTACTATTCCCTTACAAGGAAACTGAGGCACAATGAAGATGACTTGCCCAAATTCTGTACTGCTGACATGGGGAGATGACCATGCTGTTGAGTGAACAAAGCAGGAATGATCCCACTTACTTCAAAACTTAGAAGACTATGTTTATCTATAGTCATATAAAATTTCAAGGAATATATACAATAAATTGATTAGTTGTCATCTTTAGAGACCAGGACTATGAGAACACTCTCACTTTCTGAATTTCAATAACATATTTTTTAAAAATGAAAAATCCATTAAAAATTAAAATATCCATTACTTTTATAATCAAAGCAACACACATATTTTTGTTTTGAAAACTAAAACAAACTAAAGGCTACTGCTTAGCAAAATTTAGACTCCTTTTTTTTCTGATGAAATTTAAGTTCTGGTAGAACTAAAAAAATGAATACCTTTCAAGTCATGGAAGAAAAGGAAGCCGATAAAATAAATGCCTATGGCTAAAAAAAAAAAAAAGGCAAAATGAAAGTAAGTTTAAACAAAATAAATTCAAAGTCTAAAAAGAAAATTTAAATTAATCAGTTATGTCAACAAATGTGAATAGGTTTAACTATCAAATTTAAAGATAAAGAATGAATCTTGGATTTTGTTAAATAACATTGGCAAAAAGAAAAGTAAATAAAAATCCAATAAGACACACCTAAAAACAAAATAATGTGAGAAAATGTGAAAAAATATAACCGAATGGGCAAAAATATATCAGGTACATATATCTAAAAAAATTAATGAGTAACATTAATATACGACAAAGTTGAATTCAAGGCAAAGAAAAGTATATGTGAAAAAGATGTTCATTTTATATTTAAAAAAATGTGTATGTTAGTCATGAATCTACCAAAGAATATCAAGAAAACAACTGACAAAAACAGCACCGTGGTGAGAGACTATCATAATAATCTCAGTCTTCGGCAGGTGAGAGTACAGCAGGCATGATTAATAATCAAAAAGACTGACTATATATCGAATTTTGTACCTTATGGAAACTACACCTTTAACTTCCATGATTAACAAAACTTGATTGTAACAGACCAAAGAAAACCTCAATACATCCTGAAGTTGAAAACCTTATAGCACCTATTCTCGAACCCCAATGCAATAAAACACCAAAAAAACACCAAAGGAGGAAACAACAAACACACAAAACACCCAAAATTACACACATAAACACACACACACAATGAAACCAATAGTAAATGTCCTAAATTACTGATGAAGCAAAGAAGAGCTCAATACTGGAAAATTAATATTTTGAAAATAAAGGTAAAAATATTAAATTATTATGTTAAAGGTAAGAATATTACTTATGGATAGACCCCAAACTGTGGAAAACCACAGCTTTGTGAGAGTGTTAATATAAAGTTACATGGCTTTTTAAAATCTGTCCACTATTTTATTTCACATTAGACTTTGAAAACATTTATTATTTTGCCTAGATCTTGCAACAACAAAAATTTTAAGTATACTAATTCTGGTAACTTTCCATATTAGCTAAAAGGTAATGACAATTTTTACAAATTTAAAAATCCATAAAAAAAACTGTAGAGAAACATCATCCAATCCATCTTGCTTCCAAAGATAATTAACCTCAGAATGTCTGACTTCAAATTCAAAGATCTATTTTTCCAGTTTTGTAAAAATCAGTAATAAGAGTTCATTTAAGAGTTTTCAATGAAAAAAGAAAGGTTTTTTTTTTCAAAGAAAAAAACCCCAGTATTTATATGTATACACACACACACACACACACACACACACACACACAGAGTCCACTATTTCCTTTAGAATAATTATTCACAAGCCTGTTCAAAATATATCCTTATAAAAATGAGTATTCGGAATGAAAACAAGAATTAACAGCATACAGCACTTTTAGGACTAACTGCAGAACATCTCCAAGCCTTATTTTAAAAAAATAAGTCTTAAAATTTTGAGTCAAAGTCTAGGAGCCAAAGTAGGTGCCGAATTCACCTTTCATTTTAAGCAAAACCAGCAAATGAATACCTGGCTTTGGTGGTATTGTTTAATAAATCATTGTTTCCTCTTAAATAACAAATTATAAAAGAAATAATGAGCAATGTTCTCTATCAAAGGTAAAGAAGTCTTATAATGATTTAAATTAATAATTTTTTACATGACTGACTCAAAGTGGCCTGGCATCTATTTTTTTTTTTTTTTTTTGATCTCATCTTTTGTATTACACTTTAGGAACTCGTTAAAAGCACTGAAGAACCCTAATGCACTGGGTGACAAGAGTTAAATCCCAAGACAATATTATAGTTCCCCTTACCCTGATTCAGATCCTTTTTCTGCCAGTTTGCTAATGCCAACATGAAGGGGAACTGGTTCACCTGGTTTCTGTCTCTGTTAACATTTTATTTCCTGTTCAGATTTTTTTTTTAAATTTATTTATTTTTGAGAGAGTGAGAATGAGAGAGAGAGAGAGTACATGAGAGGGGGGAGGGCTAGAGGGAGAAGCAGGCTCCTCGCTGAGCAGGGAGCCCGATGCAGGACTCGATCCCGGGACTCCAGGATCATGACCTGAGCCGAAGCCAGACGCTTAACCGACTGAGCCACCCAGGCGCCCTCCTGTTCAGATTTTGGATGCTCTTCTTTTCCTGCCATTTAGACTCAAATCTTGCCAGTGACTTTCAGCTCAAGCTGATACTCCTTAATCTGGTCTTGATTTCACCTTCTGGATAGAGAATAACTACAAGCTCTTTCTATATAAACTCTTACCATCATATGTACAGCTCTAGATCTTTTATAAGACTTTCAAGTTTTAGAGATTTTTTTCATTCACTGGCCATTTATTCAACAAATATTTATAAGCTCCCACGAAGAGCTAGACATTATTCTACATGGTAGAAACGTACGGAAGTGAACAAAAAGACACAAGTTCATCAGGTCAAGTAACAGCTGTAATTCGCACAGCATGAGCTGGACTACGGTCACTGTGGTTCTAAAAGTTTCTCTCTTGACAACAAGTTTGTGTTAAGTCGTAAAAAAAAAAAAAAAAATTGAAACTCATTTCTCTACCCCCTCAGTCTTTCAGAAAAATACTCCTGTTCATGTAATGGAATGAGAGTGGTTTATGGAATCAAACATCTAGAGACAAATCTTGGCTCTGCCATTTACTGGCTTGGTTAACCTGGGCACATTACTTAAATTTCTTCAATTCTCAGTAACCTTACCTGTAAAAACAATCTTTCATGGTGTCTTTTTTACACCAAATGTTTATGAGAATTAAATGAGAAAATGTAGACAAAGCATTCCACAAATAATCTAATATTACATGGTGGCTATTAGAATATCATTATGTTTATTTGTAACACAGGACAAATATTAGGTCTTTGGTTTGCTTTACCTATATTCTAAGGATAATGTCATTTTAATCACTTACACGGTCCACAGAGTAATTTTTCTTCTGGTGGGCTGCTAGTACTACTGCACTGTTAAGTATAGCTTCTGGAAGCTTAAGGCAAATAAGGGACAAAAGGTAGGTACCATGGTGAATAAAAAAAAAAAATCATTTCAAGGGGCTTTGTATTATGAAGTGTTCTATCTCCATCATCCACAATCCAAATAGAGAGTAGGTCAGTTTACCTAGTCTAGTTCATTTTGTATTTCTATTTTTCTACATCTTCCTTTCACCAGATTTCCCCAGCTTTTCTCAATATTTGCCTTATCTACTCTCCTAAATGGTTTTAATATGGAATAAAACCATATTTACAAATATGTATACACTTTCGATAGTTTCAGATTTCCTGTCCTTTTAATGGCAAAATCTTTTTTTAAAAAAAGATTTTATTTATTTATTTGAGAGAGCGAGTGAGCAAGCACAAGCGGGGGGCAGGGGGGTAGAGGGACAGAGGGAGAGGGAGAAGCAGACCTCCTGCTGAGCAGGGAGCCCAAAGTGGGGCTTGAGCCCAGGACCCCGGGATCATGTCCTGAGCTGAAGGCAGATGCTTAACTGTCTGAGCCACCTAGGCACCCCAAAAGCAAAACCTTTTATATGCATCTCAAAAGTGTGGTTTGGGGGGGGATATTTACTAGATCCAGTACTTCCTGCAGGTTTCTACTACACATTAGGTTCATTTGAATAATAAACATTCAGACTGGGAAAGCATTCTTTATAATATTTCCAAATGAAATGGTTATTTGACTCTTGCAGAGAACTCTTTTTTAGGACTTTTTTCAGGTGAAAATACACAATTTGCTTCCTTTGATCTCCTACATGAACACCTACATGTTGCTGCAATCGAGTTCTACTGTACTGTCACAAGAAACCAGTGTCCTCAAAAGCTACTTAACAAAGAGTAGACTAAATCAGCATATGTGTGACTGTTTTGTAGCACAGCATGTAAGTTAATACTGGACACCTGTCAGGAGAATGCAGTAAAACTATTAAATTTAACAAATTCTATATAGTTGAGTCAATGTATTTAGTAATTCAGTTACAGCTAAGTATTACCTTCCCCACTCAGAGTTCAGAATTTCCTTAAGGCTGTGGTATATAGTATTTTGATAACGACAGAGCCTTTTGAGAACTGGATAAATGCTATGGCCTCTCCTTTCCTACAACTGTCCCTCTGTCCTCTCTCCCCTGCCCCTCGAGGTTACAAGTCCTTGCCTTAGGATACAATTTTGCCAAGAATTATATAATATTGCACTAGTGATATTAGTGGATAAAAAGTACCAGAGTTATAAATTACATAGCAGTGGATTCAAATGTATAATTTGCCACTGAGGAGCAAAGAAAACAAAAAAGATGATAATACAGGTAGATGGCACAAAAGAAAGGTAGAAAGTCAGGAATATTTAATCAACTTGCTCTTAATTCTACATATTTTCTACAAAGTTATCAGGAAAGGTCCATCACACCAAATGCATCAAACTTTCAATATTATAAATATGAACTCATTTCAAAGTAATGAACAGGAATAATACCCATAAGCATTCATTTAATGAGCACCTACTTAGTTAATCAATAATGATGCATCCACAGAAAACATTTTAAATTGTTTTGAAGAGTAATTTCTTATTACTAGTTAAAATCCTTCCTACACTGATCCTGACCAAAGTAATCACGTTCTAAAATCTACCAGGGTCAGTCAACCCCAGACATGTTCCCAACTGTGGGTTATTTTCACTGATAAAAATAACTACAAATGGTAGTAATTTTAACATATTTCAATGGTTAATGATGCCTGAAAATCTGGCAAAAAATTTTTTTGAAAAAAGAAATTGTTCACAGTAAAAAAACACATACCTTGTTTAAAAATGAGAACTACAAGATAAAACAAAATTCTGTGTTCTTAACATAGTTACGCAAATAACTATGTTTTTCTGTCTCCAGGATTCTAAACTTAGGACTACTCAAGGTTCTGGAAGTATATATTCAAATTATAGTTCATTTTCATTAATTTACTTACCAGTATCACACAGAACTAATGAATCAAAACATGAACTAGAAAAAATTTTAAGTGCAAACATAATGCATAACTGTTTATAAGTATTTTAAACTAATAAAAATGGTAAGCATCTACTTTTACTAACAAAAAAGTTTTTAAATGAAAGCCCATGAAAGTTAAGAGCTCAAATCTTACAGTATATTCCCTCATCTACACACTACACAGAACTTTTAACCTAAGTTTTTTTTTTCAAGATGACTACTTCTGTCACTTAAATGAATTTTATATAGCTGATTTACTTATTAAAAGCTCACTTTATTTTTCTTCTTTGGAAGGTTTTAAAGCAATCAGTCACACTTAGAAATTTTCAGATGGAAATAGTGAAGTATTAGAATTTTTACTGGTGGTAAAAATTAAAATTTCAATTTAACAGAATGCATGCATTTATATGAAGAAAGACTACCAAAATTAAAAAAATCCATTCAAAACATTATGGTAGTATCTCAATTTGGAAAACTACATATGATCAAAAATTAGCTTCATTTTCAGGAAACTAATTCATGGCTCCACAGCTGGAATTTATTCCTAAAATCTTATGTAGCCTGGGAAATGTCTTGTGTCTGGATCCAAAGGTTTACATTCCTAAAGTTTATATCTGTAAATAAACCCATGATAGGAGGGGAGAGGGAAAAGGGAAGGAAAGGAGGGGGCAAGACAGAAGACAAACAGAAGGGAAAGAGTAATTCAATCCCTACAATTTTAAATGTGATCTCTGCAGAAATCTATTCAGTGGGGAAGGGTGTGTATATATTAAGATTGTTTTTCTATCGCCATCATATAATAGTGACAACTTGAATATATTATATGCTTTACTCCTGACAGAACTGCTTGTTTCACTATTATCCAGTACTATCACAGAAAATAATCTAAAGGTAAGACGATTTAACCTCTTAAAATTCATGTTATTATTTTGCCTATAAGCATACAGACTAAAAAAAAACCAATCTTCAGAGTTAATCATTTTAGTCAGGATGTGTTATGCTCCTCATTTACGTTTCCGGATTTTGAATAAAATGTGGGGACCTCTATTTCCAATTTTGTGGAAACTTGTATTTCTATTTATCAGTTCAAACTTGTATGTTCTTCCCTATCTTTTGCTGGTTCAATCTCAATGCTTTACATATTATAATAATCTTCAATTTTTTCCACGTATGTATTTCATTTGTAGCTCTGAAAAATTTCAGTGCAAATGATGGAAAAGAATATTCTTTTGGAATGAGTCAGATCAAATCTTATCCTTCTACTTACTAGCTGTAGGATTTCAAGCAAGTTACTTAATTTTCATCTCTACCTAAAAAATAAGATAAAGCCTACCTGGGTAGACAGAGATTAAATTATATGCATATTTACATGCATACTAACTTATTCTGTAGGACCATACCTAACATAGAGTAAGCCCTCAAAGAGAAGGCATTCTGTTCCCATTAGCTTCCATTTCGAATTTGATGTTCTATAGCACTGATTCTCCTCTATACTGTAACCAAATATAACTTTTTCTTAGTTCTTATAGCAGTCTATTATTTCTACAGAAATTGTATGATTCCTTAACATATTTGTATGTTTGCTTTCTAAGTTTTATTCATGTCATGTTTTAAATAAGAAAATAATTTGTCCAGAACCCATGCAACTATCTTATTTATTGTTTGTCCTATACATCCTTTTAACTGAACCTACTAAAGAAAATGGATCATTAGAAATATTCATTATTGTATTCCTATGCTTACTGAATACAGTGGCTGGTATTATAGGCACTCAAATGATATCTGCTGAATGACTTATGAATGAACCAATGAAAACTGTAGTAACTAGACTTCTCTTTCACTCCCATAGTCTGGAAATCAAACAAGGTCTTAGGACTGGCATGGGAGCTGGAGAGAGAATTCTAGGAACGGTTTTGGTGAAGGATGACCTTTGACAGCCATAAAGATTTTGTAGAATTCCCTTTCAGTTTAATGATCTAAATTAGTTCTTGTTTTCATGTATACAAGTAATGATTCCTACTTTTCAGAATAATTCTAGGCCTCTTGCCTAAGGAGCAAATTTACTATAGAGACTTTTTTTTTTTTTAAGATTTTATTTATTTATTTGACAGAGAGAGAGAGCGCACAAGCAGCAGGAGTGGCAGAGGGAGAGGGAGAAGCAGGCTCCTCGCTGAGCAGGGAGCCAATGTAGGGCTCGATCCCAGGACCCTGGGATCATGACCTGAGCCAAAGGCAGATGCTTAAATAACTATGCCACCCAGGCGCCCCAAGACTCTGCTTTTCTTTTAAAGAATTTCATTCAACCTCTTTCTTTCTCATCCCCTTATCTACACGTAGCTTTTCCAGGTCTGAAGACTTCAGTATCTTTAAACCAGAAAAATATCTGAATCATATTTTTGGAAATGTTGAGCCCCCAAATAAGTCTTCTATTTGATCATACATGTTCATTATTTTAGATCTCAAAATCTCAAGGAGAAAGAAATAAAATTTAGTTTATCAGACAAGCCAGCTTTTGTAACTTCAGTGTTATACAGGGATGAGCAAACTCTGACCCATGGGCCAAATCCAGCTTTCTGCCTGTTTTTGTAAATAAAGTTTTATTGGAACACAGACATGCTTATTTGCTTATATATCATCTATGGCTGTTTTTGCGTAACTGCAGAGATGAAGAGCTCTGATAGAGACTGTATGGCTCACAAAGCCTAAGAGAGCCCTGGCCTAAGACTCCTCTTAGGAATGGATCCACATAAAAATACCACAAATAGCAAACATTCACTAAGCAGTTACAATGTGTTGGGTACTGTTTTGTTGAATTTTACATTCACTGTCTCTTTTAAAAATTAGATAGAACATCTGAATTGGTTATTATCACAACCCCTCTTTCCAGATGAGAACGCTGAGGTTGATAAATTAAATAACTTAGTCAAGATTAATAAGTAGTAGGGTTGGGATCAAACCCTGGTCTGTTGGAATCCAAAGTGAAAGTATAATTACTCTGCTAAAGAGGGCTTTAAAATAACAAATAATAAAGGTGTTTTCCAAGGACTTAGTTTGCAGCTAGACAGCTTTCAATTTTATTGGTTTGATGGTCCATGCGCTTTTACATTGTTTTATGTGGTATTAAGTATGGATTTTAATATTTGTTCATTAATGCCAATGAAAAAGCAATGATGATTCATTCTTATTCTTCACAAGAAAACAAGCATAAAAACTACCTTTACTTTTATTGAGACTATATGGTTTTAAAAATTCTCTACTGAACTTCTAAAGTGATGGCCACCTTTACAAGTAAAAGCTGGTATTATATCTAAACAACTGTTGTCATTGTTATTGTATTCCACAACTACTGTAATAGTGTGAAAAAGCTGGACAAAGTTTACTGAGTTTAAAAGAAAGACTTTGAAACCTTAAGAGCTATTTTCAAGAGAGGAAATATGAAGGAACATCATTTACACTAAGAATATCTGTTACAAAGAGGAATATAGCAAAACAACTTTGGAAACAACAAAGGAAGGGTTAGTTCCTAGAATACCAATTCAACCCAAACTAATAAAGCAGGTAAGAGACAATGTGATAAATGCTGGAAATACAAGATAATTTCTATCTTCAAAAAGTCACAGCACAAGAAGGGGGGATAAGCGAGTAAAAATTAATATGGGGTTCTTAATTACAAGCAGCAGAAACCAATTCATATGAGGAACAGAAATTAAACATATTCAAAGTATCTCTCAGAATTACTGGGAAGGTTGAAGAACAAAGCTCAGTAAATGTGCAGACATGAAGGAGGCTTCAAAACAAGAAATAAAACCAAAATCTGTCACAAGAAGCACCTGGGCGCAGAAGATGCCACAATGGGCATACTACCACTTCTCTTTTTGGAAACTGCATATTTTATTGCTGCAGCCATATCCTTTACAGTGCCTGCGTCTTTTTATCAGCTCCAGAAAAAAGCATCCAATTAGGGTTATGAATTTTGGGCCCATTTCCTACATGCAGACAGGAAAAACAATTTATTTGTCCTTTTTGGCTTTTGTTGTGGTAGGCCTTGCATTTCACCAAGATTCATACTATATAAGAGGGAACTCCTCAAACACAGGAAGGGCCTTCAAATTCTGGGAAGCCCCACCCCCCAAGAGATAAAAGCCCCGCTATAAACACTGTATCTTAAATCAAGATGTGAAATATTTGCAGGGAGGTAATCTCTGAGTTCTCAAGTTTGAGAGGTACTATTCAAATATCTAAATGGTAACAAATGATCCACTCCTACACAGGCACCTTTGTTTTTTTTCAACCAGTCATTAACACAAAACTCTTTTTGAATATTCAAAACTTAAAGACAAGAGCAAGACTTCCATAGAACAAGATTTGAGTTTCTTAAACCACTGTTTCTCTAATTCAAGTCCAGGGACTTGTCAGTCAAATCAGGGGCCCATAGCTCTCCAGTTAAAGAAACTGCACTACAGCATAAACATAGTAAAAAAGTTCTATGTTAGATACCACGGTGGCATAAATGAAGAGTTAACTGCACGAACAGGGAATGCTATGCAGAACAAGAACTTTAAAAATAAGCAGAAATTTACTACGTAGATAGGGAGGGGCAAAAAAGAATATTCCAACAGAGGTAGTAACTAGTATAAAGTACAAAGTACTTTATTATAAAATACCATAGTTTGGTGGTGGGGGGAAAAAAGCACCTGTTCTGGTTCCAGAAAACTGCATTAAAGTCCTAATCCTTATTAGCAGTATGATCTGGGTCAAGCCCATTAACAACTAATTTTTCCTCATCTACAAAATAAGGCAGGTGGACTGGGTGATATTTAAGTAGTTTTGCTTCTAAACAAATTTATGGTTATTATTATGAGTAACAATGGCTAACATTTCTTGGCTAACATTCATCACAGGCCAGGGAAAATGGGACAGAGCTGACATGTATCAAGTAGGTATTATTAATAGCCTCATTTTCCCCCAATTGAGGAAACCCAGGTTCTGAGTGGGGAACTAATTTGATCAACACAATCCAATCAGTTAGGAGAGCCAGAGCAAGAGGGTTTAAATCCAAAGCCATTAACCCTATGGCTAACCCAACAGTGAAATTCCAAATTCCCTAAGGAGACTGACATGGCTTCTATTATACTATGGGCAAAGTGCTTATTATCTACAACCCCCTTTCTCTGATATCTAAATTTTTCAGAAGGTCAAGAATTTAGACCTAAGTATCAAAATGTTTATTATTTTATATAGTCAAATGGAAATCTTTCCAAAATATATCCTACACATCTCTGGCTTTTTAAATAAGAAAAAAGTAGTTTTTTACTTTGAATTTTTCTTTCATCTAAATCTAAACTTTTCTCGAAGCTCAAGGTTACTTTCATACATATTAATTATTGTATGGGCCTCTAGAACTTTAAGATAACATAACTCTTTGCCCCTTCATTTTCTAAGGTAAGCTTATGTTTGTTTCTTCTTTCATTGCTTTTAATCACAGCTCCTCTCCACCCTTAGTAGTGTTCTGTGGACCAAAAAAAAAAAAAAAAAATTCAAGCTATCAGAACTATTAATACCATAAAGATACAGCTGCAGAAAAATTAATTCCTGTCTTACTTCTCATTACAAGGTGGCCTTTGTTATAGTACCTAGAGTAACTCTTTTAAAATTATCAATTCAGCTGTGATTTAATTACCTAAACACAACTTCACTGTTTCAATCAAATACTTTGATACAGAATATTCCCACACTGCACTATATTCTCTGATCCTAAGATACGTCATAAAGAATTAAAACCTAAAGCATTATGTTCTTCAGATTACATGATGCCAACATGCTAGAAAAAAATGTATAATGCTTATGGAGACATAAGGGTTAAATGTGAGGAAGTTCAAAAAATGTTCATATTTTCCCTGAGACAATAGAAAAAAGGGAAAAATCTTAAAGGAAACCTCCCGCAAAAATTCTAAAGAGAATATAAGAGAAAAATGGTTCTATGTCATGCTAAAATATATTATGAAGCTACAGTATTTAAAAACAATTTAGTATGGATAGAAACAGAGCAAGAAATCCAAACACAGAATTCTGCTTATGATGAAGATAATAGCTCAGATTAGTAAGAAGCATTACACAATAAATGGTATGGAAACAAACTATTAAAAAAAAAAACCAAACAACTTCAAAGTAAATAACAGAAGGATCAAATGCCTAAAATACCAAAAAAAAGAAAAAGTTTTAGAAGACCAAATTTATCTATAATCTTACAGAGAAGAAATCTGTCTCTGTAAATAGGAGACAATATCCAAGTCACAAAAGGGGAAAAGTGCTATATTTTACCACATAAAAAGTAAAGACTGTTATAGAGCAACAACAAAATAGATGGAAGTCAAGAGACAAACTGGAAAAAATCTACAAAAAGTATGAGAAAAAACGAACTTCCTTAATTTATAAAGGGCTCGTGCAAATCAGTAAAAAACAGACCAACTACCTAATAGAAAAATGAACAAAAGATATGAATAAGAAATTTGGAGGGAAGAACACAAATGCTAATAAGGTTCTGATGTTTGATTTCCTCATTAAAAAATGGAATCTGAAGCAACATATCATTTTTCACCTGAATTATTCAAATGGCAAAAACTAAAAAGTGTGATGATGCCCAGTGCTGCTGCTGTTGTGAGGGAATAATCAGTCCAATGTGCTTACTGATGTGTGCCTAAGTTTACAAAACTTCATCAGGAGGGTAATACAGATACAACCTCAAAAGCTGTCAAGGTATATACACAAAGGTAATCATGATAGCACTGTTTAATTACAAAATTAAGCTGGAAAAAATATTTATCATAGAATACTAGTTAAATAAATTACAGTATATTCATAAAACAGAATACTATGCCCCATTGGAAAAAAAGGGGGGGAGGAATGAATAAACTTCACTGTGGAACCTAAGATAAATTATTAAGGAATTTAAAAAAGCAAAGTGTAGAAGTATGTACAGATTGTTTTTAAGTGGGAAAATAGACAAGTAAGTGCATTTCCAGTGTTTCTTTGAAATTATGTGAAACTGTTAAGAATGGTTCACTTTGTTCACAGAGACCAGGGAAGGGATAGCTGCTGCATTTTTTAATCTGTTCCTGAATTAATTTCACTTTTTAAAGTTAACAGGAATTATCTAGATAACAGAATTATGGGGAAATTTTTGTGTTTTTTATGCTTTTCTGTCTTAAAAATACCTAATACAACCTATATTTTAAAGAAACCACCTGGGCAGGGGGGAATGGGCAATGGGACACTTAGTTTCAATTTATTTTATTCAATGCAGTGCTATCTTTTAAATAGTAAAAGCTTACATTATTTTTATAATCAAATCAGTTTTAATATATTACACTTTTAACTATCTGCACTAGTGTTAAGGATAATGTTTACAATTTCAAACCAAACACTATACATAGCCTATGAACATCAAAGTGAACACTAGCCTTCCAATATAAAAAAAGATCTTCTTTTACATTCAAAAAGAAGACTAACAGAGTAACAGACAGAAAAGTGTATCTATACTAAACTTTCTATATCTTCTGAAGGCACCTATATTTATTTATACAAGCTGAGATATCTGCTTTCTGACTGAGTCACCAGCCCTGATGCAGAAAGGGCAGAATACAGTGACAAATCTTTTTAAGAAAGAAACTGGTAATTTAAAAAAGGAATGGAAAAAAAGGGAAACTGCCTAAAATGAATAAATGAAAGACAGATTAAATTAGGACTGCTTTTAAATTGCCTATTTTATTAGGAAAGTGAAAAGCGATCCCAATAAGTCTTGCAATTTCTAAAGATTAGAGCTTATACTTTTCTCAGGGTCAAGAGATCCTATCCTTCCAAAGGGTGCACAGTTGTGCTTTTCAAACCTATCAGAGTGTCAAAGGCAGATGTAATTAGAATGGGGGCTGGAGAGGGAAAGGAAACCACAGAGAAAGGGAAGTTAGAGACCTGATGTATAGTATTTCACAGCAAGTGAAACAGAAGCACATGTAAACAAGAGTTCATAGATCAGACCTGCTGGAGATTATAAGGGACTATTTATCCATACAACTCACAAACGTTCACCTTTAGGAGAGTTGGATCCTCAAAATCTACCAAAATGTTCACCTCTAAGTAGTCTCAATGGATAATTACCATCCTGTTGATTATTTTTAAGACTTGCATAAAACAGTACCCCCTGAATTACATAGCATTCATGAGAAATGAAGGTCAATGGTATGCTGAAGTATACACCAAGGAGCTATGAAGTCAAGAGTTCAAATCTCAGCTTCACTACTCAAGAGCTTTATGACCTTAGGCAAGCTATTTAATCTTTGCTTCAGTCTCTTAATCTCTAAAATGGTGGTTTAACAACATTAACTATGCTCATGGATTGATGTGATAAGTAAATGAAATTATATTTATACATGGCATCACAGTGCTCAAACAAAATTTTAAGAACATACTTTCTGAAAAAAAAAGTGCTATAATTGAAACTACTCTGAATAGAAATCTCAATACTTTACTTTTGTTTCTTAAGGCAAACAGACACAATTTAACTTTTTCTGCACTGCATAAGGTCTTCAAATATATAAATTATAAGACTGCGTGACTAGAGGGGCACCTGGCTGGCTGAGTCGGTGGAGCATGCAACTCTTTGAATCAGGGTTGTGGGTTCAAGCCCCACATTTTTGGGTGTAGAGATTACTTAAAAAAAAAAAATCTTAAAAAAAAAAAGACTGTGTGACTATAAATACAAAAGTTTCCACAAGCTATCAAATAATCAGTCTCTACAGAGTACCTTGAGCAAAGAGAGCCTCTCTGAAGAGATTTAAAGTTTATAAGAGATGTTGTCTCTACGCTATTTCTATATTGTTACAGTTAAAAACTTTTAAAATTATAGCCATTTTTCTAAGTCTTTATTCATAATCAGAGATCACTTGTTGTGCCTCCTTCTTGCAAGCCCCTTTCTTTTTCTTAAGGTGCTGATGCTAAACTACTCTGAGCTAAGAAACCAGATAACCATTTCGAGGCAGACTGATACAGTGAAAAAAATATGGGCTGTAGATTCAGACAGCTCTATGTTTAAATCCCAGTTGTGCTACTTACTTTGTGACCTTGTTAAGTTGCTTAACTTCTCTAAGTTTCAATTTCCTCAATCTTAAAAATGGGAATACTATTAGCTAAAGGGTAAAAAACAAATGAAAACTTAGGTACAGATCTTGCAGAGTGTCTTCTAGGTACCTGGCAATATAAATCACTCTGTTACTGGTAATCTTCATTATATAGCCAGTGAAGTATATTGTAGCTAAGTCAAGAATAAAAAGAATTTCTTGGAACATGTGCTTTTAATGTATGGAATTCCTTGGCACTGTGCTGGAGATACAAAGATGAAAAAGAATATAGTATCTAAGCTCCAGAGGCTCAGAGCCTAATTAAAGACAGACATGTAAACAAAGTCACAGCAATTTGATAAGTGAAAGAGTAAAAGAAGCAGTGTACCATCTGAAGTCAAGTGTTTTTTTCTGGAAGGAGTGGTATTTAAGCTCAGAGAATAAACAGGAGCTCACCAGGTTGGGGGTTAGCAACTGAGGTGAGCAGACTTGGTCCAGGAGGATAAAAAGAGCACATGTAAAGATATGCAAGTAAGAAACAGCCTGGCACAGCCTGGAGCAGAGCGTTTGTGAGAGAGGAGAGTTTAGAAAGGCAGGCATGGGCCAGATCATAGTGGCCTAGTCTTCCAAACCAAGGAGTAGTTGGCCCTTTAAAAATTAATAATGGGGAAAAATTAATAATGGAGAATCACAAAATATTTTAAGGGCAGTGTAGGAGGGTGGCTGCAAAAGATAACATGCTCAGAATTCACAATACAGAGAGATGTGCAAGTTGACTAGGAAAGAGAGGAATACCATAGTCAAGGAAAATACCGTTCAGGCAGCAAAGACGCAGCAATTAACTGAAAGTAGTAGTGATGATAATGGAGAGTAAAGAATGGCTGAGAGAGAAGAGGGTAGTCTTGACAACACTCAGAAGTTGGGGAAAATCCCCCAATTTCCCATTTGGGCAAATAGGTGGGTCAAGAGGTTATTAGTCAAAATGGAGGCAACAAAAATGAAAATGTTTCTGAGAAGACAGTCTGGGCTCAATCTGGATTTTATGTGAACAAAGCCGTCTATTAGGAAGACTGGAGCCCAGGTGAAAGCAAAATTAACTCCAACGGAAGAAATGAACATAAAGGTAGAAATGGAAGATGAGACAAAGGTAATGTCATCCAGAAGTACACAGATTGAAGATGGGGCTATGAGTATCTATTATTACTGCCTCATGAAGATCTCACTCTCTGGCTTTCACTTGTTTTCCAACTAGACAAGCTGAATTTTATGTAAGTGAGATGTTACAGTTTTCATACTTCTTTAAAATCATGAAAATTTTCCCATACTAGTCTACTGGATGTAGATGCTTAAGCTTCCTGAGCATTGTGTCCAACTTCTTCACTATCGGGCTAGGCCTAGCAGAGTGCTTGGGACCTGAAAGGTGCCCAATAAAAATGAATGAACTAACCAAGTGTGGTCTTTAAATCAGTCAAGAAGCCCAACTGTCTCAGATACTGTTTTAATGTTACAGATGAACATTTAATATGGATTAACCTAAAATTTTCTTTATATGCTGCTTTTTCCATTTAGAAACATACATTTTTCAAAGATCTGGGGACTCAACTTATTTTTCAGAATTAAGAACTCACCTAAAACCAGTTAATTTATGCCTATCCTTATTTCAGATTTCTGTATAGAAGTCAAAAGCAGGTAGAAAAGTAAGATTATTGTTTTTTTTTTTAAGATTTTATTTGACAGAGAGAAAGCACAAGCAGGGGGAGTGGGAGAGGCAGAAGCAGGCTCCGGGAGCCTGATGCAGGGCTTGATCTCAGGACCCAGATATCATGACTTGAGCCAAAGGCAGACGCTTAACCGACTGAGCCACCCAGGTGCCCCAGATTATTTATTTTTTAAAATGTTAGTTTTAAAAAGAGAAAATACTAAAATACTTCATCTACCGGTCCATTCTTATATAATATAACAATGTGCAAGACCTTCATAGGAGTACCGAGGAGAGTATTTTAAAGACTCGCTGCTTAGAAGGAAAATTAGATGAGTCCAAACGTTCCTTTATGTACTTTGTTTACATACTTTTACTTAAATGCACATTACATAAACTCAGTATCATAATGAGTGTTCATAAATTGGTGGATGAAAAAGATGAGTCAGTGAGTAAGCAGGGAAGATGGCTGCTGAGCAGAAGAAACTATGTTATAAGCACTTGAGAGTGTGAATAGCACTATAAGGGAACTTAGTAAACACTGGAGTGCTGGTTTTTGGTTTTTTTGTGTATTTCTCACTAACAAAACAAAAGATATTTTAAGAGATTCAAGTTACTCAATAAAACTAAGGAAAAAGCTCATTGTTCATAGGATTGCATTACAGTCAAACTTTTCAGATAAACCAGTTCTTAATACTTCCTTCTGCTTTTCTTTGAATGTTTAGGCTCCCTCTCATGCATGTCTCTTTTGATGAGAATAGGCAGTAGGGTAGTAATAGGGAAAGAACAAATCAAATTGAACATAACAACATGATTTTAAAACTTAAAAATTAGGGAATGTCCTACTAGAATTTTGATATCATATGCTTTCACAATTACAGTTTATATTGGGAGAGACTGAATGGAGCAGTTAAAGGGCCTAAGTTTTGGAGTCAGCAGTTCAGTTCTGGCTTCATTATTTGTTCTCTCTGTAACTCTGGATTTTTGTTTTAAGTACTCTCCATCTCAGTACTCCTATCTGTAAAATGGGACGAATAAAAGGACTTCACAAGACTCACAAGGATGATATAAAATAACGTACCAGGAAGATACCCCATAAATGGTGGTGGTTTTTGTAGCTGTAAGCTCCATTAGTACTTACCAACTTTTCATATTTCAGGTATATCAAATAACCTAGGTCTGCCATAACAGAAAAACAAAAGCCCACTCACTTCCAGAGTACTGCAGTGTCCCACCACTGGGAAGTATACCATGGATTGAAGTGTTCCAGTAATTTCTTCCTTTCACTCTTTTTTTTTTTTAACTTTTTATTTATTTATTCATGAGATACAGAGAGAGAGGAGAGGCAGAGGGAGAAGCAGGCTCCCAAGGAGCAGGGAGCCCGATGCGGGACTCGATCCCAGGACCCTGGGATCATGACCTGAGCCGAAGGCAGACGCTTAACGACTGAGCCACCCAGGCGCCCTTCTTCCTTTCAATCTTAGATCGAAACATCCACTAAGTGAGGTTTCAGACTGCCACTAGCTGAGAAGGCAGCGAATGGTGTCCTATGTATCCATTGCAAATAACAACAAAACACATATTCTGCATGCAAAAAGTCTAAATCGTAATGGTATTACACAATCCTGCAAGTTTTAAGAAACTCTGCTTCTGCTTAGTTGCTTCCTAACATAGATCGCTGAAGCAAAAACAGCATGCCAGCAGTCATATCCTTTGAAGAACTAAAATTTAGATCCAGTTCTCACACTTTTAGAAGGTGAGCAAGATGCCCTCCACGGTTATGTCATAAGGTTATACTTTTGTTCTGGAAGATTTGTTTTTACACTACCATATTATAATCGCAGGTCAGTTCTCTCATAATTACAAAAGGCACAGTTTTAGGGTTGGGAGGCAGGTCAGCTTGGGATTTTAAGCTTACCATCCCACCGCAATGAAGATTCAACTTTGTATTTTGAGTTTAGGTTTGGGATTAGCTTTCTTCATCACGATTTTATCCCTAAACATATTGTGACTATACTGCATACTATTTATGACACGTTTGAGTATTTCAGATGGGATCAAGGATAAACATGCAATAACTAAAGTCAGCATGCTTGTTTGAAAACTATTCTGTTATCTTAAACACTGCCAGGTGCTGACTGACAACCTTACCACTTGAGGCAAATACTTACTTGTTGTAGTGTGGGAGAGGAAAAAGGCCACACCCAAAGTTAAGACTTCACAGTAAAGTGATACCGAGTTTCAAAATTTTGCTATTTTCGGTACTCTTTTTCACGGTCAACGAATACTTTAAATTCTCAAAAGGCTCAAAGTTCAAGAAAACGTTCCTCTGATTCTAATCACTTAGGTTACTTCATTCAGCAACCGGCAGGTCTAAGACGGAGAATTACCCCATTCAAAGAAAGATTCAAGTAACTCCGGCACAGAAGAGGGCCAAACTCAAATGACCAGTGCTCAGAAGTGACTCTAAAAGAGGGTTACCACTCCTCCCCTCCCCCAGGGAGCAGGCAGACAAGAAGAGCCTGACTGTATCACACCAACCAGTTACCTGACAGAACGCGGCCGTGTTATCCGGACCCTTCCTTCAGTTTAGACGCTCCTAGACCCCCTTCTCTCCTTGGTGCCGCCTCCATCCAGGCTGTCTCTCCTCCCCACCCCCCACCCCCGCCAGCCCAGCTCCCAGCAGCTTCCTCAGCCTCATCTGCATCCCACCTCCGTGCTCTCGCGCACTCCACTCGTCGCCGCTTACCTTGGCCACATAGTCTTTCACCTCATCCAAGTCTCCGTTTTTCAGGGCCCACATGAACTCCTTGTCGCACATCACTGCAGCGGGGCGGGCCGCTCGGCCGGGCAGAAGACGAGGAGGCGGTGGTAGCAGCAAGCGGATACCGCGGGGCGAGAGGGAGACAGGGCCGCGCGGAGCTGGAGAGGGGAAGAGAAGGCGGTGGAAGGCTGCCAGGCGGGCGAGGCAGTTGGCCGCGGCGACCGTTGGGGCGGGAGAAAGAAAGTTCTTTTGCGGCCACCGGGCCCAGCAGAGCAGGTTCCGCCTGGCCGAAGAGAAGCAAGAGCGTTTGCACTTCCGGTTCACTCCCAGTTAGGATCCTCCCCCAACTTCCTCTTCCTCTTCCCCTGGGCGGAACGCCCTGCTCGGGACCCCGCCCTCACGGACCGCGGCGGAGCGCTCCACGTGCGCAGGCGCAGTGGCTAGGCAGGCTGGAGAACGGGGTCCACGGGGAGTGGGCTGGGCTGAGAGGCCAGTGAAGCGAGTCCGCGGGCCGCAAGCGCCGGGGGTGGAGGCCCGGTTAAGCTATTTCAGATAATACCAGGATGTTTTTGCACGCCACACAGGTGGGAAAAACTTTTTTTAAAAAACACAACCTTGGAGGGCATCTTGCTCACCTTCTAAGTGTCCAGTAGGAATGGTCGATTTGAATTCCTTTCTCTTTTCGTTCCCTCCTTTCCTCTTTCTTTTACCTTTTTCCATCCCTCCCTCCCTCTTTCCTCCCTTTTTTGTTCCTTCCCTTTCTTCTTCCACTATCAGGCATCCCTTGGGCTCCTACTCCATGCTAGACTCTGCTGGCCACTGAGGATATAGTTAAAAAGATGGAATAAAATAATGCCTGCCGTCAAAGACCTCCTCGGTACTTAACCATGTGAATTCAGTGTAATAACTACGTACACTGTTTGGAGGGAAAGATGTCAGTGTGTGGTGGGGGAAATTTTTTACTCATCCCTCAGACGAGCAAATTATGTCCAGGACTAGAAATTCAGCTTGATGCCATAGGGTAGAGCAAACCCAACTGTCCCGAACAATTTGCGTTTTGTTTTTTTGTTTTTTGTTTTTAATTTTCTGTTTGTTCGTTTGTTTCCAGTGGGTTGAAGCTTCGGAGCCATTCTCGTGAAACCAGTTCTACTCCTCCTAGAGTTTGGGTGTAATATACCTCGGGGCACAGCCTCCAGGTGAATTGTGCCCCAACCCTAATGACCCAGACATGCATACATGAACATGATCCAATAAAAACTTACTGGAACTCTCATATGTATATAAAAGTCTATTATTTATGACCCACTAAATAAATAAGCCAAGCTACTAAATATGCTTGCCATATAGTATAGGGGTTCAGATCATAGCCTTTGGAAACAGATTGCTTAGTTTTGAATACAGGACCCAACCCTTACTAATTTTGTAAGGCAAAAGTTATTTAACCCTTCTCTTCAGTTTGCCACATATGTTAAATGTGAACAATAATGTTCAATAAATATATTTTTTTTGCTATGATTTAGAAGTAGTAAATGGAGATAGGTTTCAAATCAAAAGAAAAATCAAATATTTAACAGCTACCTTGATTTTTGATTACTTATTTGACTTTCTGACAAAAAAGACCCATCTACCTAATGATGATACATTTCTGGAAACAATTCTCAAGGAATAATTTGTAAGGCAAATCCTAGAGTCCCTGTGTCTTCTTGATCTCCCACTCCCACCTGTGTGATCTTTGAGTTACATCATGACAGCTCTTGATTTACATTTATAGCTCTAGCTCAGACTTCTATGATTCATTCTTATATTTAACTTCTTAGCCATTCAAACGTTTCAAACTTAACGTGGTATTTGGTCTCCTTTAGATTTTAAACCTAGTTGTCACTTCCCCTTCTCTATGAATGACATCACCAACCACATGTCACTAGAATCAGAAACATGTAACAAAGATTCTCTTCTTGAGCAAACTGTAGCCAGGGTCCTCTGAGCCCTGTTCTTGACTAGGCCTCAACCTTGACATATAAAAACTTGAACAAACACTACTGTAGTTCCTAACAGATCAAAGCCACATCCTAAGATGAACCCAGACCCCTTAAAGTGCCTGCCTGAGAAAACTCAAGGCTGTCTTTTTTTTTTTTTTTTTTTTCTTTTCGTTTCAGCTAATACCTGAGGTTTGGGCCTCTGTCTCCCAGTCTCTTTTGGAAGGTAGAATCCTAACTTCAGTGATTGCCAGCTAGCATACACAGCTGGCCTACTTGCATTTACTCTGTTGAGCCCCACTTGCCTCCCCTTTATTCCCTCTTTCTCCCTTTAAAACACCCATTCATCTCCGTACATATCAAAATTGAATTCATTTCAGATTGGATTCTTTTCCCTATAGTAATAGTTTGTCAAAAGTTCAGACATAACAGAAGTAAAACGAATGAATCACCGGAAGTAGTAATTAATCAAAGTTTACTGTGCACATACCAAAAGGACAGTTTGCAAACCAGGAGCACTCAAACCAAAACATGTAATGAGGCTCAGGGGTATATTGCTATAAAGCAGCTTATGTAGTGGGAAAGCAGACTATTTATTCTTCACAGTGACTGGTTATAATATTAGAATTCTCTTAAATGATAGGGCACAGCTCATATCAACCTTGGGAAACAGTTTAAGCTTTGCTTGTGATTTTCAGAGACATAAGTAAGAAATGACCCAGATCAAGTTAATCTTGCAAAATAAGTTAAATTAATCTTTGTTTGTATGACTAAACTGGTATTGTCTGCTCAGGGATTTTTTTCAAGGCTGGTCCCTGTTTTTGATTGTGGTAAGTTATTACCAATAAAAATCTGTCCTTACCACTTTAACTAGTATCCGGCTTTGTTTATCTTTGACAATGGAAGTCATAAATAACTCCTATCATTCCTGATCTTTCCCTTTTGGTTAATACATCAGTAAGGCTTTCAAAATATATCTTAAATTGTTCACCACTTAACCATCTTCACTAATGATCACCTTCTGCAACCCTTCCCAGCCCCACCATCTCTGTCTGTGCTGCTACAGTACCCTCCCAGCTGGTTTCCCATTTTCATTCTCTTTTCCTAGTAATTCCTCACATAGCCAGAGTTACCTTTTTCAAACATAAATCCAACAGGCACTTTTCACCCTAAGACCTTTCAATGGCTGCCCATTGCATTTAGGATAAAATCCTAATTATTTGCTATGGCCTTCAGGGTCTTCTTTGACCTGACTCTGACGTCTCTCTCATCTTATGACACTCCCCTCCTACCCCCATTGCTTCTTGGGTTTCCCCAAAATCTTGTCATCTGTCAGTTTTAGGAAAAAAACAAGCTCATTCCACCTAAGGGCTGATGTTTCCTGTCTGGAATGCTCTTTTCATCCTTGCTCACTCCTTCTGAACTTCAAGGTCTCAATGCAAATGTTACATCATCAGAGAGACCTCCCAGACCACCCACTTTAAATAGGTCCCTCAATGACTTCTACCATATAGCCCAGTTTTTTCCCCTTTGACCTCACTTATCACAGATTTTTCATTATTTTTGTTGTTTGTTTACCTACTTTGCTAGGTATTCATGGTGCTCAACAAATATTTCCTTTTGTCTACCACCCTGAGCACAAGAGAGAGTTGCTCTTCCTGGCTTCCTTGTGGTTGAGTAATGTCATGTAACTAATTTTGGCCTATTAGTTATGAGCAGACATCATATGAATCATTTCCAGGCTTGCCAATGCAAGACCCTTCAGAGCTCTTGATTCCCTCTGCCATAGCCACCAGCAACATTCAAGACAGCAGCCAGCATCAGCCTGAGTTCCTGAGTGACTCTATTGAGCAGAGCTCCCCTACCATCCCACAATGGATATGTAGTAAACTTTTCAGCCACTGAGATTTTGGTATTTATTACTGCAGCAACACCGAGCCAATCTTGACTGATACAGAAATTATTGTCAGAAGGGATCTGTTACTAGAACAAAAATCTTAAATAGATGGCGTTGGCTTACAGGTTAAATAGTACACAACAAAGGAAGTGATATTAGAAGCCATAAGGATGATGATTCATAGTCACAGGAGTGAAACATTTGGCAAAATAATCTCCCCTGGTAGCATAGGGAAGCCTGGAAGGCAGATAATGTACCCTGTACATGTGTAGCTCTAGTGGAAGAGGCTGGATGCTGATGGCATGTGTTGGTAACTCTTTTTTTGGGGGGGGCATATTTTTATTATTCCCTGCTTTACTGAGATATAATTGACATATTACATTGTGTAAGTTTAAGGTATCCAGTGTGATGATATGATATATGCATATATTGCAAAATGATTACCTCAGTAAGGATGGTCAACACATCCATCACCTGAGAGTTACTGTGTGTGTGTGTGTGTGTGTGTGTGTGTGTGTGTGTGTGGTGAGAACTTTTAAGATCTACTCTCTTAGCACCTTTCAGGTATACAATACAATATTAACTATAGTCACCGTGCTATACATTAGATCCTAAGAACTTACTCACCTTGTAACTGGAATTTTGTGCCCTTTGGCCACTTTCACCCATTTCTCCCACCCCGCCTCTGGCCACCACCAATCTACTCTCTTTTTCTGTTTGGTGTTTTAGATTCCACATATAAGTAAGATCAAGATCATAGAGTATTTGTCTTCCTCTGTCCGACTACTTTCAGTTAGCATAATATCTTCAAAATTCATCCATGTTGTCTCAAATGGCTGGATTTCCTTCCTATTTATGCCTGAATAATAGTCCATTGTGTGTATATGCCACATTTTCTTTAGCCATTCATGTCAGTAGACACTTAGCTGTTTTCCATCTCTTGGCTATTGTAAGTAATGCTGCAGTGAACATGGGAATGCTGATGTCAGTTTGGGATAGTGATTTTGTTTCCTTTGCATATATACCCAGAATTGGAACTGCTGGATCATAGGGTTGGTTGTTCTATTTTTAATTTTTTGAGGAACGTCCATACTGTTTTCCAAGTGGCTGCACCAGTTCACATTCTTACCAGCAGTGCACAAGGGCTCCCTTTTCTCCACATCCTCACCAACACTTACTATGTCTTGTCTTTTTCATAATAGCCATTATGACAGTGTGAGGAGATATCTCACTGTGGTTTTGACTAGCATTTCCCAGATGATTACTGATGTAATTTATGTAACTGTTGGCCATTTGCATATTTTCTTTGGAAAAATGCTTATTCAAGTCTTTTGCCCATTTTTAAATTGGATACTTTGTTATTTTGCTATGGAGCTGTATGAATTCCATATATATTTTAGATATTAACCCCTTACCAGATATATAATTTGCAAATATTTTCTCCAATTCTGTAGATTATCTTTTCATTTTGTTGATTATTTCTTTTTTGTGTGCAGAAGCTTTTTAGTTTCATATATTCCCACTTGTTTATTTTTACTTTTGTTCCCTGGGTTTTGGGTATCATATCTAAAAACTCATCACCAAGACAAATGTCAAGAAGCATTTGCTCTCTGTTTTCTTCTAGGAGTTTTATGGTTTCAAGTCTTACATTTAAGTCTTCAATCCATTCCAAGTTAACTTTTATGTGGTGTAAGATATTGGTCTAATTTCATTCTTTTGCATGTGGCTGTCCAGTTTTCCCAGCACCATTTATTGAAAAGACTATTTTTCCGCACGGAATCTACTTGACTCCATCTTCAAATGTTAGTTGACTGTACATGCATGGGTTGATTTCTGGGCTCTCTATTGTGTTCCGTTGGTCTGTGTGTCTGTTTTTATGCCAGTATGATTTGTTTTGATTACTATGGCTTTGTAGTATGTTTTGAAATCATGAAGTGTGATGCCTCCAGCATTGTTCTTCTTTCTCAGGGTTGCTTTGACTATTTGAGGTCTTTTGTGGTTTCACACTAATTTTTGGGATTGTTTCTATTTCTGTAAAAAATGCTGTTGGAATTTTTATAGGGGTTGCATTAAATCTATAGATTGTTTTGGGTAGTATAGATATTTTGACAATATTAATTATTCCAATCCATGAACGTGGGACATCATTGCATTTGTTTGTATCCTTCTTCCACCAATATCATACAGTTTTCAGTGTATGGATCTTTCACCTTCTTGGTTAAATTTATTCCGAAGTATTATATTATTTTTGATGTTATTGTGAATGGGATTGTTTTATTTCTTTTCCAGGTAGTTCATTGTTAAGTGTATAGAAATGCAACTGATTTTTATATGTTGATTTTGTATCCTGCAACTTTACTGAATTCATTGATTAGCTTTAACAGTTTTTTGTTAGAGTCTTTAGGGTTTTCTATATGTAAGATCAGGTCATCTGCAAACAGACAATTTTACTTCTTCCTTTCAAATTTGGATGCCTTTTTTTTTTCTCGTCTGATTGTTCTGGCTAGGACTTCCAGTACTCTGTTGAATGAGTGGTGCGAGTGGACATCCTTGTTTTGTTCCTGATCTTAAAGGAAAAATTTTCAATCTTTCATCCTTGACTATGATATTAGCTGTGGGCTTGCCATATACAGCTTTTATTACGTTGAGGTACATTCTTTCAATACCCAATTGTTGAGAGTTTTGTCATGAAAGGATGTTGAATTTTGTCAAATGCTTCACCTTCACCTGCATCTATTGATATGGTCATGATCTTTGTCTTTCATTCTCTTAATGTGATGTTTCCCATTTATTGATTTGTGTATGTTGAGCCATCCTTGTATCCCAGGGAAAAATACATTTGATCATGGTGTATGAACCTTTTAACGTTGTTGAATCAATTTGCTAATACACTGTTAAGAATTGTTGCATCTATACTTATCAGTACAGAAAACTTATTAGTTTTCTTTTCTAATAGTGTCCTTATTTGGCTTTGGCATCCAGATAATTCTGGCCTTGTAAGATGAGTTTGGGAATATTCCCTCCTCTTCAATGTTTTTAAAAAGTTTGAGGATTGTTATTAATCTTTTGAGTGTTTCAGTAGAAACCAAATTCCTGGACTTTGTTGGGAGGTTTTTGATTACTGAATCAGTCTCTTACTTTCTTACTCATTATTGGTCTGTTTAGATTTTCTATTTCGTCATGATTCAGTCTTGGTAGGTTGTATGTTTCTAGGAATTCATCCATTCTTCTATGTTATCCTAGAACAACCTAAGTATATAATTGTTCATAGTAGTCTCTTATGACCCTTTGTATTTGTGTGGTACTTATTGTAACATTTCCTCTCCATTTCTATTTTATTTATTTGTGTCCTCTTTTTTTTCCCTTGGATTATTGGGCTAAGGTTTGTCAAGATTTTTTATCTTTTCAAAGAGCCAACTCTTATTTTGTTTATCTTTTCTATTGTTTTCTTGTTCTCTATTTATGCTCTAGTTTTTATTAGTTCCTTCCTTCTAATATTGGGCTTAGTTTATTCTTCTTTTCTATTGCCTTGAGGTATAATGTTAGGTTTATTTGAGATCTTTCTTTTTTCTTAATGTATGCATTTATAGGAATAAATTTTCCCGTTAGAACTGCTTTTGCTGCATCTCATGAGTTTTGGTGTGTTGTGTTTCCATTTTCATCTGTCTCAAGATTTTTTTTTAAATTTTCCTTTTGATTTCTCCTTTGATCCATTGGTTGTTCAAGAGTGCATTGTTTAATTTGCACATATTTATGGATTTAACAGCTTTCCTTTTGTTTCTAGTTTCATACCACTATGGTTGGAAAAGATACTTCAAATAATTTATGTCTTCCTAGATTTGTTGAGACATACGATCTACCCTAAAAAATGTTTCATGTACACTTGATAAGAATGCATATTCTGCTGCTGTCAGATGGGATGTTCTGTATGTGTCTGTTATGTCCATTTGGGGGTTGGTAACTACTGATTACATAAGATACTACAGGGAGAGATGAAATAAATAATTGTCCAGCTTGCAATGAGACCTGAAAGAGATCATAGAGTCCAGAGATTTGGAGACTTGTATCGTTGGAAGATACAAACGATTCTCATCCATAACCGAGCAAAAAGGCTGATTAGAACTCAGCCTGTGTCAAGGATCAAATCAAGGATATGACAGTCACACTCATGACTAAAATCTCTGAGTAGATTGAAGTGGTGCCCAGTAAATCCTTTCAGTTGAATAAAATGGTACAGGGCTTCCCACTGACAAAGCCTGATGGGCTCAAGCTACCCACAAGAGAAATAAAAGAAAAATGTGTGTCTCAGAAAGCACAGTGGCTGTGACTATGACACATGGAACAGACTTGACTCAAATGTAGAAGTTGACTTCATTTTTTAGGGTAGTGCCAAAATATCTAGCAGTGAGTGCTAAAGGAAACTGTGAATGAGACTTAAAATGACCCTTGGGCCTCAACTTTCTGTGAGCAGGATGAGCAGGAAGTAGTCTGAGAAGCTGTTCAAAAACTGAGAAGGACATATTCTCCAATGCTCACTTAATCCAAGGACATGGAGGATAATGGAAAAGAACTGTTCTAGAAGGTAGATGTTAGAGCTAAGGATCACAGAAAACAATGTGATGGGAGAGGAGAGCCAACCATGGATCACAGTTGTTGCTTAATCAAGGAACATTACCCACCTTAGTGTGTCTAAGACCCTCAATGTCTGCCTGGCAGGATTCCACAGTTGCCACAGACCAACAATGGCTACTGTTCTTCTCCCTTTTAAATGGGAGTATTTATGATAGTTATCCTGTTCCTGTTCTACCATTATATATTGGGAGTGGGTGGAGAGGTAGGGAGGATAGTGCAGATATTTTGTTTATTTAGTTCATATGTCTCCAGATCAAGAGAGGATACATCTAGGCCTAAGTATTGTGAGATCTTGGACTTTGAGCTTGACACTGTGATAGAACTTTTGGGGTTATTTCCCTGGAGAGGGTATGCATATATTTTGTACATGGGAAGAAAGATAAACCTAATATCTAATGATCAGAAAGGCAGATTGTTGTCACTAGTCTCATCTGCTCATTCTTCCCACTTCGGAGCACTTTCTGGCCCCCTAGCAGTTAGGTGGGTCCATGTGACTAGTTCTGGCAAATGACTTATGAACATAAATGATATTAAATCACTTCTAGGTCAGAACATTTAAACATTTAAATGCTATTTTGACCTCCTCCAGTGTACTTTTTCCAATAGGCAACCCTCAACCTGGGTTCCCAAGTATCTATTAGAAGCCAGTTCCCCTGCCGACCTGTGATAGGCATGTGGCATCAGTGAGAAAGAAACCTTTTGTTTTAAGCTACTAAGATTTGGGGGGATTGTATATCATTGCAGAATAATCTAATCTATTCTAAATAAAATATCAATTTATTGTCTGCCTCTTGTGTTAGAAGGTAGGACTAATGAGGACAAGAATCTTGTCTATCTTGCTGTAAGTTATATGCTGAATATTTAACACTACGCTGGCTCGTAGCAGGTGCTCCAAAATATTTATTGAATTATTGAATGGGTTAATCTTTTAGTATAATTAAGAACCTTAACCAAGATTCATGTCTGAATAGACAGTCATCTTACCTTTACATGGTGGTGAGCCAAAACAATGCATGCAAACAGGGTCTAAATCGTTTTTAAAAAGAATTTTGAAACCTGTTTCAAAATACACACATAAAATCATAATCTTAAATAGGGCCATGACAATTTTGACTGAGACCGTGTCCTTTTATTTTCATATTACAAAAGTAATACATGAATACATGCTTATTTTTAAAATTTTAAGAAAATACCACTGTATGTAGAATAAAATGTGAAAATACCTTTTATTGCAGTCCCTGATCTCTCCCTTACATCACACCATTGCTTTCCCATAGGTTAGCACTGACAGTGTTCAGCAGAACTGGTGAACTGTAATATGTCCTTTTAACTTGAGATAGTAAAATTGGATCTGTGAGAGTATTATTCTGATATTGTGACTTACAAGAAATATATATTTTGTTTTTGTCCTGTGTTTCTGGCACAGAGTTCCTAAAACCCTTGCAATTTCCTAAGTGATGAGAGCTATAAAGGTGTCTTTTGTTACATGAACAAGGTGACTTTTGGGCCCCATCTAGGGATGGGGCTTGTTGCTAAGACAATCAACCACCTTCCGACCTCTGGGCCTCTGGGGAGAGAAGATGGGCTGAAGGTTGAATCAATCGCCAATGGCCAATGACTTAATCAGTCATGCTTTGTGTAATGAAGCCTCCATAAAAACCGAAAAGAATGGGGTTTGTAGAGCTTCTGGGTTCGTTGGTGAACATGCAGAGGTGCTGGGAGAGTTATGCACCTGGCGAAGGCATGGAAGCTCTATGTCATTTCCCCATCCTGTTTCCTGCATCTCTTCCATCTGGCTGTTCTTGAGTTTTATTATTTTATAATGAACTAGTAATATAGTAAATAAAATGTTTCTCTGAGTTCTGTAAGCCACTCTAGCAAATTAATTGAACCAAAGGAGAGAGTCGTGGGCACCTCTAGGCTAGAGCCAGTCAGAAGCATAGGTGACAACCTGGGCTTACAATGGAGTCTGAAGTTGTGTGTGTGTGAGTGTGTGTGTGTGTGTGTGTGTGTGTGTGTGTGTTGAGGGGACAGTCTTGTAGGACTGAACCCTTAACCGGTGGAATCTGATGCCATTCCTGGGTAGATAGTGTCAGAATTGAGCTGAGTTGTAGGACACCCAGCTGGTATCTAAAAATTTCTACAAAAATACACTAAAAAGAATCAAATGTTAATCATGCCAGTCTTAGTTGTATGAATATGGTTGCTTTCTTCCCTATACTTTTTATTATTTTCTAAGTTTTCTATCAACAAATATAAATTCAAGAATCAGAAAGATGAAATTATTTTATTAAGTTGTATATCTATGTAGAGCAGAACTTATGTCCAATTAAATTGAAGGAGTTTGAGTTATTGCAGTAAAAAGTTTATAAAAGTGAGGTGACAAGGAAGAGTAATGAGGTGGCCGTAACTCTACCAGATATTCAAACATAATGTGAATTTACAATAAATAATTCAATAAATATTTATTCAGTGCTGGACACTATTTTAGGAATCCAGAAGGAAGTGGTAACTAAGACAGATGAGATCCCTGTTTTCATGAAGATAAATATTCTAGTGGGGTAGAAAGATAATAAATAAATTAATGAGATGATTTAGGTAGTATTTAGTGCTATGAAGAAACTAAAGGAGGGTGTTATAATAGTGAGTATTGTTGGAGGGAGGCCATGTTAGCTAGAAGCCTCCTTGAGAGCAGAGTATTTGAGCTGGGACTGGGATGAGGAGTGAGCCACTCAGCCTTCTGCAGGGAGTGCATTCCAAGTGGCAGGAGCAGCAATTGCAAAGGCCAAAGCAGGTATTAGCTTGATAGAATCAGGGGTTGGGGGGGGGGCTCAGATAGCAGGAATGTGTTAGGTGAAAAGTCAGAGCTAGTCCTGACAATAATGTGGATTTGCTGAATGTGTTGTAGGGTTTTTCTTGGGGGGGGGGCGGGCAGAGGGAAGAAAGTATGGCCTATAGAATATTTCTGACAAACTTTTCAAACGTGAAATTGCAGTGCTAAAGAACATGCAGTACTAAAATGGCATTAACATCACATAGAACATCTACTTGAGCATAAAATTCAGTTTCCCATATCTCTTGCTTCTCTCAAGCTCTCATTTAGATCATGTGCCTCATGCAGACTTAGTGTCATGCACAGTTAAGACCCTTACAGTTCAACAATTTCAAGATGAAGATTCAAGGAACCCTGTACTTCATCATGACCTGATTAAGCCTTCTAAGATAAATGCATGGTATCAGCACTGATGCCAAGCAGCAGGTGCTGATGAATCAGTGAGACATGGTCCAAGACCAGAGTTGGGCCAGAGGGCCAGCATACAGGCCACATTGTGTGTGTGGCCATGGATCTGGGATCGGCACACACAACCAGAGTGATTGAGTATGGTGCTAGACAGAGCTGCCTACGTGTTTCTCCTTCAAAGGATCTAGACTCATTTTTAGAATGGGAGTAAATTAAGCTTAAACAGCTTCAATGTGGAAGGTGAAGAACATCAGGGGCCAGGAAATATATAGCTCTGATTCCTCAGAAAGTCCCTTCCAAGGACTGGGTCATGGTGGCAACAGCAGACTCAGACTTTGGCTGGCTTAGCTGAGAGGAGAGGAGCCATTTTGGGAAGATGGTGGTTAAGTTAACCAAAGAGAGACATTTAGTTCAGATAAGGGGAGATCTGGACTTACTGTAGACTCTCATTTGTAAGAACAACTCTTCTAAGATGTTTGAATTTCTTCTTTGTTCTAAAATTATGAGTCATTTTTTATATTTAATTCTTACAGGATAACTTACTGTTATTGCCTTGGTTATGGAAAAATTGTATTGTTTGGACAAAACACAATCAGTACAAAAGTATGCTGTTTTTCATTTTATTAATCCCTACCTATATGGATTCCTGTGCCAGACACCACTACTCATCTCTGGCGGTACCTGAATTTTTGGCACCTCCCTGGGTTGAAATGAATAGTCTCTGAAGTGTTAACTTTGCAATCCTGAGCCTATAATAGGAAAGGCAAATTGTCATATTTCCACAAGTGACAGCAATTGCTGAAACAGACCCTTAGGGAACTTTCCTAGACCGGATGGATTAAGAGACAGAGATTTAACTTGCAAAGTCTGCCACACTGAGTTGAAGTTGTGACACAACTCAAGATTTATTGAAGGAAGAGTTAAAATCTCATTGGACTATAAAAACAACCTTCTGCCTACAAGAGCAGGCACCAGTAAATTGCCAGTGCTGATTATGATAACGTCATGGAGACTGTATGAAGTCTGATCACATGCATCAGAAGTAACTTCCAAAAACATGCTTGTAGCTGGAGGGAAATGGATTTTTGATTCAAGACACACACATCAGAATGTCTACATTTATAACATTCCTGACTATCATAATTCTGAAATGTTTTTCTTTGTATATACTTACTAAAGGATACATCTGGGGTGAAAGGATCATATTTTGTAAAACTGAAAGGTTACTAGGGAAGACAGACAAATAGGTACTAGTGTGTGTCACTGGGTAACTAACACCTACAGTTCACTTTGTTGTGAATAGACTCACTCATTCCACAGTCTCTGAAGTAGTATTTCATGCTGCTGACTTTGGGCAGCAACCCAGGGGAGCAGTATGAGGACGAGAGATGAGTGTGTCTCCATGGCCTGACCCTCAAAAAGCTCTGTGCTTCAATAGGGAACTCATTAATATCTTGCAATGCTCACAGCCAATGGACTATGACTGTCCCTTTTGTCACTTATTTCTTTATAGCTTTCCTTGTGTGGTTTGTTTTCCCATCCAATGCTGGAAGATAGAAGCAAGTGAACTAAAGTTCTTTGGGAAAGATTCAAAGGCTTAGATCTTGCAGTTTCTCTGAATAATGATCTCAGTGTGGCAGGACTCTCCAAGGTAGATGGAAAGAGGCTGATTATTTCCGCTAAGTTTAGGGAGATTTACTAAGAGAGAAAGAAGACGACAATTCAAACTTCCATGAGGTGTGTTTTCATAAGACAAACTATCCAAGTCATCAATAAAAGGTCTTATAAATGTTAAGGCTAACAAAAATATTATGTATCAAAATGTGCAGTGCATTTATATTTGTTTTCTATGGCTTGGAGTATATTTCTTTTTCAAAGATTATAGAAGTTTATTTGTTGTTTGTTCTTTCTTTGCTTTATTTGACACCATGTTTTCAACCACAAATCGTAAGATCGTTCTTATGAAAAAATAAGCTATTTTATGATGTTTCATTTGTTTTCTATTCCCAGGCACTGTATGGTAAAAATCACGACCCATCTGTGATTTTTTTCTGCTAAATTGGGGGAGGGTCTAATTGCAGTGTGATGCTGTCTCTATTCTTCAAAACATGACTATGTAATTCACTGTCTTTATGGGTAGGGGCAAATGTAATACAAATGCATGTTATAGGTATACTGGTTTTGTTGCTGAAACTAAATGCTTGACTGGTACATTATGTGACATCCTTCCCAGAGAGCCCTACACATATTAACCACAGGGGAGGAGGGTAGAGAAAGGAGGTGGGGAGAAAAAAATTCTAACAGTAAAAGCAAACTTCCTGTTGTCTTATAGATTATTAAATGCTTTTATATTATTTCATATGATCAAACTACCCCGTGAAGTTAGTTTTATTAAATCATTTTGCGGATGTGGACAGAAAGTGGCAAGAGCTTACATGACAAGGCTGCGTAGACTCTAGGTGGAGAACGTGGATGCCCATCAGGGCTTTAGGACTACAGTTTTTAGAAAAACTAAGGGTGGACATGCGAAGTGTGATAAGAACAGGAGTTGATTTTGTTAAAGTTCCAGGTTCAAATACACATAATTGAGTAGAAGTGTTTCAGAAAAGGCTCAAAACCAAGGAGTATTTACCAAGGTACATTTGCTCACAGAATTTTCAGAATGGGAGATCAGGGCATAGCTTCGTCCTCCACAGTTCAGGCTTGAGGATGAGATCTGGAATGACCTCTCAGGAAGAATCTTGCTTTTTTAAAGACCTGAGAGTCAGAAGAGGTGTCTCTATGCCAGGAAGGGACAGAACCATGGATTGAGGAAGGAAAACCGAAAATGCCCCTAAAAGTCATCGTGTTCACTTTGGGGTTTCTCAACCTCGGCAAATGACATCTTGGGTGGGATAGTTTTTTGTTGTAGAGAATGGCCCCTGGCCTCTACTCAATGGATGTCGGTAGCATCACTCCTTCCTGTCGCCACCTATGACTACCAAAATATCTCCAGACATTGCCAATGTCCCCTAACGGGCCGAGCCGCCCCTGGTTGAGAACCGTTATCTAAAGTGAATCAAACTGACTTAGGTAGCCAAGATTGAAACTTCAAGTTTACCAACCTGCACGTGGATTGCATCTCAATGTTTGTTTTTTTTCCCCCTCACACTGTTATAAAGTATTTTTAAAGCAATATGATCAAATTGCCAAATGTATGCTTACTGGGCAACCTTCTACAGATGTGTAGTATCAGGGAAAAATAAAAGGGGAAATTGTGGCCTTAAGGTAAAAGACTAGAGAGAGAAAAATTCCAGATTCTTGAGATGATGGAAGTAGAATGTTACCCAAAGCAGAAATTTCCTAAGTCTCTTTCTTTTGTATCAACTTTAAGCTGTTGGTAGGCATGTAAAATGGTACAGTCTTTTTGGAGCACCATCTGGCATCGACCTTGGTGTCAGAGGCTCCTTTTCTGATGTGTGGAGGAGCCTCTACTGGGTATTGAGCTCACTGGTGCTGAATCACAAGGGCTCAAAGCCATCTATTCTGAAGTTTCTGATGAAAGAAACTCTCATGACTGTCTCCTAGAAAAATAAAATTAAAATACCACAAGTAGTAAGAATTTGAACTTCTTCCAAGGAGGTCATGAATAGAGACATCTTACTTTTTATAGGGCAAGAGGCTATAATATCACAGCATCTGAGTGCTGAAAGGGTACAAGTCTTGGTGGAGAATATAATGTGCAATTAATGATTTTCTGGAAAAGGGTAATCTATTGGTGAAAAAATAAAGCACAAATAAATCAGTCAAAAATTAATATTTTGACCAATCTTTCACTTTAGCTCCAAGACTATAATTTCAACTTAAAAAGGAATTTAATGAGAGATGTAAATCCTTGAGAGAACTTCCCTGTGGGAAATTACTGAATTTTTAATGCATGGATTAAAAAATCATGCTCATCACAGAGAAATCGTTAATGAACACTTTAGTGGACATTTGCCTTTAAAGGTTATTTTGGCTGTCCAGCCTTGGAACGCTCATCTTCTGTTTTGGGAATTCCCCTTCTAATGAATCTTGGAAAGAAGCAGGCCTATTTACAATCATAGAGGAAGAAAATGCCAAATCCTTGCTTGTCTGGCCTCTGTCTGAGACCTAGCCTCCATCAGTCCCATGGTGCCCACTGAGAGCCCAGAGCCGGTGATGTGGGGGCTATGAGACTCCAGCTCTGTGGTGGTGAAAGCTGAAGGAGACTCATCCTTAGGGCAGATGGCCTTCTGCAGCATCTGGAACTGGGGGTGTTGGTGATGTGGCCATCACATATGAGATTCAGAGGTGACAATGCAGTAGTGGGGACTGCGGGGGCAGGGGTCTCACCAGACAGGCTCTGCTTCATGATTCTGAGTGGTGGTATTGGCTGCAGCCCCATGCCAGTTCTTTAGTTCTTCCAGTGATTCTGGGAGCCACTCCTTATGTTTTTAATAATGCCATTTTCTGCATATGTCAGCTGGAGTTGGTTTTGGTTGCCTGCAACTAAGAACCGTGAGCGATCCAATCATTAACTTATAAGAACCACATTAAGAGCAATAAAAGCAGAAAATGTGTTTTCAACACAAAATTTGGTAGTAGTAGCAGTAATAATAACGATAATAGTTAACATTTCTTGAGTGTTTATTCCCTGCCAAGCACTGTTCTAAGATCGCCACATCTATTAAATCCTGACATCACTCCGAGAAGCAAACTGAGGCACAGGGAAGTTAACCCACACAACTGGGAAAATGCTGTGTTGGGGTTTGAATTTGAGCAGTATGATCCAGGGCCCATGCTTTTAATAGTTATCAAGTAAAGATCGGCCCAATTTGCTAAGGAGCTTCCTTTTTCATTGCTCTTTTAATTTTTCATATTTCTTCCGGGAAAGAGCATCTGTTTTTTTCTTGATAATTTCTAATGCAAGAGGCTTTACCTTTCACAGTGAGGAATAAAAGTGCTGCAAGTGGCACAGCTACTCGGCCAGAATAGAGTCTTCATTTTTCCCCTCGTCCATCCATTTAGCTAACAGCTAATAACCACTTGCGGCAGGCGGATCCCTAAAATGGCCCGCCATGATCTCTGCCTCCTGGTTTTCATGCACTGGAGTAATCCTCTCCCTTCAAGGGTAGGTTGGTCTAGAGAATTGCTTCCAAAGAAAAGAATGCAGCAAAGGTGATGAGCTATCATTTCCATGATTACTTTACAGAAGATTGAAACTTATGTCTTGGTAGCAAAATCTGTTTCCTTGATAAAGCGAGCTGGCATGGAATATGCTGCCATGTTGTTCCTACATGGCCAGGAACTGAGGGCAGCTTCCAGTCAACAGCCAGCCAGGAACAGACCCTCATTCTAGTGGCCCTCAGAGAACTGAACTCTGCCAACAACCACACGAGCTTGGAAGCAGATCCCTCCCCAGTCAGCTTTTGGATGAGACCCCAGCCCTGCCAACATCTTGATTGCAGACCCGTGAGACACAATGAAGCAAAGCTCCCAGCTAAACCATGCCCAAGATTCCTGACTCCCAGAAACTGTGATGTAATAAACGTGTGTGTGTTTTTTTAAGCTGCTGAATTTGTGATAACCAATACAAGACCTTTTGTGTGTCCAGTACTTTTTTTTTTTTTAGGTAGACCAGAACCCTGGCCCTCATGGAACTATAAAAGAAATGAACCTGGTGACTTCAGGTAGTTATGAGTGCACTGAGAAAAATAAAATATGGTGATGTTATAGAGCTGTTCTGTTCAACAGGATAGCCCCTGTCTGCACATGGGACTAATTATATTAAAATAAATTAAAATGAAATAAAATGAAAATTTCAGTTCCTTAGCTGCAGTAGCTGCATTTCAAGTGCTCAACAGCCACATGTGGCTTGGCTCATGCCTACTGTGTTGAACAGCACCGATTGTAGAACATTTCCAACATTTCCATCATAGAAGTTCTGTTGGGCAGAGCTGTTGCAGAGAATGAGTAGGGGAATGAGGAACTTCTTTAAAACTAGAAGTTAGGGAAGGCTTCTCTGAGAGAGAGGTACTTGAGACATGAGCTGGAGGACAGACGAAAGCGAGACCTGCAAAGGTCAGGGGGCAGGGCACCAGGCAGAGGGAACAAAACACATGAAGCCCTTTGGGTGGAAACTGCTGGGATATGGTTGAAGACAGTGTGGCAGGAGCTTAGTGATACAGGAGGAGAGGAATAGTAAGTGAGGTAGGAGAGGGATGCTAAGGGGCTGGATGGTTTAGGGTCTCACGGTCCAGGGTCAAGGGTCTGAATTGAATACTAAGTGCAGTGGGAAGCACGACAGGTTTTAAGCAGGAGAGTGACATGATGTGATTTACGTCCATGTCCTCAACAGATCACTGTGGCGGGTGTGTGGAGACTTGATTGTTGGGATAAGAAACAACTGACTGTGGGAAAGAGGTAGGCCATCTGGGAGACTGTTCTGGTAGCTCAGGTAGCCCAGGTCACTACAGAATGACCCTAGGAGAGGGATGGCTGTTGAGACAGAGAAATAGATAAGGGGTCTGCTGTGGGTGTCCAGCTGACAGGCCTCCATGGATTGGATGGAGGAGGGCAGGAGAAATGGAAGAGTCAAGGATTTTACCTGCAATTTTGATTTGAATGAAAGGTTGGATGGTGATAGGGATAGGGAAGTCGGGAAAAACATGCTTGGAGGGCAAAAATGTATGGCTCTCTTCTGACCATCGTAAATTTGGACACTCAAGTAGTGAGGTAAAGTGGGCTCTTAGAGATTCATCTGGAGCTCTGCAAAATCAGAGCTGGAGATATAAATTGGAGTTATGGGCATACAAATGCTACATAAAGCCATGAGGGAAAGATTACGAGGGAAAGCACAAAATAGGACTGAGCCCCCAGGGTGCACCAACATTTGAAAAGAGAAAGAAAACAGAAGAATATGATGTATATCATACCGTCCATCTCAACCTTTCTTTTCTTTATTCCATAAAGAACTGGATCAGTAGTAACATGATGAATTCCTAAGATGGGAATCAACTTAACTTTCATGTAGCAGTACCTATCTTTTCCTTAAAAAAACAAAACTGGGGGCTAGAGGTGGTAATGAGAGGAGGAAGAATTAAATTATAGGAAAGATCCAAACCATTTACTAGGTTCACCTCTCCAGTCTCATCTTGTGCCACACCACCCTGGCTTACCAAGCTCTAGCCACTGTGGTCCTATAGGCCCTCAATCTTGTTAATCTTTCTCACCTCAGGACCTTTGCTCATGCTCTTTCATCTAGCTGTCTCTTCCCCCCACCCCCTTTTTGACCACTATCTATAGTAAATCTCCCTTGTTTTTCTATCTCAGCAATGTTTTTGTTTCCTATACAGTACTTATAATTTACATTATTATATGGGGCACTTGGGTGGCTCAGTCGGTTGAACATTTGACTCTTGATCTCAGCTTGGGTGTTGGTCTTAGGGTCACGAGTTAGGACCCTGCACTGGGCTCCATGCTGGGCATGAAGCTTATTTAAAACAAAAAACAAAAAACAAAAAACCCAAACAACAACAACAACAACAACAACAATTTGCATTATTTTACTTTTTAGCTGCCTCTCCTGATAGAATATAATCTTCACAAATGAAGAAACCAATTGATGTCTTTTTTTACCCATGTATTTTCAGTGCTTGGGGTAAGTATTTGTTGGATAATGTCCTCAGTGTCTAGAGGTAAGTATCCGTTGTATGAATGAATTTGTTTACTGAGTGTTAGACACTAAAAGTTGCTTAAGAGGTCTTATCTTATTTAAGCCACTCAAGTCTATGGCATAGATATTTTTATTCTTATTTTACAGATGAAACTACAAGGGCCAAGGAAGGTTGAGAAACTTAGTAGAACTCACTGAGTAACAAGTATAAAGGCAGCATTTGACACCAGATTCAGATATTCTGAAGTGTGTGTAGAAGGTAGCAGGAATATGGGCAACCTTGGGAAGCAGAAACTGGGGCAATACACCTAACAATCCAACTCAGCCACCAGCCAAGTGGCAGAGTCCGGGAGGACCGCTGATTTAAATAGAATCAGGGCCTGGGCTGAGTTTCAAAGGGGCAGCTCTGCACTGGTGGAAGAATGAGATATGGATGGCTGAATAGAGCTGTTCAAAACTAAGCAGTGGAAGAGTGGGAACCAGTCCTTTCCCCAGAAACAGGGCACAAAGGCAGCAGACAAGCAAATCTGTACTAGTTCACAGACTGTGGGAGCAAACAGACTCCTTCCTGTCCCTTGGGAAAAAATAGAGGAACTGCAGATGCTAAGAAATCTGGTAGACAGGCCCATGATTTTTTTTTTTTTTAGGATTTTATTTATTTATTTGAGAGAGAGAGGGAGAGCACAGAGGGAGAGTGAGAGGGAGAAGCAGACTTGCAGCTGAGCGGGGAGCCCAATGCAGGGCTTGATCCCAGGACCCTGGGATTATGACCTGAGCTGAAGGCAAGACAGACACTTAACTGACTGAGCCATCCAGGTGGCCTAGGCCCATGATTTTTAGGGGCAGAGTCATACCTCATGTATTTTATTTATATCATGTTTCCTATTACATATTTATGAATTTATTTGATTTGTGTGTGTCGCTATAGATGCTGTGAGGGCTGTTAGTTGTTTGCTCTGCTCAGGTTTGTATTCCAATGCCTGGTGTAACAGCACTAGCATAGACCAATAAATATTTAATGAATGAGTAAAACAAAAAATGGTAGTAACACTAATAGGAAAGACATTGGGCATATCCAATGCACCGGACATTGTTTAAATATCGTACACATATGAACTCAAAGACTTCTTGCAAGAACTCTGAGATAGGTACAATTATATTTCACATTTTATAGATGAAGAAAGACAGGGAAAGGTTAAGGAAGTCACCGAAGGTCACACAGCTAAGAAGTGGCAGAGTTGGGAATGCAATCCCATTTTAGGGATGATGCTCTTAGCACTTTGTTACATCACCTCTAAATGAATGAACTTGTGCACAAATAATCATTCGGAGGACCACCCAGCATCTCTGCTTTTGGACAGGGAATATTCTAGGACTATTGTCAAAGCCAGCTTTTTCTTTTGAGGATGAGGATTGCTGATATCCTGTCTACTGGCCTTTCATTACTCCCATGAAGGGAGCAGTTTGCCTGCAGATGACTGGATATGCAAAGCAAACAGCTGGATGCAGCTAGAAGGGGATAAAAACCTGGCAGGAGGGGCACTGCATAAATAATAGCAGGCTTTGACTCAGGAACTTCTTGGAATATAGTTCAGGAGCAGGGTAAAGGCAGAGGAAATAGACATGGCGCAATACGTGGGTCAGACACTAGAACTGGGAAGTACTCTGAAGGTATAAATTGAACCACATTTCCTAAACATGATTTTTTTTTTCAGACATAAATATAAGAAGATACAGGACAAAAGAAATTCAATTATAAGTTAGATGAACTTGAACATTGAGATGAACACATACCCATTGTATTTCTTGGTTATAGGAAAGAAAATCTTGGATTACAAAAATCTACATTTAAAAATGTTACAAGACCAGAGTACGTCTAACTGTATATAGAAATAGTATAAAATGTGATTGCTAATCTTACTTCATTAACAGATTGTTGTGGTCTTCATTATGGTTTATGAATACTGATAGAGCTTAAGGTCTAATGCCTTTAAAAATTCATTCCCCTTTTCCCATGACTATGCTCCCATTTTATAATCTATTAGTGATACTCAGTTTTACCTGACAAAAGTCCATTTAAATAAAATAATTTAGTCCTACACATTACTCTGAAGTGTAAACTGAAAACAAGTATTTCTTAAAAAGCAATTACGTATTTCTGTGCTTATTACTTCACATGTATTATAAAAGTTGAGTGCTTTATGTTAGAGAGGTAATGGGGAATCATTGTTAGCTAGGTTCATTGTTCTCTGTACTCATTAGAACAAGTAAAATGAAGTGGTAAGGAAATCTGAGCTTCAGCATTTTCATTGTATGCTTGACAAACTATGAAAATTAACATTTGAAAATTCCTTCACTCTGTTGACATCTTGTGGAAATATGAAAATATTCTAGATGGCTACATCTACGAAGAAAGTGGAAATCGTATCAACAAATGCAAAGCATAATAGTAATTAGAATGTTTGTAAAGGATTATGAGAAATATTTTGTACATATATTATTCTTATTTAATAATTATCAGCAACTCTAGGAAATTGATGACACTACTATTTGCATTTTAGGGTTAAGAGAATAGATTTCAGGGAATAACTTACCCGCAATAGTAGATGGCAGGGTTGGAATTAGAACCCCGTTTTCTGACTTCCAAATCTGTGTGATTTTCATTACATGAAGGTGTCTTCCTAATGGGGGAAAAAGAGCTGATGGATTTGGATCTCACCATTGGGTTGAAGGTGATTTTAGGATTTTCAAAAATAAGTGTTTAGAAAGTAGGTGTAGTTATTTGATTTGATGTTTAAGAAAATCGTCAGAAGTGAAATGAATCCTTCCCAGTGCAGATATTTTTTATGCTTCCCAGGTAGAAGATACAGAGCCATAATCTAGATCCTCCCTTCCTCAGTGAGAAGCAGTCTCTCTGAAGCGTGGTACTTTGCATAAACTCTGCAGACAGACCTGGGATCCAGCTCAGTTCTGTCGTTTCCTACCTAAGCCACTTTGGACAAGTGAATTCACTCTTCTGAAACCCTGTTTCCTCCTCTGCAGAATGTGGATGAGTAAAATACATGTGTGCAAAGATTATTTACGAAAGCAAAATAGTTTCTGCAAGAAACCCAACAAATTGCAGTAGGAACATTATAAAATATTATCTTAATGTCCCATGTTCGAGGGCTAAGATGTCTCCAAAAAGAGTAAATGGAGGGCATGTGAAATATTTTAATAGCTTACACATTAGAACATGATCTCAGTAAAACTGAACATGGCCCAAGTCCAAATGGGAAGAAGTATTGGTCCTGTGACTTCCAAACTTTCTGAAGATACGAATTAAAATATTTTGTTCCATGGCTCGCATAAGTGAACTTATTTTTGACCCAATGAATATGGTGACTGTAAGCCTCTGAAAGTCTCCCCTGACCCACTGACAATAAGGTGAAGCATGTGGCTGGTTTCTGGCTGAAAAGATGTAGAGGACAATTCTTGTAAGGTGTGGGAGGCTCCTATGAAATTCTGGGCATTTGCCAATATGGATTTCTTGGCATTAATCTGGGACTGTTTTGAGTCACTGCCAAGCTGCTGAAAGTATCATAAAGAGTTTCAGCAAGATTGAGGGCAATCGATTAGTTTCCACCATGGTTAATTAGCTGAAACTAGTTTTATGAAATGGACATTATCTAGAAATTGTTGCAATGGGTATTTTGTACTCACTGATTTGCATAAACATCTCTATGTTATTTATTAATAGAAGAAATTTGCATTGTTGATTCCCTGGTAGGTTTCTTGGTGTGTTTATTATTTGAACCCCAAAACCCCTTATAGTTCTATCTCTAGATATTGGAGAATATGTGCTTCATGACAACGTAGTATCTCTGAGACAGCACTGACCTTTAAGCATTCACTGATCCATTTAAACCCAGTTAACCCTGAGCCTGGGCCCTGGGACTTGGGTGGAGGGAGCAGTGTTTGGAATTTCTGGGTTGATTTGTATTGCTATCATATGCATGAAACATTTTGATTTTTGCTTCTCTAAATAAACTCGTTCTTTAGCCTGGAGACCTGGCTCAACTGAAAAAGCCTTCCATAGGTTGAAATGGCACAAAAGGCAACTTTTAGTTGCTCAGAGTGAGTCCTCTTTATTCTCTCCATAGGTAAAATATGTTTTCTGGGAAATGGACATACTTTGCTCCATTCTCATTGTCAGATTCAGCTGCAAAGCGTCACATTTGGCATCACATGCTAGGATCTAGTTGGGATTTGAGGATGTCAGGAGAAACTAGAGCATCTGGAAAATGCCTGAAAAGTTGGTATAGAAAATGTGTAGTTTGGACAAGAGAACTGGGGTTATGATCACTGTCCTTAAGCAATTGCAGTACAATTCTTTATATAGATGCAGACCACAAAACTAGAAACAAGACAAGAAATTATCTTTGGGTTCCATGGACGACTTTTATACAATGAGAAAACTCGGGAATGAGTGGACCCTTTGAGAGCTAGAACACTGTTAGCGATCTGTCACTTTTTGGAAGGTGTTGTTTTAGGGGTCCTATCAAAGTGGTTTTCCCTTGGGGCAGAAGGTTGGATTGATTGATTTCCTAAGATTCATCTTAACTCTAAGATGCTATGATTTCACAATCTTTAAAAACAATTTCTCAAAAAAGACGCCCTGAGAGCTCACCGTGTGGCATGGATAAGTCCTGCCTCCTCTCTGGGCTCTAGATCCCTAATCTGCAAAATGAGAGGGTTGGACACCACATCAGGAAGGTACCTGCTTTGGCCCTTGTGCTGCATCCAGCCCCAAATGTGAAGAAGAAAGATCAGAAGCTGCCGCCATGTTTTCCCTCTTGACTATGTTCAGTGGTTAATGTTCTAGTGGTCCATAACACAACACCAATCTTCTCTTTTACATTGACAGAATTCATTCAAGTAGGTAATCCAAGTTCTAAGAATGATTCTCCCATAAGATGCAATGATGTCATTTTTATTTGGCAGGAAAACAACAATGAAATCTGAAAAATCTTAATTTTTTTTAATTGGTCCTTGGACAAAAGGACCATTTCATAAAACTAGTTTCAGCTAATTAACCATGGTGGAAACTAATCGATTGCCCTCAATCTTGCTGAAACTCTTTATGATACTTTCAGCAGTTGACTACCACTGCACTAGGTGATGTTTATGAGGTCTGCATCCTAATTCCCTCATTATTCTTAGAATACTAGATTCTAAGACCACAAATTTGAAATTGTTGGCATAGAAAGCTTGTCCCACTAGATTAGTCATTTTTTCCTCCTCAGAATAGAGCAGTGGCTGGATCCCAGGAGAGGCTATGGGAGAAACAGAGGCAATTTCTTTTCTGGGTGCAGGAGGGAATACCTTTCTCAGAGCACAGAGGAGAGCAAATCAAATCTAATGTGTACTCAAACTCCTTTCCGAAGTGCTTATTTTCTCAGCAAGCAGAATCCCCTCCTCTCCAAGTGGCTGTCCTGGTAATAACAGCTTTTACTCAGGAGGCAATGATTGTTTCTAGTAGAGGTAGCTAAAGATTAGACACTAGATTCTAAGTTCCAGGAGAATGAAGTCCTCCCTACTAAATCCCTGGAAAGTAACAGAATTTGGCAGTGAGCAGGAACTCAATGATAGTTTGGGGAGTAAATGAATTGAATGAACAACTGAGTAGATAATTTTGTAGTCTTTTCTCATCTATACTTCTAATGGTGAGAGAGCCCCCTGCTGGAAGGATGGATATTATAGTCGCTCTCTAGCTATGTGCCATGTACTGAAAATATTTCAGTTAATCACTCCTGTTTTTAGACCAGGTCACAGAAAAAGGGTGGCACCTGGGTAGAACAGGACTCCGTTTTCAGTAATTGGATATGTTATAGATCAAACAGTGGACTTCACCACAACTTCATATACCGAAACTTCTGGTATCATCTTACAAACCTATAACTTGTCATATGAGTGATACAAGCAGCAGTAAGCATCATTGTGAAGTGAAATCCATAAATTTGTCTGATGTATACGCACATATATTCATGTAGCACAAAATTATATAAATATATGTATTTATGTATATTTATATGCTTAAATCTGCATGCTGCATAATAATTATGTAAATGATAACCAACTCGTGAAAATTACTAGGTATTACTTTCTACGGGATCAGGAGAAAATGTTACAGTTTTCCTTTTCATTAGTTATTCACAGTGCAAACCACAAATACTTTTTACACATGTAGCTTAACACACATACATGCTTGCACACACTCTCAGTCTGCAACTCACCTCTCCATTCTTATAGTTCCTTGCGTGCCTGCCTTCCTCCTGTGTTCCATTCCACGAGCCCACTTTCGCCCAGGGGTCTATAATCCACATCCGAGTGTTTCTTCTGCTGCTCGGCTCTGGGATCTCTGGATGCTCGAATGCTAAAAGCACTGACTCCAGACTTTGGGAGGAGGATGGGGCAGAAGAGACTCAGGCAGCACCTTCTACCATGAGGTGGGTGGGAACACAGTGAGACAGGGTACGGGCCCTGGCAGCTTGGAGACTCAGGTCTGAGTGAGGAGAGAGGCATTTGGAGAGTGGCAGCGGGGTGCTTTTCACCAGAGAATGGAGGAAATAGTCACAGCGTGGAAAAGTATCTGGAAGTAGGGGCTGACCACCAGGAGAGCTCCGGGGTTCCTTCACTCCTTAGGAAAACTTCCTCTTTCATCAAGAACCCACAGGAAGAGGCCTTCGCCAACCATTGGGATTCACCCGAGGAGCATTAAAAAATCCTGATGCTTTCTAACCTCAAGAACAGAAGGAGGAGTGCCTGGCTGGCTCAGTCAGTAGAGCCCGTGACTCTTGATCTCAGGGTTGTAAGTTCTAGCCCCATGTTGAGTGTAGAGATTACTTAAAAATAAAATCTTAAAAAAAAAAAAAAAGAGCAGAAGGGAAGGAAACATGAAGGGCAGGGAGTAAGTAAAGGAATAACACAAGGGAAGTAAGGGAACCCCAGACAGACTCCCATGGTTCCATGGTTAATTCTCGACTCTCTTCAGTTGGGTGCCAGTCATCAGAAGGATTCCTCCAAGCCTAGCTGCACATGCACAGAGTTTAGCAGAAATATTAGTTTGTACATCCAGAATCACACTCTTATTCAACATTTCATTTTTCTTTGGTCTGCTTGTTTGAGATTATTTCAATAAATTTTTTTCTGCACTTGATGGGCTGGGGAAGTGTTGAATATACGTGTTGGGAGGGAGTTTAGATTTGCTGCAAAGGGCAAGAAATGGTAACATATAATACTAGCTAAAAATCAGTACGTGATAACAGTTTGGGTGAAATAAAGGACTCCTTTAAAATGTAATTTCTTTACATTGAAAAAAACTGTATATAAACACCAGAATCAAGAGAAAATTACTGACATGGAAATTAAAAGTTAATCAGATCCTTCTCTCTCTCTCTCCCCCCTTTAAAAAATATATATTTAAATACAATAGCCATCTGAAAATGTTTTGGTGTAATGAGTCACATAATCTTTGATCTCTCTCTGAAATTTTTATTGAAATAATTATAGTCACATACAGTTGTAATAAATAATATAGAGAGATTACTTGCATACTTTACCCAGTTTCCCCCAAAGGTAACATTTCAAAAGCCAACAGTATTATATCACGACTAGGCTATTGACATTGATATAATCCGTCGATCTTAATCAGATTTCCCCATCTTTACTTACATTTGTGTGCGTGTGTGTTTCTATTTATTTTTAAATGAAAGGTGCAGGTTGGCTCTTTTAATTTAGGATTATATAGATAGACCCAATGAGATTACATGGGCAAGGGTTTAGATGGACAAATTCTGAGTCATCTCCAATATGTAGACATTGGATTAAAGCATAGTAGACAGCAAAGGACAGTAGCGAAGGAAAGGCAGGAGTGGATGGCAAAATTAGAAGCCACAAGAAAAAAGTGGGAAGAGAGATAAGCTGCGTTGACTCCTTTTCTGAAGTTCAGCACAATGAGAATATAGAAGTGTTGAGCTGATTTCATCTAACTAAGACAATACGGTATGTGTGTGTTGTATCAGCCGGTTCCGGCCTAACTCCTCATGGTGAAAAGTATTTCAAGTAAAAGTAAAAAATGAGACAATGATGAAAACCCGTCACTGTTGTTTAATTTTGTTCTGAAAGAATTAGCCAAAAAAATTGTACAAAAGGAAAAAAATTGTAATTTCACAAGGTTAAAACCTTTCTAGTACTTTTATTTGGATCTTACTAAATTTATAGACTAAACCAAATGGAATTGGCTTCTTTACAAGTTTAAGGGTTTTATCCAAGAAAAGGGTATGTGATTTATTGGTCCTCTTTTGTGGACCTCAGTAGAGATAAAACACTTTCTTCAGGAAGCTTCTGCTCATTTCTAATTAAATTTATTCCTTAATATTTTAAAAATATTTCTGTTGCTACTGTTAACACATTTATATCTCTATCCATATCTATATAGGTCATCTTTAAAATATGTAATAAATATTTAAGTGATTATGCACAGAAAGATCAAACTAGAAATGAGCAGAATCTTCCTGAGAAAGCATGCACTCTCTCTCTCTCCATGTGCATATACATGGATGTATGGTATATTGATCTATGTACATGTTTATAGATATATTGATTATGGTATATGTCCATATACATTCATATCCATATATAGGTGTGGTGTGTGTGTGTGTGTGTGTATACATAGTGCATATGTGTGTGTGTGTGTTTATCCCCTCTGGGCAGTATTTTAAATTTACCTCTGGGTGAGTTGGTTTTTTATGTCTGGTACAAGAGCCTTTGTCTTTTTCCCTTCCCTAACTGTAACACATTATATCTTAATTTCCTTCATGCAGCTCGTTGGGCACATAGAAATAAAATCCTCGGAAACACACTGGATGTTCCTTGACATGTCCACACTCTTACAGAAGGTGTGAAGGCAGAGTCTTCTCCCATGAGCCCCTCCAGATGGAGAGTGTGAGCAGGGAGGGAAGCTTGTGATGGGTCGCTGCGGGGAGAACAGTGTGGTCATCAGAAGGCTGGCACCTTATTTCCAGTCATGACTTCAGGCTTCCCATGAACTGTGACATTACATTGTATCTTAATTTTAATTCAAAGTTCCTTTTAAATTCCATTTCTTTGGTACCATCTTATTTTTTTTCTCTCTTTAAGGAAACATCATTTCCAGAACAGCTAACCTGCTATAGTTCTTCAAATACCTTATGGGAATTATTTTTTAAAATAAATACTAAATAGTATAGTTCTATTTTTTTTAGCACTTACCTCGGGTGTCTGAACAGTTCCTATGAGCTTTCTACTCACCGGTTAGTCTAATTCAATACAAAACAGGAAATCAATTATACAAACTCTTTCCTAAAAGAATACAAAACAGATGCTTGATTTAAAATACATATAAACATTAACATATTTGATACTATCTGGATATTTTAATAAAACATTTATAATCATATTAAAAAAGCGTTTGACATATGATACGTTTTGATAATGTTATATGTTGATATTACAGCTGGGTGCTTCATCTCTGTACAAAACCAATTGCTGCATTCGTTTCAAGTTACAAGCAATACTGGGGTTAAATATCCTCTCCTGGAACTTTGACTTCATAAGTTAATTCCCTGGAAGAATGAATATATAGGGAGGTGTATGCCAAGTATGCCAAGAGAGAATCAATAGTGATATTTGACATATTCAGAATATTGCTATAAGCCAATTCATTAAAGTTATATCTAGAACCCCAATAGCAAATGGGATTTAGAATTATAGATTTGATAAACAAACTCCAGTGTATCCAGAGATTTTATCCTTCAGCTTTGTACTACTTGGTTTGGTTCTGGTGTCTGATATAACTCCCACTGTTCTAAGTTTCCTAGACAAACTCAATGTTAGTGTCACAGAGTAAGACTGGGGCTGCTTGATTCCATATGGAGACTCAAGGGAATATTTTCAGTCCTCCAGTAACGATATAGTATCTTAGCATGTCTGCTCCCTTCCCAAACTCCAGGTGAGTCTTTAATTTTGATAAGGTCAGAGATCGCCTGAGTAGTTTAGGGCTAAGAAAAGTTCTATATCAAGGGGTTCTCCCATCAAGCTCTAGGAGTAGCAAATGAGCATGTTTGATTCAGTACAACTTGTGACTGGGGAGGGAAAGTTAGCCCAAAGTATATTTTCTAATACTGAGGGGTGAGTAACATCTTTCTCATTCAGCCTTCCTCATATCCAAGTGTTTAGAGTGCTACTCAGGTAATAGCCACTGTGGTAAAATAGAAAGCTATTTTTAGCCAGATGTACCCTCTTAGGTAATTCTCATGGGAGAACAAAAATGTGCTTGCTGAAGTCTTGGGGTTACTCACCTGGGCTTGAGCAAAGCCCAGAATTCACAAACATAACAGTATCTTCCAACCACAAGTACTGATTTAAATTATTTTGTTAAAATACTGATTAAATGTGAATATAGAACCAGATATAAACACTTTATGCTAATAGCTCTTATATAACTACAATCCAAATCAAATTTACAAGCTAATTATATATAACCTATAAAACCAGTAGAATCCAATCTACAACATTTATTTAATGCTGGCTTGTTAAAAATGAAATCACCTTTCATTATATGAATATGGTACTTGTGCAGGCTAAGTCTCTGAGGCTACCACTTGTTATTCAAGATGGGTCCTTTCATGATCACTATCTGTCTTGCAGTAGGACTCAAAAATAATTTCACAATGCCAGCCAGAATGAATAGTAAATAGACTTTATTGGGGGAAACTTACAAGGTCAGGGTCAGCAAGAAGAAAGATATATGGTTGCCTCTGGAGGGAGATGGGTTGGAGCTAGCAAGCTTTGCTGGACATGCTGTAAATGTATGTTTGAGTGAAGGTACTTTGCCCTGTATTGCTTTACCTTTTTATAGTATAAACACAACAAAGTGGTCATGTTAAATGTGAGACAAATAGACTACTCAAACTCTTGGGATATCTGGATTTGGAATCCATTGTTAAAAGAGTTGTCTATCTGGGAAACTCAGTTACCTGGGGATATTGAGGACCCCTGTGGAATTGGGTTTGGGTGCAGACTTTCCTGTTGGGGGAGGGTAGCCACCAAACTGGGTTTGATGCAGTGCCAACTGGCTTGTAATCCAGGCAAGCTATATTGTGTTAATTGTCCAATTTTTTTTTTTTTAAGGGGTAGTTTCTTGTGCATTCTTTCTATCCTTGGGCATGTTCCCAGTTTCTATCTCATTTAGCTTTCAAGGCAACTGGTAAGGAAGTCTTCCTGCCATTTTGTAGGAAACATGGCTCACAGAACCTTCATGAAACTATGCCTGGGCCTAAGAACTCACTCTGGATTGCCTGGATTGCCCTTATTCTCTTCCTCTACTCAGGTGTGGTTAGGAGTTGTACACAAGCTAGTGGTATTACCAGCAACTTAAAGCTTTTTAGGAAGATTATGTCATAGGTGATGAGGGCACTGTTATGGACTGCATGTTTATGTCCTCCTCCCAAATTCATATATTTTAGCCCTAATCCCCAAAGTCGTGGCATTTGGAGGTGGGCCTTTGGGAGATAATAATGCTTAGGTAAGTTCATGAGGGTGGGGTCCTCACAACAAAATTAATGCCATATAAGAAGAGACCAGAGATCTTGTACCCTCTCTCTCTACCATGTCAGGACACGGCAAGAAGGTGGCCATCTGTAAGCCAACAAGAGAGCTCTCAGCAGGACCTGGCCATGCTGGCACTTGACATTGGACTTCCCTATATATGTTGTTTCAGCCAGCCAGTCTATGGTATTTTGTTACAGCAGCCCAAGCAGACTAAGACAGGCCTTTACATTGTGATGTTTAGGATAAGCTATGTTATTGGATATTTAGTAGTGTGGGAGAGAGTAAAGTAGTAGGCTGGTTGTCCCAGAAAACCTGACTGATGAAATTAGGGGATTTTTTTTTTTTTTTCTGGGCCAAGTCTGCTAAGGTTTTCCTACCTTGATAGTGAGGTGTCAATGTCAAAGTTACACATACCTTTAAAAGTCTGCTTTAAAACTGGTCACGACTGATTTTATGATGTGAAGGCAAATGTTCAAGATCCAAAAGAAAAATGCAACCTGATAACATGATGTTGGGGGAACTTGCAAGATTTTCTAATGACTTGGCCCATCCTGATGGAATACATCTATGTCAGAGAATAGATGTTGAACTAGATGGGCTTGATACATGCTAAAATGGAGGCCTATTTTTGTGCTTATAATTGAGAATTGGATCTTTGCTGGTAATTTTGTTAGTGATATATGAGTCACAGGAGAACACAATTCTCTTCTAAAGCTATATTAACGATAGAGTGCTGACACTGGGGGAAAAAGGCTTTGTCAGTAGATAAATACCATGCAGACACAAAGAATTGATGTATATGGTAATAATTGTACTCTATTATAACAGTAACTCTCTGGCCTACTGATGCTTAGGAAAATATACTACTAAATAGCCCCTTGAAATGAATGAATTAGTTGAGATATTGCTTCTCAAAATTTAGACTCACCTGCTCCCTATAGAAGATGCCCAGGTGCTTAGGACCGAATATCTAACTAATGAAAAACAAAGGCAATTTCATGTGTGCATCAGTCAACAATTGCAGACGCTGTTTTTATAGTCTATTCTATTTGTGAATTCGTTTGCAAAATATTTGTAGTAATTCTTCAAATTGGGGTAATGGGAAGAGCATATGGAGTTGAAGGCCCTTCTTACATATCAGTTTTTCTAAGATTTGATTTTTTAATCTTCAAAATAGGAGGATTCATAACACCTACATCTCAGGAGCTCCTGGGTGGCTCAGTCAGTTAAGTGTCTGCCTTCAGCTTGGGTAGTGATTCCAGGGTCCTGGGATCAAGCCCTGTATGGGGCTCTCTGCTCAGCAGGGAACCTCCTTCTCCCTCTCCCTCTGCCTCTCCCCCCAACCCAACTTGTGTTCTCCCTCTCTCTCACTAATCTTAAAAAAAGCACCTACATCTCAGGGTTGTTGTAATAGTTAAATTATATAATATATGTGTAATGTAGCCTAAAAAAATACTAAACAGACATTATATACCTATAAAAATCTTTTCCTCCCAAATTGGAAAATTCAACACAAAAGAAATAAGAAAGAGGTTGGTCACCAATAATAAATGAAGAAATGGGTGGCTAATTAGCAATGGAAATGTAAGCGGAAGGAAAATAATCCAGGGACAAAGCTAGAAGGAAGCTGGTTTAAGAGGTCTCGTCATCCAGAGTCAGGCAGAAAAGGTTAATCGGTAGAGAAATTAGTTGCCTTCCTGGAAGCCAGTTTGGAAAGAGCTGGAGACCCTGAACAAGGATGTGGGAAGCAGTGGAGTCTTCTTTGCACCTGGTTCATATGTGAGGGCACCTAGAACACAGCAGTGCATGGAGAAGTCTTGTGGTAGCCAAGACCATTGAGGTCTCAATGGAAGTGGTATTCTCTGCCAGGGGAGCTGGCCGGGGCAGGTGGGCGGGGGCATAACTTCCATCAGCGCTCCCCCTCACTCCCCCATACATAAATTCTTAGTAAAAAAGCTAGTTTGCTCTGCAAATAAAGCCTAAGGCAAGTCTCCATTCCATCCAGATTGACTAAGTCCTTCCCATTTAGAAGTTTTCGAGTTCATTATAGAAGAAGAAAAATAGCACGGTGCCTGGCACATAATAGCTAGTCACTAGATAAAGACTGAATACATAACAGATTGCAAAGAAGACAAAGACACAAGTAAGAAAGGTGTGTGGCATTGGAGAAATAACACTTATTGACTACCTCTTTTGCATGGCTTTACTTATAATCATGTGTTTGAGCTTTTGAACCTATCTGGGAGATAGATGTGAATGTCCCATTTAGTAAATGAAGAAACCGAGACTTGGGGAACTTACCAAACTTGTTTCTGCTCTCATACCTGGCAAATGATGTAGAATTTGTACCAGATTTCCTAAATGCCCAAATCCACCATCCTCCCACTGCTGAGGTTTCCCTTGAACAGCACTGATGATGACAGAAGGGGCAGATCTGGCTGCTAATCTAAACGTGCCCGAAAGGGAACTCAGAAGCCAGTTGGGATTCTGGGGAAAAGTAAAACTAAATTTTCTGTTTATTATTAAATACATCTTATGTCTGGAATGGGAGAAGATATTTGCAAAAGACATATCAGATAAAGGGCTAGTATCCAGAATCTATAAAGAACTTCTTAAACTCAACACCCAAAGAACAAATGATCCAATCAAGAAATGGGCAGAAGACATGAACAGACATTTTTCCAAAGAAGACATCCAAATGGCCAACAGACACATGAAAAAGTGTTCAACATCGCTCAGCGTTAGGGAAATCCAAATCAAAACCTCAATGAGATATCACCTCACACCAGTCAGAATGGCTAAAATTAACAAGTCAGGAAATGACAGATGTTGGCAGGGATGCGGAGAAAGGGGAACCCTCCTACACTGTTGGTGGGAATGCAAGCTGGTACAGCCACTCTGGAAAACAGGTTCTTCAAAAAGTTGAAAATAGAGCTACCATAGGATCCAGCAATTGCACTACTGGGTATTTACTCCAAAGATACAAATGTAGGGATCCGAAGGGGTACGTGCACCCTGATGTTTATAGCAGCAATGTCCACAATAGCCAAACTGGGGAAAGAGCCAAGATGTCCATCGACAGATGAATGGATAAAGAAGATGTGGTATATATATATATATACAATGGAATATTATGCAGCCATCAGAAGGAATGAGATCTGGCCATTTGCAACGATGTGGATGGAACTGGAGAGTGTTATACTGAGCGAAATAAGTCAGAGAAAGACATGTATCATATGACCTCACTGATATGAGGAATTCCTAATCTCAGGAAACAAACAGGGTTGCTGGAGTGGTGGGGGGTGGGAGGGATGGGGTGGCTGGGTGATAAACATTGGGGAGGGTATGTGCTATGGCGAGTGCTGTGAAGTGTGCAAGACTGATGAATCACGGATCTGTACCTCTGAAACAAATAATACGTTATATGTCAAAAAATAAAAAAGAAGAAGATAGCAGGAGGGGAAGAATGAAGGGGGGGAATTGGAGGGGGGAGATGAACCACGAGAGACTATGGACTCTGAAAAACAAACTGAGGGTTCTGTGGGGGACAGGGGTGGGAGGATGGGTTAACCTGGTGATGGGTATTGGAGAGGGCGCGTTCTGCATGGGGCACTGGGTGTTGTATGCAAACAATGAATCATGGAACACTACATCGAAAAGTAATGATGTAATGTATGGTGATTAACATAATAATAAAAAAAAGAAATAAGGATGATTGTGAAAGATCTGAGACAGAGTACCACATTATATAAAATCAGCAAATGGTAAAATTAGGTTTAGAATAAAAATCTGTCTTTTTACTTAAGTTACTTTTATTACTGTAAGTAATTACTATAAGAGAAACAAGAACAACATATTTAGAACAAGAATTCTCAAGTTTATTTTGTTTTTTAGTTATTTTAAATTTTATAATCAAAGTATATTTTGGTAAAAAATAAACTACTACTATATGACAACAAAAAAAATACATCTTATGTCTGTTTGAACTGATTTCAGTGTTCTCAGTGAGTTGGTCACATGGATAAACATACGGGACTTGAGATGTAGTAGGGATTCAATATTTGCAGTTTAAGTGAATGAAAGTGAATGGATGAAAGAAAAGGATACGTCAGCCAGAAGGTGTTGGATTTTAACCTAAAAGCCACATAGATGAGCATGACCAATAGCAGAGAAATGGCAATAGGGTCAATGGGAGGAAATCACAAAGATGGTGAATTAGAGCAATCTGTGAGCCCGAAAGTAATAGGGGGAAATGAGAAACAAGGAAAACACATTTAAAACCTGCACGTAAAGATTTTTGTGTCTTTTGTTTAGCTCTTTAACAATAGAAATGGGTTGTGTCTACAGTTCGTTGAATAATCTATTAAATAAACCCAAACCATAGCTCGTGGAAAGTTGATTAAGCTCTTTGGGGAACATTTCTTGGCATCAAGGGAGGAAGTCCTATGAGGCCCCGGTGCCATGAATGAGTTACCATGCTCGGATTGCAATGTTCCTCATGCTGTAATTATAATATGATCTTCAATATATGTCATAAGATATTATTTATTATAATATTCATCGTGAACTTTATTTTTTTTAAGGATTTCATTTGTTTTTAGAGCGAGAGAGAGCACAAGTGGGGGAAGGGGCAGAGGGAGAGGGAGAGAGGGAATCGCAAGCAGACTCTGCACTGAGCTCAGAGTCTGATGCAGGGCTCGATCTCATGACCCTGAGATTGTGACCTGAGCCAAAATCAAGAGTCTGATGCTTAACTGACCAAGCCAGTCACGCGCCCCCTTCATGAGTTTTATTTATTTACTTGTACTCAGTAGGCAAGAAGTTTGCTACTGGCTGTGGCTGGAAGAAGACCCTCTTCACCAAATCCTGGCAGGTTAGGATGAGGAAGCATCACTGTTTCCTAACAAATACAGGAAATAGGCTCTCAGATGGTACTGATGTTCCTAAGAAAAGCTGTAGTGCCTGGGGTTGTCCCTTAATACTTTTTTCCCCCCATGTCCATTTTATTTAATTTATATATATATAAATATGCAAATATTTATTTAAGTATAATTGACACATAATGTTACATTGGTTTCAGGTATACAACTTAGCGATTTGACAAGTTTATACATTATGCTGGGCTCACAAGTGTAGCTACCATCTGTCCCATTACATCCCTATTACAGTATCACTGACTATACCTTTTGCTGTGCCTTTTATTCCCATGACTTACTCATTCCATAACTAGAGGCCTGTATCTCCCACTCCCCTCACCCATTTTGCCCAGCCATAACCCTCCTCCCTCTGGCAACCATCAGTTTGTTCTCTGTTTGTAGTTCTGATTCTGCTTTTTGTTTATTCATTTTTTAAGATTCCATGTACAAGTGGAATTATACAGTATTTGTCTTTCTTAATCTGATGTATTTCACTTAGCATAATACCCTCTAGGTGCAGCCATGTTGTCTCAAATGGCATGAGCTCATCCTTTTTTATGGCTGTGTAATATTCCATTTATATATAAGATGTGTGTTATATTGTATGTTATATTGTAAATATATATTATAATACATACACACATATATAAGGTGTATGTATATATATATATATATACACATACCTTATCCATTTGTCTATCGATGGACACTTAGGTTGCTTCTATGTCTTGGCTATCGTAAATAGTGCTGCAGTAAGCATAGGGTGCAGATATCTTTTCAAGTTAGTGTTTTTGTTTTCCCTGGGTAAATACCCAATAGTGGAATAATTGGATCATATGGTATTTCTATTTTAAGTTTTTTGAGGAACCTCCATACCGTCTTCCACAGAGGCTGCACCAGTTTGTATTCCCACCAACAGTGCAAGAGGGTTCCTTTTCTCCACATCCTCACCAACACCTGTTGTTTCTTGTCTTCTTGATTTTAGCCATTCTAAGAGGTGTGAGGATATCTCATGGTAGTTTTGATTTATATTTTCTTGATGACTAGTGATGTTGAGCATCTTTTCATGTGTCTGTTGGCCATCTATATGTCTTTTAATACTTTTGGGGTGACACCTTGCTGTCCCACACACCACCCATTGGTATGATTCCCAGAGGCAGAATTCTAATGTGAGAGGATCAGGGGCCTACTGGAGCAGGGCACTTTTTATGTTCATTTGCCCTGTCTTCTATCCTGCACAGGTGATGGTAAGGCTCAGGCAGCTGCTTGGCGGTTCTCTGCTTTGGACACCTGGATGAGGGACGGTGGGGGAAAGAGCTGAGCACCTCATAGAACCCTAACTGCAAGTTGTTTTCCACTCATTATGATTACTATTACTTGAAATAGTTCCATGAATTTAAAGATAAGAAAATCAAGGATATATGAACAGTGATTCATCCAAGTTATACCAAAAACGATATTGACATGTGTAATAGCTACTACAAGTAGCCTTGTCCACATTTCTTGGAAAAATAGAATAGCTCAGTTAATTGAATAATAGCAAGGTGGATAAATTCATATTATTAGTTAATCTTATAATTTATCTTATTAATTAATCTTATGTTTAACGACTCTTGCTACCACACAGTTCATTAGGAAGCATTTTGATACACTGACTAAACACATGGGATTTGGAATCAGGCTGGCCTTCCATCCTAGCTAGGTTATTTACTGGCTGGGTGGTCTTTGGGAAATTACCTAACCTTACAACCTTAGTTTTTTCATTTATAAAATGGACATTAGAGCTATAGCTAGCTAGATTGTCATGAGGATTAAATGAGTTAAACCATGTGAATCACTTAGCTTAAAAAGGTCTATCACATATTAAGTCTCAGTGAAAGAAAACTAAATATATATATTTATACACATATTTGCTTGATTGCAAGATGTACATTTTCCATATTTTGACATTTCTGAAATTGGATGTGTCTTAAAATCTTTCTGAAGAGACTCTCCAGGTGGTGGCCAGAGAACCTGTTTACCATTGCTTTCCCATGTTCTGTACCAACTTTGCCAGGCACAATGAGAGATGGACCTCAGCTGAGTTGGTCCATTGGTAGTACCAAGCCTGCATAGCATTTAAATTCAATTTAGGAGTGTAATTGTAAAAATCAACAAAACTATTTTCAAGTAAGTCTGTATCATTGTACAGCATTGAAACAAAAAATTACTGTGTATGCAGAAGACTATCACACATCAGGCAATGCAATTAAAGAGATCAGAGAAGACCAGGTTTTTCGGAATACAGCATAGAATTTTCAAAGCCAGGAGAAAGGTGCGTCTAACTAATTTTGTGAAGGTCCATCGTTCAAGCTCAGAATATCAGATAAAAGCCTTTAGCTGACTTTCAAGAAAAGCATGTTAAGTTCTAGTGATATGTAATTCAATTAAAAATCCTATAAGTATAATCAAATTATACTTATTAGACAAAATTCCAGATTCTTTGATACACTTTTCAATTATACTACCAATCCAAAAATTGCAATATCTGTCAAGACAAGTAGGCTTGGGTAATGAAAATTAGAATAACTTTTTGATCTAAAAGTGACTCAATTATTTTCACACTTTGTAAAAGAAACTTAGAGTCAAATTTTGATGGCCATATTGTTAGTGGAAAAGAAAGTGGTATGTGATGGGATGAAAAAACACAAACTTCTGTAGGCTTTAAAGATAGATAGATAGATAGATAGATAGATAGATAGATAGATAGATAGATTATATGGTCTTTGCTTTTTCTGGAAAAACCAGTAAATGGATGCTTTTTATAATGGATGACGTCTTAGAATCAAGGCAATATAATATTATAATCAAGATAAGTGAGTTTCATGTTGGACCTAGCAATATTTTTCTGGAGTGTGTGGCCAGCTCATAGTGCCTCCCCTCGGCCATTTTACACACTAGAACACTTCCTCCAGCTTCAGCTGGTCAGAACAGGCATGCACCCCTGGTTTATGCTGGTACAGAGTCCCGCCCTGAGGAATCTGAAATTGGGACATAGAGAAGAAATCAGTGAACCTGGGAGGGATGACAGCATACTATAAACATGGAGTAGCAGAGAGGGCTATTCTGCCCAAAAAATTAACAAAGCAGGCTACTGAGAGAAGCAGCAATGAGAGATGCCAAGAGAGGAACCTATGTAGCTTGATGACTTTCCATTTCTCCATTCCAATCCTCCCTCAGGCCTGGCTGATTCCAGTCCTGGGTCACTTGAGTTACCCCTGTGTTGTTAAATTCTCCACATTTTTGCTTAAGTTAGCTCAGGTTGTTTTCTATATCTTTAACCAAAAGAGTTCTCACTGGTCCATTTGTCTAATCAGACCAAGCCAACAGCATTACACTGCTGTGGTTTGGGATCCCATGGCTGGCCACCTGGGGCCATGAGCAGCCTCAGCAGGGCTCCAGAGACCCTCCATTTTACCCATTATGGAATGAAACATATTATCATTCCCCAGGTCTTCATGTTAAAGTTTGGAAAGCACTAGTTTAAGGTATGTTTTAAGTCAAATCAACACTCGGGGCAATGACAGATGTGCCTGAGGCCAATGGACTTCTCTCCAAGGCTTCTGTGACATTTAGAGCTGGAAGGAAAAGCATTTTCTTCTCTTAGTGCTTCTCACTTCTCCAGCTCTCCTTCTGCTCTACTAATCACCCCTTCCTAGACTTCCTTGCTGGCTTCCCTTCCTCTAAATGGTTGGGGTTTTTTTTTTTTTTTTGGTGGGGGGGCTCTTAAGGGCCCTTTTGCCTTGCCAAATTTTCTCCCTAGATGGATCTTGTCCATTTTTACGGATTCAAATACTACTGCAATGTTGAAGACCAAATTTTTGTCTCTGGCCCTGGTTGGTCATCTGAACTGCAGACTTGTAGATCTAGCTGCCTACTTGACATTTCCACCTGAATGTAACGGATATATGGCAAAATTTACAAGTTGAAAATGGATTCTTGGCACCTCCTGCAAATCTTCTTCATCTTAGAAAATGGTCTCGCCATCCTCTCCAACAATAATCCTAAGAGTAATTCTGATTCCTTCCTTTCTCTTCAGACCCTGTGTCTGGTCTACCAGACAACTCTGTTAATTCTATTTCTTAAATATGTCTCAATCTCTTTTCTTCACTCCAACGTCATGGCCACTTATTCCACATTAACATCTTTTAGACTTCTTTTAGAATTAGAATTAGAATCACTAATTCACCGTTCATACATTATTAAAGATGCTATTCTTAAAATAGAAATTGCATCAGTTCACCCCCTTGCTTAAAACCCTTCAATGACTTGCCACTGTAGCTAGAACAAAGTCTGAACTCCTAACCATGGCCTCCAGGATTTGCGTGATCTTGTCCCTTCTTCTCCAACCATATGTCTTGACTTTCTCTCTCCCTCAATGGATGGAATTCACCACATTTTTTCCTTTCTCAAAAATACACGGTCTTTCCTGATTCTTAGTCTTTGCACATGCTGTTTCCTTAACCTTAGATTCTCTTTTTCTCACTCTATGCATGAACGCAGCTTTTTTATCTTCTTGTCTCTGCTTAGGTGGCATTTCTATAGAAGGGTCTTCCCTGACTGTCTAATATAAGGTCCTCTTTGTTATTCTAAACTTAAGCCTCTTGATTGTTTCCATAATAGCATTAAATATAACATACAACTATTTAAACTATTTTATTTATTTGACTTTTCCCTCTATCTTTTTCTCTTCTAGAGTGCAACTCCCTGATATCAGGGTCAATGTCTACCTTATTAGCTTTTCTACTTCTAGAATCTACTACAGTGTCTGGCTCAATGTGCTTTATGAATGAATAAGACCTTTGGAGAAATTAGTTTATATAAAGGCAGTAGATCAGCAATCTTTTCCTTTCTGTAGGTAACATATTCTCTGACCACTGGAATGGCATGGAAAGCAGTGGTAAAATTTTAGTTAAGGAAATAGTTGGGTGGTTTATAAATAAGAAACCTAACAGATAGAAGAATATCCGCAGAGTGGTATTTTGGAGGCTCTGAAACCTGAGATGGTTGAAATCAGAGTTACAGAGCTGGCCCATGAAACAATATTCTTGAATTGCCACAAAATTTTTATCATATTATCTTTTGGCTGCTGGTGGCATATTTCATTAAGAAAGAAATGTGTTTTCTTGGAATTTCTTGCAGAACTAACAAAACTCTGCTCTCTGATTTTTGTAATTGCTAAGCTTCTGTTTATTTTTCTCTCAGTGAATATGGACAGGAGGTAGAGGCTTATTAATTGCTCTGACATTTCTTTCTAATATATTTCAAGCTCAGGTGTTCAAGTGAGCATGTGTCAGGTTTTAATTATTGGCACTTGTTTGTTTCATAGGGCATATTGATATTTTGTACCTCTGGGTATAAGATATTCCTCTTCTTTTTCAGTTCCCTGGGTTTTAAAAATCATTAATTCTTTGGCTTTATAAAATATGATATACACCCTAAGTAAAAGATCTTCCTGGATACTTCAATTCATGGAGGAAAATTCTCTCCAATGATTTTTAGGGAAAAGAAGAACTTATCCTAAGATTATTCAATAGTAGGAGTTCTGAATTTTATTCTGAGCTATCAATTCCTTTGAACATCTCATCAAAGCTATGTAATCATTGGATAGAGAAATGCATCTACATGCATACGTATATGTTTTGGAATGCATTTATGAGTTAATGGACTGGCCAAAGCCCATTCATGAACTCTAAGTTAAAAACCACTACTTTGCAATGCTTTCATGAAGACCCTGGGAAATTTCTTTAGTTTCAGCCCATAAACTTGACATATCAAGAATTTTGGATGGAGAAGACACGTTTAAGCCTAGAGCACAAAGGTTCAATTCCTCTGCCACCTCAAAGTGAGAGTTCAGGGATTTTTTTTCACCCTAAGATCAAACCTCTAGGCTTAAGAGTTACATTTTATAACAGCTACCGTTACTGGCGTGCTCTCTTGAGTGCCAGGAACTGTGCATAGTATTTCAAAATATTTCATTTTTATAATACACTTTGAGATAGATAAAACCATTCTTATTTACAGAGGAATAAACAAAATAGCAGAGCTAAATGCCAGAGTCAGAAGAGAATGGAATTAGGCTAGCAGACAGGAGTTCTTCTGCTCTCAGTAGTTCACATTCCTCTTAGTTCATTCAACAACCATCTCTTAAGAGTGTACAATGGAATTTGCACTATGCTGGAGTATTAGGTGATCACCAGAACATATCGGATGTCATTCATGTCTTCAAAGGACTCATGGTGCCTTTAGGAACATAAGACAGAACAGTTTACTAATCTAAGCACCAGGCTCCTTGCTCTGAATGACACCAAAACAAGTCCTACTTACCTTTGTACTCAAGGAACCTATGATCTGCTTAGAGGACATTGCAAGTAAACATATGGTATTGACACAGAGGCAAATAAAATAATTGTTGAAGAACTGGTATGAATCCAGGGAGAGATGGTTTCACAGGAAAAGAGGTGGAGGGTGGCAGACTGGGCCTCTGGTCTCCATGTCTGTTAAGTTCCCTGGGGGCTCTGTGGGGACCTAGGCTAAAGAAGACGGAACATCTGTATCTCCAGACTTGTAGCACTGCCCTATACACTGGCCAGTGAGATTCTTGAATATAATGCCTGAGCCTTATTTGCCTATTAATACATTTTTTCAGGGCTTAACACAGTATTTGCCAAAAGGGGAGGTGCTCTCCGTGATGGTCGCATGGAGTTAGAAAGAAAACACAAAACCCAGAACCAGCACCCCTCAAAACCACCATGGCCACCATGAAAGAAACAGAAAAGCCTATTTACATGTGCTGTTGTCCTAAATGCTAATCAAGGATTCACTCTGGTCCTTGACCACTGGGACTTGACTGCTTAATGTGGGCATATTGAAGCAGACATAGGAAATGCTTTCTACGTATCATGGGCCTTCTTACTTTGTGAAAAAATAATCCAACTCATTGGATAAAACAATATAAAAAAGAATCTTTAATTAGTTATTTCTATTTCTATGGCTATGTTTTGTTTTGTAGATTTTCCTCTTTGGTACATGATGCTTTGGCTGATCATCATCTAAAAGAATGTTGATTTGCTTACTAGCTGTTATAAATTACTTCTCCATACACAGACCATCTTTTATTACTCTTTGGAGATGTAACACCTTTATAGATATAGCTGCTTTTATTTGTTCTTTGCCATAATTTCTAGTAATTTATTTTCATTATTGGCAATGCTTACATAATCCCACACTAACACCTACAGGAGTGAATCACAGTTCATCTTGCAGATTTATGGCATGCCTGCAGAACTAAATGCCTTCTGATGCAAACGTTAAGGATTAAATTATCTCCTAAAAGTCCCGCAATCAGGCCATGTGGTTTGGAGGTCAAAATTAAAAACAAATCCATTTGAACTCTTTTCTTCATTATTTAAATAATGAGACAAGCTAAGAAGGGTTGGGAATTGCGATTAGCAGGCAGAAAATCTATTTATTCCTAACACAGTTGAAACAGAAAGCTTCCACGCGTGGTAGGGTTCATGAATACTTTCAGAAGGTAAACTCTGTCCCCTACACTTTGACTAGCAATGAGCACACAGTTCTACAGGGCTGCCTGGGGTCTAGATCGTTTTCCAGAGCAACCACTTGGCTACTTAGTGCCACCTCTGTTTGCTATGGTTTCTGGTTGTGCTGTGCAGTCTTCCCCATTGAGAGCCATCTCCAGCATTCAATAGGAACTTAGCAAGTATTTTTATGGGGGGCGGGCTATATCGTTTTGTTTATGACTTCATCTTTCTTTTCTTCCTTTTTACCCCCTTCATGGCTTCTCCTCCCCTTTCTCATCTCTCTTTGTGGGTCTTTATTCCTATATTTCTCCTCTCTTCTATCTGACTCAGTGTCTGTGTCATTCTAGCTCCTGTCTTTTTTTTTTCCCCATCCGTCTCTCTCTTCATATATTTATTACATGTTCCCAATTGCTAGGCACTGGGTTAGGAGTTGGGGATTATAAAGATCATGAATAAGACAGTTTATGCTATCCAGAGTTGTCAGTCTAACAGGGTAGGGGTTGAGCAGAAGGAAGGGGGCATGGAAAAAGTAACAGTAGCAATTACTAGAGGCATAAAAAAGATGTTAAAGTAAAACAAGTATGTAACTCTGAAAAAGACCAGGATGAAATGAAATCTGAACTAAGTCTTTAGGCATAAACAGGAGTTTTCCAAGTGAACAGTGGCGGGGGAGGGGGTACCAGGAGAGAGGCCATTCCAGAGGGCACAGCATGTGCAAAGGTATGGAGAAAATATCAAACATGGTGTACATAGCAAACAGGGCATCTATATTTAGTCCACCCAACCAGAAATGGAGGCTCACAGAGAGCAATGGTATCTAAAACCCAATAGTAGTCCTCACACACACGCCTATGTAAATCTCGGGCAACTGGTATATTTCTTGATTTGCTTTTGTTTTCCCAATAACCACTCTGAAAAATATGTAGCGTAGCCATGCTGGGAAGCCGTTGTCCCCCTCAGTCTGGATCCATGGGTTGGGCCCATGGATCTCTGACCACAGGGATTTATGCTAACTCTTTCCTAAACTGAAAGTAGAAGCCAAATGTTGGAGATGTGAGGACAGCCAATATACTATTCCACTTTGCTTCCTATGGAGTTTGGAACCAATTAAGACATAGAGAAAGAATAAAGCAAATGGGATTCCCAATATGCCCCCTCCCACCTTTTTTTTAATAAAGGATAGTTTGGAGAATGTGACTTAGGCACATGGTAATACTGAACTTCTCGGTTCCTTATGCCAGAATCTGCGAGGCTTACCTGCCCAGTGACAGGCAGGACTAGAAAACCCTGGGTTTCCCTGCAACCCTGAGGAGATGGGTTATCAGACCAGAGTTCTTTGCAGGCAGGCAGAGGAACGGGAAAATGGGGCTGAAGTATTCCAATAGCCATGCAAAGAATTTCACCCACTGTGGAATAAGATAAGTGAGTGTGTGGGGAGGTGTCATAAGAGCACCATTTCCATTCCATGGAAGGCTGAAGCCAGGTAGCAGAATATTGCACCACCAGCTCTGAGTCCAGTATCTGTCATCCCTCTTCCTCATGGGAAGAAACTGGCACTTGGGTGAGATTGTGTGTGTGTGTGTGTGTGTGAGGTGGTTGGTCTTGTGATGTTTTATATTCGAGTCCCTAGCATGACATGATGTACACACAGTGTCTGTAGCTGCAGTTGCCCTTCACGTGGAAGCACTATGAGTTGAGCCCAGGAACCTTCTAGATCTGTGACTCTAGATTATGGCACTCTATTAAAATAAGTGGGTTTGAGAAACACCAAGGTTATGGGGTCAAATAGTGTGAGAGATTCAGGTTTTCAGAAGAAGTCTAGAATTGAGCACAAGACTGGAGATGTGTGACAGCGCGAGCTCTGGAGCGGGCTACACGTTTGGAAGGAAGGATCTTGGATTGTCACTGACAGTTTGAGGGTCTGTTCAGTACATTTGGCTCTGGTAACATATAACTGCACTCTATCAAGCTGACAGCCCCCCCTCTCAAGGACCCTTTGCTTCTCCTCTGCTGTAGATTTTGTTGGGTGCTGTGTTCTTTCAAGATTAAGACAGCTACCGTACTCTAGCTTTGAGAGATGCCGGCATTTTTGTGCCCTTGGTTTTTTCCAACAGTTGAAATGAGATTTACAATTTAATTAGTAAGGAGCTGTAATCCGTCAGCACACCATGCCTTTAATGGCTGCCGAGGCATACCTGCAGGGAAAAGGGGACTGCAGCTCTCCTGAAGAGGGGCTGGCTACCCGGGGCTAGAAAATGTATCGAGACCCTCACATTATTGCCTTTCTGGTCCTGTGCCTTTGTGCCCACAGTCTCTGTGCTTTACACCCTTGCTCCTGCCCAGAGGAGACATTTTTGGCCCATTGGCCCAATTTTTCCTGCTTCCGCTCTTCCTCAAAGGCAGTAAATCTCTATTGCGGGCGAGCATACCAACCACTTGAGAAGGGGAGGTGGTGCTTGTTCAAAGTGCAGAGTCCTGGGCTGCACGTTAGAGTCCAGTGTATTAGGTCTGTAATATAGTATAGGAATCTCACTTTGAACTAGCACCCCCAGAGACTCTGAGACACGTAGTCCATACAACTTCCTTTGAAAAGCACTGCTTAAGTATGGCACTCTTAAGCAGCACATACCCTGCTTATGCTCATTTTGGTATGTGGTCTTGGTCCACCTCCAATTTCTCATCTAGGTGCTGAAAACCAGAAGGGACTGGGTTCCTCTAGCTTGAGACAAGACGTGTTCCATGATGGACACTGAGGAGGAATATCGAGCTGGAGAGGCGTTTGGAGATAAAAGGGACAACTTAATCATGTTGCTAGCACACATCTTCCGTAAGGGTAGAAGTTCGTGGTGTGGTTCAGCTCTGCCCAGTTCAGCAGAGAGCTACTCCCAGGCTCTGTGCTCCATGGTGGGTATCCAGCCCTCTAAGAACTTGGGGGTTTTAGAGTGGTTGGTGTCGGAGTCTTGTTTTTCTTCCCCGAGCAGGCTGCCATGAAGCTGGTAGGCTTCCGTGGTCGTGTTGTCCATGATGTGACTTTTTTGGTTTTGATTAGCAGTTGGAAATGTGGTCTGCAGACCTGACTTTGAGACATTCTATGGACTACCTGCATCTGTTTAGGGATATTTGCCCAGATATCAAGTCTCATTAAACTGCTGCGGTGATCTCCAGTTTGGGGGAAAACCTCCATCAGTCATCTTGTTTCAAGGGATCCTATTACTTCTGGGGGTATTGATCACAGGACTTCTGAATTTCTAGAACCATCTGTAATTTTATTTCCTTTTTTTTCTGGTATTCTCTTGATTTTTAACTTTTCTCGTACTGTTTAATTCTTCTAGAATACTCCTTTACTAATATTTATTTTGTTTTTAATACTCTCAAACATTTTTCTTTGTCTTTTTAATATGTCTATTTAGTCTTACTTCATATTATGCTATTCTGTCTTTCTTGCTCACTTTTCAAGTTTTAATTTTATCTATTTAATTTGATCATCTCCTGGCTATGGCTTTTTGTAAACAGTGAAATTGAATTTTGGGTGAATCTTTTGCATTTTTATTTAGTAGAGGAAAGTTACTCTCCAGTTAGACAGATCTGTTGTACCAATTTTTATGACTTGCTTTGTCATCATCTCAGATCCCTATTTATACCTTCTTTATAAGGAGCATATTTCCCTTAGGAGTTGTTTGAAATCCAAACTGTTCACTATATGCTGCTCTCAGGGAAGGTTTATGAGAAGCTAACTTTGGTTAGGGGGGTGCTGGTATAGTGCTAGCCTATCAGCTGTTTTCAGTATGGACTGGACTGCAAGGTGGTGTGACCAGAAGGCCAGTAACTTAAAATTCCTGAAATAGTAATTTTTTTAAAAGTTATTTTTTTTATTTGACAGAGAGAGAGAGAGAGAGACAGCGAGAGCAGGAACACAAGCCGGGGCGTGGGAGAGGGAGAAGCAGGCTCCGTGCTGAGCAGGGAGCCCAATGTGGGGCTCGATCGCAGGACCCTGAGATCATGACCTGAGCCGAAGGCAGATGCTTAACCGAGTGAGCCACCCAGGCGCCCCAAATAGTAATTTTTATTTAAAAAATTGTGTGCTTTACAAACAATGGATCATGGAACACTACATCCAAAACTAATGATGTAATGTATGGTGATTAACATAACAATAAAAAATAAAAAAATTGTGTGCTTTAGTAAAAGGAAGACCACATGTAGTATTAACAATTACTATTATTATTGTTTATGGCAGGTGAGAAATGTTCATTACCTTCCTAGGTGCCCTTTGGAAGAAGTTGTTAAAGTAAGCTTCATTGTCAACCCTTGTGTCTTAGACAGGAATGGCCCTGGATCAGTTTTTAAGATTGTTTCACTTAGAACAGTTTGGGGTCCTGTCCAAAGACCTGGGGGGGGGCGGAATCTGTTCCCATGGTACCCAAAATGTTGACACCAATTTCCTCATTTGCAAGGATGCTGGCTGTAATTGAGTAAAAGGATCCTGTTTTCAAGCAAAAGAAACTTAAACAATAATCAGATTTGAGACAGTGGAAAGATGAGACTAGTGGAAGTCTCTGTGTAAGTATCTCCGGAAGTTCAGTGTACTCAATAGTTACCACTGAGCCCTCAGCCTGGTTGGGAATCTTACAAGTGACATCACCCTTTTTGGTGCTGGTTCTTGTTCTTTGTGATTTACAGGTCTCTGGTCATCCATGTGATACTTTTAAACCCACTTTAAGCCCATTTCCTGGTCTGCTGAAGGCTCCAAACTGATGTTATCTTCCATGTTTGAAATAAAATAGGGAACTGGCTTTTAGAGACACCTATTTAATCACTTTAGATGAATTGTGTCTTTACCTTTGTATGGGCATTTGTAACAGAATTTATGGACACTCATGTATCCTGTTCTTCCACTTAATGTAGCCTTACTTTAAAGATTGGCCAGTCTGACCCCTGTAATAATAACTAACCTATCAATGATTAGAGGTGTTTTTTTTTTTTTTTTTGTCTACCCAGCATCTTCTCTTATTTCTTTAGGTTCAAGTGCCCTGTCTTAGAGTTCTTTTTTTTTTTTTTTTTTTTTATTTATTGAGAGAGAGAGAGAATGGTAGAGAGAGAGCATGAGAGGGAAGAAGGTCAGAGGGAGAAGCAGACTCCCTGCTGAGCAGGGAGCCCGATGCGGGACTCGATCCTGGGACTCCAGGATCATGACCTGAGCCGAAGGCAGTCGCTTAACCAACTGAGCCACCCAGGCGCCCCTGTCTTAGAGTTCTTAAAAGAAACAGAACCAATAGGTTATCTCTATCTCTATCATCTTGCTATCTCTATCTTTAGAGAGATTTTAAGGAATTGGCTCATGCAATTGTTGGAGGCTGGCAAGGCCAAAATCTGCAAGATGAGCCAGAAGGCTGGAGACCTAGGGAAGAGTTGACATTTCAGTTCAAGTCTGAAGACAGTCTGAAGGCAAAATTCCTTCTTTCTTGAGGGAGAGGAGTTGAAGTGGGAGGGACATCAGGTTTTTATTTCCTCTTAAGGCCTTCAACTGTTTGGGGAAGGCCCACTCATTTTACAGAGGGTGATCTGCTTTCTCAAAGTGTACCTACTGATTTAAATCTTAATCTGAAACACACCCTCAGAGCAACATCAAGATTAGTGTTTGATCAAATATCTGGGTACCATGGCTTAGCCAAGTTGACACATACAATTAACCATCACATACCACAACTTCCTTTTCAAGAACTGCTCTCCTGACCCTTATTCCATATGCTTCTGGTGGGACTGACTTCCTTTTCCAGCTCCAAGCGTGAGCATGTGACACAGGCCCAGCCAATCAGAGCATCAGATTACCCTGGCCAAAGAGATGGCTTCAAAAATGAGCACAAGACCAAACCCAGACCCATAAGAGCCCTTTATGGCATTTCTGCTACCACTACCAGGACTGAGGCCTTTGTTTCATTCTTAGAGTCTGGGTGCTAAGGGCTGTAAGCCTAGAGATGCAGGGGACCATCTTTGCCCGCACATGGGGAAAGCTTGCTGGAGAATTAAGCCAACTCAGGAGACAGCAGGGCTGAGAGATGAAAAACAAGAGATAATTTCTTGCAGACATTATATAAACATTATTTTGGAAACCTGAATTCAGCTATCTCGATCCATGGATTTTTTTTTTTAAGTTATGTGAACTAATACATTCCTCTTTCTGCTAAAGCTAGTTAAATGTGAGTTTCTGTCACTTGCAATGGAAATAGTTCTGATTGATACGCAATATGCTGGGCACTATTCTAGGTTCTTCCCAGAGGCTGCCACTTCCAACAATTTTAGCTGTTTCCTTTCATATTTATCTCCACATATCTAAATATGCTTTTATTGCTATTTCTTGACTGGGTTGATTTTACTCAGTAGGGATGGATTTCCGGTCAAGGTGATAGAGGATTCCTTCCTGCCTCTCCCTTTCTCCTTCCTCACACCCACTCACTCTACGGTTATATTACATATTATCATTAATGATTATATTATTATAGTTCTATTAATTATTATTAAACATCTGTCTTCCACCCAGACAGAAATTTTGCAAGCAATCACAATCATTCCTTCCATTCTTTGTTACATCTTCTCCCAAAAGCTACCATCCTGCGTCTCTAGACTAGTACAGAGCTCTTGTACAGAAACTTCCTGGGCATGTGTAGGAGAACCTATATTTTCAATTCCAAGTCTTCCTTTCTTGACTTTTCTCTCTTAGTTTTTTTTAAAGCTACTATAGCCCAGTAGCTTCCTTTGACAAGGCTTCCTAGGAAGTAACAGTTTTTTAGTCCATGCATATCCATATATGTTACTATTCCCTATTTATAGAAGCATACCCAGTTTGTTTGGTGGGAGAATTATCAATCAAAAATAAATTTCCTGTAGAATTTTACAAACATGGCTCCACTTTCTCCTGGGATCCAGTATTGCTTTTGGGAAGTCAGGTGCTATTTTGATGAAAGCAATTATGCCTTACTGTTTATACCTGGAGTTGCCTGACTCCATGATTATGTGATATGCAGTTAAAAAAATTACTGCAATGGGTGTCTGTGGGCCTTTTCAATCTTAAGACTTTTGCCCTTGATTTTGCAAAGCTTATTTTTATACTATTTTCTTATAACTTCCCATTATCTATTTCTTTGTTCTTTTTCTAGAACTCTAATAATCACATATTGGACCCGTTTTATTGGTCCTCTAATTTTAAAATATTTTCTCTACTTTTCCAATGCTTTAGCTTTTGTTCTATTCTTTTGGGGAGATTTCTTTGACCTTGCTTTCCATTTCTTTTATAAAGTATTTATCCCAGTTATATTTTTAATTTTAAGGTCCTCTGCTTGTTTGGTTTTTTAAAAATATCATCCTTTTCTTAGTTTACAGATGCATAGCTGTGCTCTTTGATGATATTAATTTCAATTATTTTTGTTTTGTTTTGGGTGTCACCTAAATGTCTCCATTTCTTCAGAGATCTTTTTTTTTTCTATTTGGTGGGGGGGCTGTTGGCTTTGAATTCACTTTTTCATATTGAAACTTTCTTTTCAAGCACTTATGATCCTGAGTTTTCTATTCATATGTATAAGTGAAGCTCTAGATGGAAAACTGATTGCAAGGGTGTGTGTGTGTGTGTGTGTGTGTGTGTGTGTGTGTGTGTGTGTGTGTATGGAGAGAAAGAGATAAAAATAGGGCAAAATATTGATAATTATTGACTTTAGTTAGAGGGTATATGAGAGTTGTCTTATTCTTTGAAAATTTCTGAAGGGTGAGATTTTTGATCATAAAGAGTTGGGAATGACAAAAACAAAACAATAAAAAAATACACAAAAGAATCATACTCAAGTTTGTTCAACACCAAAATATCACAAAAGCAACTTAAAGATGGTCCAGAAACTATCCAGTGAGCTCTGCATGTCAAACACTACCTACTTTGTTAATGGGAATTGGCCAACCCAGACAACAACGGGGGTCATTGGCAAATAATCCTGAAGGTCTTTCCACATAGACACTTTCTGCAAAGTCAAGATAAAATTTAGGACACTACCTTTATGTAGGGAAAGGAAAGATATATGGAGAAAAATTCTAAAAATCCTGTTAAAGGAAGTATCATTGAAGGGAATGGAATCTTTTATCCGGAGAACAGATGAGTCCAGGATAATGATAGTATCTTCAGTACGTCAATTCTCAATACCAAATACTCAAAGGCAATTACTCTTATTCTCTGTACCAATAGGGCAAATATGGAGTGCTTGTGTAGAAATTTCAAGGAAGAATTAACCAGAATTTTCTAGAAATGGAATGTATGACCTTGTCCAAAAAAGAAACCCAAACTGTTGAATGTGCCCAATAAACTGGAAAACTGTTTACCATCTATTTGAAAGGGAATGGGCTAGACAACCTCAATAATCATCTTTTACACTTTTAAAGTCTGGTGACTCTGTATAAATTACAAACCAATCTTAAGATAGAGACAACCAGGGATGCCTGGGTGGCTTGTTTGAGTAAGTGTCTGACTCTTGATTTTGGCTCAGGTCATGATCTTGGGGTCATGAGATTGAGCCCTGCATTGGGCTCTGGGCTGCTGAGTGTGGAGCTTGCTTGGGATTCTCTCTCTCCCTCTGCTCCTCCCCTGCTCTCAAATGTGCTCTCTCTCCCTCAAAAAATAAAAATTAAAAAAAATAAAAAAGATAGAGCCAACCAAAAGCATTAGAATAGGAAACCTAAACCAAAATGATTTGATATGCAGGTATGCCTGTTTTCAGGGAAATACTCTTGCCAGGACATTCACCCATGTTCTGCTCCCATCTCTAGTCACTGCCTGGGCACATAGGGTTCTGTCTACACATGGACAAAGAGGGCAAAGAGCTTGGCAGACAGTGTGTAAACTCAAGAAATCATCTGCCCCCAGAAGAAGGAGTTCAGTGTGGAACTAGAAGGCAGCACAGGTCCCCTCTTTTCCTCCCCCACAAATCATTAATGTGAAGGATAAGACATGAGAACAAAGAACAATGACTGGGTGATTGACTTTGCTCAAACACAACGTTTTACTAGTTCATTTTCTGCATCTCTTTCCCCTTTCCACCAGGCTTCCTAAAGTACATGGAGAATTTTCAGGAAGTAGGATGAGAGAGATCTTTATCAAATCCTTTAACCAATAAGTATGTGTAAAAAGCTCATTTTATGGTGTAATGTAGAGTTAGAGAAGACATTTAAGACATGGTCCTTATACTCAAGTTATTTAAAACCTGAAGACAAATATAACCAGTTGGAAAATTTACTTCTCCTTGAATCCTGTAAGTAGAGGGGAGGTCCCTTTTCCCCAGTAGTCAGACCAGTGACCAGCAACCCCATGTGTGTCTAGAAGTGGGAGCACAGAGCGTATGGCGATGCACAGAAATAAACAGAGGTAAATGCAGAAAGTCTGTGATCTCAGCTTTTCATGCGGTGATGGCTTCCTTATCCCAGCAGCAGGGGCTGCAGTTTCTCATATGTCCAGACTTGAGATGCTCTCCCAGCACATGCTCTGTGTGGCTGGCAAAGAAACTCTGATTGCTTTGTTTCCAGGCATTTGCATGCACCTGTTGAAAAGGCCACTCTCATGCTCACCCAATACATAGAGAGAAACTAGGAAGTGGAGACCCTGTGCTAGAGCCCCGCAGGTACATCCTATTGTGCTGGGTCTGGGCTCATTTCTTAGCAGGATGCTGAAAGGGGACTAGTGCACACCTGTGCCTTCTGCTGATGACTTCCTGTGTGTTGTGATGCTTGTTGGGCTTGTTGCTTTTCCCCTCAAACCCTTGGCATGGTAGATTATATTTCTTCCCTTGGATAATTTATTTTCCTCTCTGAGTTACCATGTAGTCATCTGTAAAATACTGGGGATGGTGCCCAAGGATTTCTGGGGGCTGAAAAAAAATGTATGTCCTGTGATATAGTGATCCTTGTGTTGTTCAGATACTATATTTTTTAAATTTAAAATTTTTTTAAAAAGATTTTCTTTATTTATTTGAGAGAGAGAGTGCATGGGGGGTGGGAGAGGCAGAGGAAGAAGCAGACTCCCGCTGAACAGGGAGCCTGACACAACGCGGGGCTCGATCCCAGGACGCCAAGATCACGACCTGAACCGAAGGCAGATGCTTAACCAACTGAGCCACCTAGGTGTCCCTCAATACTATACTTTAAACAACATGATCCCATTAGTGATTTCTACTATTGAACAAAGCAAAAATAAAGCTAAAGAAACCAAAAACCACCTTTTAGGTGACTTAATGAAGGCTGTTACCCACTTTGATCTCCAGATTTACAGCCATTCTCAATCTTATTTTAAAAATTAAAGGAAATTTACTGTAAATTATTTTACTAATGTACAAAATGGGGCTCGATCTATTTAGTGTAGCGTTTTCAGCTGCAGATTCCACATAAAATCTCTTTAAAACATCACAGTATAATGTACATGATATGGAATTTTTTTCCTTTAATTTCTAGGAATAACAGATACCTTTCTGTTGATTTGCTAACTGCCAAGGAGATTATAAATATTCTTATTATTTTCCACAATTAGGAATAATACAAAGATCCCCGTTTAGATTTTGGGAGGTGAAGCCACCCCAACTATTTTTTCTTCCTCCATCTCATATCTGAATTAATAGAGCTTGAATTCTCGTAAGAGAAAGTAGATGTGGTTATAATTATAAAGCACTGCTTCAGCTCTGAGTGGAATTTGTCAGTAGGATCAAAAAACTGAAGGTGACAAAGGCCAGGATGAACACATTTAATCTGGCCCAAATCAACTTACTCTGCATAACATAAGGAATCAACATCTTCTAAAAAGACAAAGGACTAAAAAATAATTTAGGAAGAATTTTGCATAGATGCTTTGCAATGGGTTAGGTAAAACTTGAAAAGAACAGAGAATGCATAGAAAATTTTAATTGTTAATTTTGTGTTTGTGGTAGGCCAGGAAGAAGGGAAACATTTATTGAGTGTGTATTCTGTGCTGTCTCCCACGCTGGTATTTTACTGATTATCTTTTTTTAAAAATTTTTTTAAGATTTTATTTATTTATTTGAGAGCGAGAGAATGAGAGATAGAGATCATGAGAGGGAAGAGGGTCAGAGGGAGAAGCAGACTCCCCACTGAGCAAGGAGCCCGATGTGGGACTCGATCCTTGGACTCCAGGATCATGACCTGAGCCGAAGGCAGTCGCTTAACCAACTGAGCCACCCAGGTGCCCTTTACTGATTATCTTTTTGATGCTTATAATGACTCTATGGGTTTGTGTTACTTTCCCTTTTTCCTAAAAGAGAAAACTGAGGATCAGAGATTATTACCCATGTGAAGCTCACCCCCCAAAAAGTGTATCATTCTTTTGAATAATATGGGAGTAATTAATTCCTGAAAGGAAGATAAAACCTTTTTAGGGAAATTATTTATTTAGTTATGAAATAAAGGCAAAGGAATGGGGGGCTCAACTTGCTCAGATCTGTGCCTTTATTCCAAAGAAGCATAGCTAATGATCCTGGTGGATATTGTGGGATTTGGGCTGGTGGATCCCATTTTAGAAACAGTAAGAATTTGGCCTTACAGTATCAGTGAATATTTTGAGGGGCAGAATTGACAACAGGTGTTGCTAAACACAAAGTACAAACTAAAACTTTCACTTGAAAATCAGCAGAACTTTAAGAGATTCCAGATGCTCCAAGTTTAGTTGAGGCTGGGGAAGAGTTGGGGAAGCAGGTAGAGATTCAGAGACGGTATTTAGAGCTTGATGTATGAGAAAGAGCTCTTGAGCTGTTGTCCAGAGGCCTGAATCGAAATCCAGCTCCAGCAGTGATTTAATGGTGTGATCCCAGGCAATTCACGTCATCTTTTTTTGTATTTCCTTTTATATAATATAGTTGTCATCTTGCTCCCACCATGTGGTTGCCATGAGAAGCAAAAAAAATATACGTGATTGTGGAATTGTGTTGTGAACATAAGCCTAAACTGTGTTCAACTCGGGAACATTCCAAGGCCTGGTAGGGCATATCTACCAATGATTTATTTGGGAAATAGCTTTTTTTCTTTTAGTCAAAAAAATTTTTTTATGTTATGTTAATCACCATACATTACATCATTAGTTTTTGATGTAGTGTTCCATGATGCATTGTTTGTGCATAACACCCAGTGCTCCATGCAGAACGTGCCCTCTTTAATACCCATCACCAGGCTAACCCATCCTCCCACCCCCTCCCCTCTAGAACCCTCAGTTTGTTTTTCAGAGTCCATCGTCTCTCATGGTTCGTCTCCCCCTCTGATTCCCCCCCCTTCATTCTTCCCCTCCTGCTATCTTCTTTTTTTTTTTAACATAAAATATATTATTTGCTTCAGAGATACAGATCTATGATTCAACAGTCTTGCACACTTCACAGTCCTCACCATAGCACATACCCTCCCCAATGTCTATCACCCAGCCACCCCATCCCTCCCACCCCCCACCACTCCAGAAACCCTCAGTTTGTTTCCTGAGATTAGGAATTCCTCATATCAGTGAGGTCATATGATACATGTCTTTCTCCGATTGACTTATTTCACTCAGCATAATACCCTCCAGTTCCATCCACGTCATTGCAAGTGGCAAGATCTCATTCCTTTTGATGGCTGCATAATATTCCATTATATATATATATACCACATCTTCTTTATCCATTCATCTATCGATGGACATCTTGGCTCTTTCCACAGTTTGGCTATTGTGGACATTGCTGCTTTAAACATCAGGGTGCACGTACCCCTTCAGATCCCTACATTTGTATCTTTGGGGTAAATACCCAATAGTGCAATTGCTGGATCCTATGGTAGCTCTACTTTCAACTTTTTGAAGAATCTCCATACTGTTTTCCAGAGTGGCTGCACCAGCTTGCATTCCCACCAACAGTGTAGGAGGGTTCCCCTTTCTCCGCATCCCTGCCAACATCTGTCATTTCCTGACTTGTTAATTTTAGTCATTCTGACTGGTGTGAGGTGATATCTCATTGAGGTTTTGATTTGGAGGAAATAGCTTCTTTTAAAGAAAGAGAAAGCTGAAATACTCAAGCTTGGTTCAAGAGTAGTGGCCATAAGGGAAGGTAGAGTGATTCAGAGCACAATACAACTTCTGTCTATCCAGCGAAGGGATGGGGTGAGGTTAGTTTCCAATAAATTAACAAGCCAAAATTTAAACCCATAGTGTCTCTCAAATATCTGGGAAATACTGGGACCACAAGGAAGGTTTCAGCAGGTCAGGGGCAGCAATTTCAGCAGTGATAATTTCAGCAGTGATGGGAAATGAACTTTGATGTCCTTCAGAACACTTTAATGGCACCCTCAACACATGAGCACAGAAAGGAGTGGGGTCCTGGAGAGGTGGCCACCCCTCTGGGCTTCAGTAGCGGTGGCTTTGGTGAGCTCCTATCAGCAGCAGCTACTGGAGATTTCACCAGCATGAATAAAAGTGGGAAAGGAAGGAAAACATATTTCTATGTGACTAAAAGGAAGGCTGGTTCCGGTAGCACAGCCGCAGGGAGTGACTCCCGTGCCAAGTGTGAAGGGAGGGCGGGAAGTTTGGTCAGAGGGTCCTCTCAGAGAAAGTGGGAAAAGAGCCTCCCAAAATGTTTATCATTTTATGACTTTTACTGTACTCCTATTTTTATTCCAGCAGGAATGGCATGAGAAACGTGAGTGATATTTTTAGGTAACTGTATACATGTAAGGGATTTTACAAGTTCACTTGTGCTTCTGTCTGCTAGGCAGACCTCAGAATGTGCATAAAGTTGGGAACAGAAACGACAAGCTTTTGTTTTATTGCTCAAAGCCAAGTTGCGTTGAGTACTTCTGGACCTCAGATTTGTATCTTTAAGTTTCGCTAGGTTTTTGTTTGAATAGTCAATTTAATGCTTTGAAATCAGATTTTAAAACAGTGTTAGTTTTTCACAGACCTGTACCCCTGAAACAAATAATACATTATATGTTAATTAAAAAATAAAATAAAACCTAAAAAAATAAAAAAGTGTTAATTTTGTCAGACTAAGTAGAAAATGCATAAAGTTTTAATAATTTAAAACAAGATTACTGTGCATTTAGTCAACAAGTATTTGCCGAAAAGGTATACTGCACCAGGCAAAGTGCCAGGAAGTCACTAACAAACATTTAGTGAGCACCTTGTGCTCATCACTGGGATAGAGTAAAGAAAGACAATGTCACTGTTCTCATGAAGCTTAATTTACATGAAGGGAGAAGTCAACCAACAAAGAAACAAATAAGAAAAAAAATCATACAGTAGTATAAGTACTAAGTTCCAGGTAGGAAACTTATAGAGGGAATATGACAGGGAGCAACAAGATTGATTGGGGCATCAGAGATGGTGTCATTTGCCAATATTTGAATGCTGAGGAGTCAGCCATATGAAGGAAGTCGGCGGCAGCACATTCCCGGCAGAGAACATGAGGACAAAAGCCATAAAGCTGGAATGAACTCGACCTCCCATTTGGCCTTAAAATGAGATTGCATAGCATAAGGTTGGAAAAGAAGGCAGGGGTCAGGATTTTGCGGGACTTTGCAAGTCAGGTTAAGGAGTTTGGGTTTTATTGTGATTTGATCTGTGGCTGCTATGCAGAGAAGCTTTCTGCACAGTGGGCGTAGAAGCAAGATGCTGTGACAATAATTCCAAAGAGAGGTGACCAAGAGTTGGCCACCGATGACAGCCATGAAGAGAGCGAGCAGGAGGAGGATTCAGGTTATAAATGAGGTAGAATTGATTGGGTTTGCTGATTAGATTCTATGTGGGGGTTCAGGAAAGACAGGACTCAAGGAGGCTTCCTTGAGAGTAGAAATGTGAACCAACATAGACATAGCCCTTACCTTCATGGGGCCTGGGGAGAAACTTTAATTAAATAGGTCCATAAAGACAATGGAAAAGTCTAACAGTGACAATGTTTTGGAGAGATTTTCAGTGTTGTGAGAGGGTTGAAAGCAAGACACAACTGGGTGAGGGAGATCAGGGAAGGCAGTATTTGGACTAAAACCCAACTCTGGAGCGATGTATGGAGGAAACATCGCATCTCCTCAAGCCTGGGATCCTCGGTCTTATTTGGGGGAGGCTGTTCAGTGAAGGAAAGAGTCAAACTTGTGCACAGAGCAACCTCACTCCCATACTCTCCTTCCCTTCTTCCCACAGCCTGCAAGATATAAAACAAGGTTTAAGAATGGACAAGAACCAAAGGGAAGAACTGTGTGAGCGTGTTTCCAGAAGCTGTTGGATTGTCCGGATTGTCAGTGCTGCCGGCTGCAGAGGTGGGGTGGGCCTGCTCCTTATACATCCCAAAGTCCACTGAAAAGAGCAAAGACTTCTATCTTTCCCACGGGTCTGCCAGCCAAGGGGTAGCAATGCCGTTTTTCTCTATCATTATTAGCTTGCAAGCCTTTCTTCACCCACGTTTGAGAAAAGTTTGAAAGGATTTCTTGCCTAGGATTTAGCATCAGAATCCTAAGTTTGATATCTGGCTCTACCACTCACTAGCTTGGTGCATGATGTTGGGTGACTTCCTCATCTTTACGCAGGGGTACTAGTAGTAACCACCCCATATTGTTGGGGGGCAGTGGGGAAGCTAGTGAATGCTAAATCCTTCACGTAGTGTCTGCCTCTTTGTAAGCAATGAGGAGGTGCCGTTCTAACAAATTACCACCAATGAGGGTGAGAGTGCAGGGGAGGCTAGTGGGCAGGGCTGGTGGGGGTGGGGGAGACCCAAGTCTGGGGATCCAGGTAGAAGGCTGTCACTCTAGAGTTGGTGTGAGGTCAGGAGGTTAGCAGCTGGGGAGGGGGGTAGTGGAAATTAAAGGAAGGGGCTGATCGTTTAGAACTGAGGGTGACTGCATATGGGACAGCCGGAGGGGAGATGGTCCAAGAAGATGGTCTCAAAAGACAGGTGTTCCTGTGATGGGCAGGAACAGAATACTTGGAGTTTGGCCATGACCATGTTAGCTGTAAAGATTTCATGGCAACATGCCTCATGGAGCAAACCTGTTTTTACATAGTAATGTTTGCTAACTTTGAAAAAGAAAAGAAGCTTGACATGCAGACGGCGTGAGTCCGTTCTCTTTCAAATGAGATAAAACTCTAATACTTTAATACTTATTGAGCCACTGTAAGATCTTCCAACTGTCATCTGTGGTGTAAACATTCACTTAGGGCAGGAGACGGTCATGTTTTCCCCCCCGGGAAGCGCCTAGATGAAAAGGAAGTCTATAATAATCAAAGGAAGACTAAAATTCTAATCCTTCTCTTGTCTCCAAAGGGAGAGGGGCAGAAAACTGCCATATAATCTGCTGTCTGAACCGCCCCCCCCCCCAGGGTTATTGTGCCAGGGCTGAGGGCCAGCTATGGGAGTACTTAATGGGACTCCTCCTGTGCGGGGGGGGTGGTGGCATCAACGGCTGCCCCCAGGAGGGTACAGAGAAGTGCTGTGTGATCATTCCAAAGGGGCATGGAAAGAGCTGTGAGCAGGAAGATATTGGAAAGACACCCCCGTCCCTGCCTCCAGGTCCAGGTCTGTACAGGGTGGTCAGAATTCTTGAGAATTCCCAGAGGCCATTTTAATATTTGAGCTCTTCTGCCATGGATTTGGCCCCACTAAGCTTCTGTGTTAGATGTGCAGACAAAGCCTTCTCTTCCCCCTCACCGGCGGTTCACACCATGAGTTGGGTAGAAGAACCAGGGCTAGAGATGAACCCGGGCCGTGTGTTTTCCCTGGGAGCTGCCCTTGCTTCCTTGAAGTGGAGGGTCAAGACTGTTGTGTGGAGCTTGTGACAGCCCTGCTGGGAAGCCAGGGGCTGAAAGAGGCCCTCGGAGAGGTTAACATTGACTTTCCACTCCGTTGTTGCTTAGTCTGATCAGCATCTCTCACAAGGCCAGAAGAAAACATCCTCTTGTCCTCAGATAAATTATCAGTTCTCCCATATAGAGACTGCCCACTCTGGGGAAGCCCAGGGTCATGCCTGTGTCCTGGCATAATTAAAAGTATCCTGGTTCCAGGGCGCCTGGGTGGCTCAGTCGGTTAAGCGTTTGCCTTTGGCTCAGGTCATGATCTCAGGTTCCTGGATCGAGCTCCACATTGGGCTCCCTGCTCAGTGGGGAGTCTGCTTTTCCCTCTGCCTCTGTGCTCTCTTTCTCAAATAAAATCTTAAAAAGATAAATAAAAATATCCTGTTTTGGATGACAGATGATATGGCCACCCTCCCCTTAGTGTTGTCCTGTCTCACTGTACAGATCATCTATCTGGAGATGGGCTAGCTGAACCCACTGTTGCTTCATGCCTGGGATTTTGCCTTTGCTCTGCCTGCAAAAAAAAGCTGTCCTCATGGATTCCATGTTGAAAGGGTGACTCAAATCTTAGCCCTGCCTTGGAGAGGTGTCTCTCCTGTGGAGCCCAGAGAGAATTGCACTGTGGCTGGCATGACTCTGAATTGTTCTATTTCTGAGCACCAGAGAGTTATACTTAGAATAATGTGTCTTAGCCATTGCCCTGAGTCCCGAGGGCCTGACTGCCTTTCTTAGAGGAAGTTTGTGAGTCTTGCTCAAGCTGGTGGTGGGTACAAGTATGGGTGGGGTGGGGTGGGGTGGGGATTGTTGCCACCAGCCTAGGTCTTCTCAGTAACCTTCTAGAAGGCAGTCAGGTCTTAATTCTTTTATCCTAACTATGCATAGAGTTTAACGAAATATCAGAAGTATGTATGTAGCAGTTAATAAGAAATAAATGCAATTACAACAGCATGAGAATTACTTCAATCTCATGGCTGTGCCCCTGGACTTTACTGAGCAGACTAATTTTTGTTCAGTAGCCAGAAATGCTGCTTGCACTTTACTGAATCCAAGGCACTATTGCCCCCTGATGTTATTTATAATTTTTTCTTCCTTTATTAAAGTTTTTTTTTATGAAGCAAGGCTTTATAAAGAATTTTTTTATAAAGGTAGTTATTATTGAAATTAAGATGAGTAATTGACCCATAATCTACTGAGAAAAATTGTTTGCTTTTACAATTATTACAATATTTTTGTGTAGTCTTCAGGCTTACAGTTAATTGGTTTTTGGTGGAAGGAAGAGGCAGCTTAGTTTTAACTGGTTCCCTGGATTGATTATAGTTACATCTCTAGACAGCATCTTGAAGAATGTGTTTGTATGAATATCTGTATTCAGACAACCATTCCAATGATTAATATAATTACATCAGTGGTGGTTAAAAAAATGACAACACATCTGAACAATTTAGTAAAACAAATACAGTTCTAGATTAAAAAAAAAAAAACCTTTTTTCTTATTGTCTTCCAACAAAAACTTCTAACTTCGGTCAAAGATAAAAACTACATATTTTGCTTCTTAAATTTACCTAGTCAGTACAGCTGAGGGATTTTTCTTTTTTTTTTTTTTGACCTGAGAGAGCCAGCCTGTTTTTCAATCACTAGCAAGCTACCTAGCATGGGAGATCCCACCACAAACTGGTGGTTCCCAGACATCTTATAGAAGCCCCTCAGATGTACATAAGGCATATTCTTTGTGGTAAGTTGCACAAATGGCCACAGATTCCTCCACTACCTATATCTACACCATTGCTCTATCACTTGGTAGCTCTTCCCATCCAGAAGCAGAGCCTTAGCAAAAATGACAGAGACTTGCAAAAACACCAATGCATTAGGCCTTGTCATCTTGCTGCTCTTGGGGACTTGAGCTGCCACTTGAAGCCTGGGCCAGCCTTCCAGGTGATAGGAGACATGTGGCTCAGTCACCCTGCTCACCCTGGTGGTTAGCTGACCCCCAGGAGCATAATCACCCAACTCACTACCTGTGGTCCATCTTTGCATGAGTGAACACAGCACAAGCCTGCAGAAGAACCATCCAGCTGAGCCCAGCCCAATTTGCTGACCCTCAGGATTGTGAGCTGAGTAACAGAGATTTAGGCCACTAAATGGAGGAGGAGGGAGGGGTTGTTATGTAGCAAACCAAATGATAGAACTCTTTGCTGGTTTGAAATCTCCTGCAGGGAGAGCCAAACCCAAGAGGGAGAAATCAACTTGTTAGGTATATGCTATGCGCCAAACATAGTACTCAGAGCTTCATGTGTGTTATTTCATTTCAAGCCACAAAGTAGGTATTCACCATTTCCATTTACAAATAGGTAAATGAAGACTGAGGGAGTCCATTAGCTTGCCTAACTTTGTAAGTGGTAGAACCAGGATTCTAACCCAGGTCTATTTTGCCCTAATGTGGCTTTGCCCAGAAGTAGACCTTGAATTAAGGATTCAAGTACAAGTCATTTATTTGGGAGAGACAGAAGACAGAAAATGAAGGGCACACATCTAGTAAGCCAGTAGTGTGGGCAATAGGCCCTTCTCCCTGCTATGTAGCACACATCCCAGAGCTCCTCCAGCAAGGGGGAGAGAGCTGGTGTATTTACACACCACCTCCTCTAGTCATTGGCCAAGGGAGCCAGAGGGCAGTGATATGGTGTATGTGTGTGGGGCATGAATTATCCAGCGCTGCATGGATGTGGGGTTCTGGTTTTGACAGTCATAAAAATCACCCAAGCAATGAGATCCAGATGCTGGTACTGGTGATTCTGGATATGTGCTAGGCCCGAAGGGATATGAATTGGTCACTGAAAGGGTTTGCTGATGCCTCCCCGGATCATGTGTTCTTTGTTTCAGCTATTTTGACTATTAGCTGCTATTTCATTTTTATACAATTAATTTGCTATGCGACAGAGAGACACACACAGAGACCACCACATACAGAGAGAGACACAGACAGTAAAGATATAATTGCCACCTAAAATATCTAGTGGTTTAAGTCCAGCAAGTTAATTGGTGGTGAGAGTTGGAATCTCTGTGGTCTGAGCAAGTTGGCCCACAGCCAGTCAACCATGTAACATCAATGGTGAGGAATAACTTAAAACCATTAAGAGAAAAACGTGTCTCCTGCTCTCCTCTACGGTTTATCTTTTAGTCAGGCAAAACTTTAGATATGCTTGATATAATTAGTTTGCTTACTTACTCATCCCTCTATCATATCATTTCAGCAGCTACCTACTTACTGAGCTCTAATGCTTCTGCGCACCGAAATACTCCCTTGAGCCCAACATACACGGTGTCTGTATTTAGGAATAAATCAAACACAATATTATTTCATAGAGAAATAGGACCCTTGTTGGATTAGTTTGTGAGGGCTTCCATAAGAAAATACCAGATGGGGTGGCTTAAACAACAGAAATTTATCTTCTCACCATTCTGGAGGGTAGTTCAAGGTGTCAGCACAGTGGATTTTTCCTGAGGCCCCTCTCCTTGCCTTGCAGACAGCAACCTTCTCATGGTGTCCTCACATGGCTTCTTCCCCCGTTTACACGCACCTCTGGGGTCTCTCACTCTTCTTGTGAGGGCCCAACCCTATCAGCCTCATTTTACCTTCGTCACCTCTTCAAAAGATCCTGTCTCCAAATACAGTCTCAAGGATTAGGACTGCCTATATGACCCCATTTAATGACCTCTTTAAAGATCCTATTTTCAAATGCAGTTACATTCTGAGGTGCTGGGAATGGGACTTCAACATAGGAATTGTGGGAGGATACGGTTCAGCCCGTAACACTTGTATATCAATCTACTTTTATTGGGAAATCCCTATTACCTCACTTTAACTACTTAGTAGTTTATTCACTAATTTATTTAATAGGTCTTCCGTGTCCAAATACTATGTTCTTCCTCTTATTGCTAGGGAGGATGGAATGAAACGTTTTAACAATAGATGTTGGGTTAATGTGTTTCCACTTCTACAATATTTTTTGGGAATTTTAGAGAAATTCAGCCTTGGTAGAAAGGAATGAATAAAAAATTCGGCTTCTGTGACAGCTAGGAAAGGAAGATATTTTGCCAGGAGAATAACTGAAAGCTCCCCAGATGACATCATATCTGAGAAGATTCACTCTACTGGTCTGGACAATCTGCCTTGCTTCTCCATGCCTCTGGAAAACTAAATAAAGGAGAAGGAACTTACATTAGAACCCAGGTAACTGGGCTGTATACCACAGGGCATTTTCTGACTGAAGTTTGTAGGTTACTGAGTAGTATGTGTTAACTGAGAATATTGTTGAAGTTCATTTTTTAAAAGATTTTATTTACTTATTTGAGAGAGAGCACAAGAGAGCGAGAGCATGCATGCACACACAAGCGAGAAGAGAGGTAGAGGGAGAGAAGCTCAAGCAGACTCCCAGCTGAGCATGGAGCCTGATGCAGGGCTCGATCCCATGACCCTGAGATCATGACCTGAGCCAAAACCAAGAGTTGGACGCCCAACCGATTGAGCCACCCAGGCGCTTCTGAATGTTGTTGAATTTCTTGTTGTTAACCTTGAACTTCAGAACTTCTACACAATTCCTTATTAAGCTTTGTTGGCAGCAGTGTGTGGCCCAGTTCTTGGGCACGACCTGTCCAGGCTCACTAAGGAAAGAGGTAGGAGTCTTGTCCCTCAGGGCTGTTACTGTTTGTAGAAGTTTTCTTAAGAAGCATTGGAAGGGTGGCAGGGGTGGAGGGGTGTCTCCAAGTCCCAACTTGATTTGTTAAAGACATTTCTTGTTTTAAAATTAAAATACCAAACTAAAGATGGTTTATCTTTAAGTAGTCCTCAAATGCAAAATAAAAGTTTTGTAAAAATTGTGTCATACAAAGAGTGATTCACTATTGACCTTAAGTTCTACCTTGTCTAATTATCAATGGAAGACTCTGAGGTATGCCTTTAGAGTACAACATGCACACTCTTCATTATTTCCTCTATATACCTGTCATTATTCTTGAAATCCTTTACTGTGCTGGAGATTAACCTTCAAGTTAAAGCACTAAAGGGATATAAATGGGAGGGGCCGCATGTTTACCAATATCCACCAGCTCTTTACACAATTTATTAGATTTGCTTTAGAATGAGGTTCTGAAGGAAGGAGACATGAGCAGGTAAGTTTTGTTGAGAGAGGGGGCTGGAAGTTTGGGAGACTATCTAGGAAGACAGATTTCAGAGGGTCCTCAGGGTGGGTTTAGCTGGCCTTCAATGCCTGAGTCCAGGCTATGAAAAGCAAGGGAGTTAGCAATGAAAGGGAAGTTCTAAGTTCATCTCTGATCACTTCAGTTTTGTGTTTGGCTGGGCATTTTGAAGACTCCTTTCCCAGGTAAATGTCCAAGTGGAGGTCTTCTTCACCCATCCTGGTGAATTTACCTTTGGTCATTTCTCTTATGGCCTTGTCTGCCTCCAGAAATTCACCCTCATTAATGGGTAGAGGATGATAGTGTCTATTTTCTCCAAATTCTACCTTTGGACTTCTTTTCCTTGTACCTCTACTCAAGTGTAAGAAGTAAGTCTTCATCTGTTTGCAGCTTTGCAGTATAATCAGCATTAGGACCTATTAGGTAACCAGTAATGAATATGTGCAAGAATTTGTGGAGAGAGCCTCCAGGCAAACCAGTCCTCTATGTCAGCAGGCATAGGGTCTTCACAGGGATTTGAGAGATGCCATTGAAATGACTGTTCCCAGTTCTCCCCTCCCTTCCCACATAGCCTCAAATCCCAATCGTTAGAGCTTAGTTTC